>NW_026596101.1:12814101-12962222 GCF_907164565.1 Psammomys obesus
ACACACACACACACACACACACACACACACACACACACACACACACATGGATCTGTACCAAACACGTGCAGACTTTTCCTTGTTGTTATTCCATAAGCAGCACCGCGTAACAACGATCTGTACAGTGCTACAGTTCGTCATATAAGTAATAAGAGTACATAGGAGGGTATTATATGCAATCACTACACAGTTTACGTAAGGAACTTGAGCACCCACAGATTGGAACAGACCGAGAGTCCTGGCATCGCTTCCCCACAGCTAACCAAGTTCCGGCCAAATTTTGGGATGATAGTTGAAGATCAAGCAAGCCATTTTTTTTTCTCTTCCATAAGAGAAATATCACTGTGGCCCAAGACACATATATCCGGGTTACTTCCTACGTGCGTGTGCTGGGACGATTCTCCCAGTGTCCTGTCTGTGCTGAGCGGCAGTGCAGTGTAGCTGCTGCTCAACACGGCCACTTGCCAATGAGCAGCTCAAGCGTGTTTATCTTTACAGTCTGCGGTCTAGAGAGCCGTGTGTGGTGAGACGCTTCGGGGGTCTGTGAGAGTCAGTAGAGAGAAATTGATGACCTCATAGAGAGCGGGAAGTGACTGCAGTGGGTGGAGACACCTGGCTTCCAAAAGCCATTTGTTCTTATAACAAATTCGAGGGGGCTGTCTTTTGACCCAAGTGGGCAGTGGTGCTGGAGAAGGTAGCTTGGTAACTCAGTCCTCTCTCTGAAACCAGTTTAGCTTTGACATTATTATTATTATTATTATTATTATTATTATTATTATTATTATTATTATTTTAATTCCACTTATTTGTTTGCTTTAGTGTCCCTATTTGGTGTGTCTTTGCACTGTGTCCTAAGTGTCAGGCTCAGGCCTCAGATGGATTAGTCAGTGTGCTGTCGTCCGTGCCATGTTGTTCTCTGGTGTTTGTGGTCTGCAGTTCAGGGTTCTTCACGGGACTGATGGACTGGTTTGAGTATTGCATCCCTAAGAGTTCCCTCTCCATCCCACTCACACATCCATCCACACATCCCCTCCCAACAACACAAATATTGACTGTACCAATCATTCATTAGCAGGGGAAAAAAAAAAAAGGGAGACCAATTATTTTTTTTTTTACTGCGCTTGCCCTGAAAGACACCATTAATTACTTTATTGTTGGTGGAGCCGAGCCAGTTTCGGTGTCCCAGGAGCCTGCTCCCCACCTCAAGAGGTATTTGCAGCTCGGAGAAACGCAGCACAGGGTCTCATCTGGCAAGTCCTCCGGCACTGCCTTCAGATGGGAGATGGCCCTGCCTGGGTGATGGAACCCTCCTGAAAGGGAGCTCAGAGGTCTGGACCAGCAGTGACGATGGTAGGTCCCCTGAGGGCTCCACTCTAAGAGGAGGCGGGCATGTGTGGCATCTGAGATGTGTCAGCTACATTATTTTAATTTTTTTTTTTTTATAAAAGTGCAAGAAATCCTTGTAATCCCGCAGATGACCAACTGCCAGGGAGAGGTTTTCTGATCCTTGATATTGATGCTCTCCTCCAAGAGAACAGACAGAACTCAGAAACTTGCCAATCTTTCCCGAGCAACCTGTCACAGGTAGGCTCTTGCAGGTGGGCGTGACTCGGAGCAGCCATGATGGTGCGGTTGGATGGTTTTCCTCCTCATCTTGTACTAGTTAGCAGAAATACAAAAAATAAAAAAAAAAGTAAAAAAACACACACACACAAAGAAAAAAAGGCCTGGAGGCATTTGCCCTTGGAGTTGAACCATCCTGACCATGCATGTCTGCTCAGCCTGTAAACCCCACTGCCCTCCACTTTCTCCACTTTGAATGGACGTGTGTGCGTTAGGCCTGGGCGTCTCCTTTCACGGTAAAGGTTTGCATTCTGTGTACGTGCCGTTGTCCATCAAAGAAAATGACTGGAGTGTGTTAAGGTTTCTTATTACTCGGTAGGGTTCAGTGTCTGTGGGTTACAGCGAGCACCCCAGATCTGGCAGGGCCATACCGTTTCAATGTTGGTGGTCTACAGCCTTGTGTTCATTAGCAGTGTTCCCCATTTTTTACTGTAAGTTGAAGTAGTTTGACGGTAATTCGACACTAGGCTGAGGCTGCTGAATAAGCTCTATAGAAAGCAGGATAGAATAGCTGATAGGATTTGATGGGATGCCAGCATAGTCCTAGAGTGCTACAGAATGGATTCACACCATGAGCCTGGTATCATATTTGTTGCTCTAAAATAATTTTAGAAAATATTTCCTAAAAGTAAATTCAGGAGGACTGGGTTGACTTGTTTTCTTCTTTGTAAGGTCTTTAATAAATAAAGAGTAAAGTCAGTAAAGGAAAAGTCCTCCCAAGATTCCTGGTTTTGTCACTGTCTTCCATAGAAGCTGTCTGCCATGTGTCTCAGCAGCTATAGGAATATTTTATGTCCTGGATTCAAACATCTTTTGCATATCAGTAAAAATCTGTATTAGTATCCTTTTATAGCTCATGTTACAGGAACAGGAAGTCAAGGTTACCACTAGTGACAGTTCAACTCAATGATCAATTCTAGCTTGCTTTATTAAATTATATATTCGATTATTTTTGTTTGAAATTAAAAGCTTGATTATATTACCACATGCTATGTAATTTTACAGGTGCCGTTCACTTATTTAACAATAAGGCACCAAAGTGTGATTAACAAGGTGGCTGCCAGAAAAAAGAAGCAAAATAATTATTTTTTCAATATACAAGTCCTCATCATGACTCACAAATCAATATGCATCTGTGGGGAATTGCTCTCACTGTGGATAGGGGACCTCAGGGTGGCCTCTCCTCATTTCCCTATGAATGTAAAACCTGGACACTTAAGCTTGCCAGGCAGGTTTTGCTTTCTCTCTCTCCCTTTTAAAGACTGATGTTTAACTACAACCACTGGGACCAAAATCAGAGCATCCTGTGCCTATGTATGAATATTAATCAGACACCAGGCCATAGAGTGTCTCGCCGAGTTTGACAGTTTAAAGGATCAGTTAGTTAATTAGAAGATGACATGGCACACCAGGTCCCCAGGCTCTGTCCTGCCTTCTGTCTCCTCTTTTCATTTTCCTTTTTGACAAGTTGGATTACATCATTACTCGTAGTTTCACTTGTTAGCCCCACCACAAAATGAGAATATTTTCAGCTTTAATTATCTGTGATCTCCTCCCCTACCTCTGCAAAGACCAGGCTTAAAATGAAACTCAAAGAAGTAGGGGAGAATCAGAAGTTCAAAGGCCCATAGAAATCAGCCCTGCTCATCCAGTGCACCGCTTCGAAAGATGAATGTGAAGGTCCCTTCTAGAGTTGGAAACTGGGTTGTGGTAGCCATGGTGATGGCTGCTCAGTATGACGGTACCGCAGGTATAGACGTGTCGTGTCAGGTGTTCCCATGGTTTCTCTGGCTTGAGGTGACAAATCTTGTGAATGGCTTCACAGGGTGGCCACCAATTATATTGTCTCATGTTTCTTGTCTATCACTACACACAAGAACTTCACTCCAAAGTCTGAATAATTCTGTCCTAATTATTTCTGGCCATGATATTTCCCTCTTGGAAATCTTTTTATATCAAGTATACCCGTGGCTCCTATGGAAGCTAAGTTTCCCCCAAGGGAAGATAAGATTTAGATCACATTCTCTGATAAACCAAGCAGAATTAACTCTTTCGTCTTGTCTGTCCATTCTGTTCTTCCAGCATCTGTCATGGCTCATTGAAAGCTTGTTTAGACAGTTCGTTTACGTGCCTGTGGGTGTGCTAAGAGCCTGAGGTTGTCAATGGAAGGAACTAAGTATTGTGTGTGCGTGTCATCTCCAGTGGACATGGAAAATAAAGAGTTTGAAAAGAAAAAAAGAGGAAAATCTGAAATCTGCCACTGGTGCTAGGAGCCAGGCACTCTGCTTGCTGAGTAATCAAATATAAGTAATTCTTCTAAGTCATGTGTAGCTAGATGAAATGTTGACTGAGGAAGAGAGGGCCTGTGCTGAAGAGTCTGAGCTGGGATTTGTGATGAAACAGCCTGATTCCAGATCCCAGGTGCCCCACCTTGCTAGCCCTTGCTTGCCAGGTGATGAGAGGTATGGTTAGATGGCACCAGACAGTTCCAATTGCTCTGTTCTCCATGATGGTGCACAGACACGAGCTGAGGGAAGGACTTGACATGCACGCTACGTAGTATGCTGCGGAGTGGAAAGGTGGTGATTTCTGAGATGTACCCCGTCATTTAGAAGAAGAAAGAGGGGAGCTGGCACATGTGGCCAGAAGGGTATATGGTGATCTACTGAGACATTACAGGAATATATATTGTTGGTGGCAGGACAGGGTGAAAGTCTGCAGTTAGACAGGAGCTAGAGCTGGTAGCAGTGTTTAGACGACGAGGGAGGCTAGGGACACATCTCAATGCTTCCATGAAATAGAGAGGTGACTTCTTCCTGTAAGACCCTAAACATTTTGGACAGCAACTTAATAATTGTTTGAGTGGGTGAAAGTGAAGACTGTTACATGTAGGCTGTGGAGAAGTATGAGGGGAAGGCTGGAGGAAGAGGAAGAGTTGGGGCCATGGCATTCATGAATCTGGAAGATATCTAGGGAACAGCCTTGGGCTAAAGGAAAAGGACAGACAACAAGAGGCATAAGCAACAGTCCCATCAGGATGGACAGTGGTCCAGGAGTGCATGCCTGTTAGTATAGAAAGCCTAAGGTCATGGGCATAAAAGGGAGGCTGCCTATGTGACTGAATGTAATGGTGAATATGGATAACTTGAAGGCATCTGGAATCATGGAGAAGAAACCCCTGGACATGTCTGTGAGGGACTTTCTAGATTGTGTTCTTTGAGGTTGGAAAACCCTCCCTAAACTCAGGCAGCAGCATGTCATGGGTTGGGATCCTAGAGTGAATAAAAAGGAGAAAGCAAGTTGAACACCATTTTCTGCCTCCTTACCAGGTGCCCCATGCTCCTGTAGTTATGAGGGATTATACTCTCAAGTTGTAAACTAACCCCCCTTCCTTAGAGTATATCAGGTGTTTTGCCAGAACAATGAAAAACAGAATGGATATCCTGGGTGAGCAGCATGGCCGGTGTGTGTGTGGGGGGGGTGTGCGGAGACAGTGCAAGAACATGGGGTTCAGAGGAGCCACAGAGGTTGTTTCTCCACCTAGAATAATAATACAGGGAGGGAAGTTAGCAGGGTGGCAGATATTAATACATGGACTGCAAAAAGCCTGCTGCATTTCAGGAGGTTGGCAGGAAGCAGGAAGATGGAGCCCGTGCCAGTCAGAATCAGTCAAGAATCCTGCCAAACTGCTGTCACCACGTAGCTGGCACAAGTAGGGAAGAAATGTGGTGGGAGAGAGTGGGTCACGGGGCACCACAGGGTGGAGGACACTTGAAGCACAGACATGGAGAACAGTGTGACTCAGTATGTGACTGAATAGGCTCCGAAGCCTCCATGCTTCCATGAGCCTTCCCATCCCTCCTTCATCATGTGGGGAATTTCTCATGTCTGGAAATGTCACTCCCTCCACTCTCACTACCCTGGGTCGTGGTGTATTCTACACCCACGTGGCCAGACGCGTAGACAATGGGTCAGGCTAGGAAGAGGGTACTGGGGATTTAATAAGCAGTTATTAATACAGTTTTCAAAAATCTTAACTTAGGCTAAGTATGCCTTCAGAGTTGTTTTATTTGCTTGTTCTTGCAAGAAAAGTGCTGACCACTAAAGCCTTTGTGATGCACATAAGACAGTATGCCTTCAGCTACATTCCTCATCTTCAGCATGTTCCCTCTTTCGCTAAACCAGTCGGTGGCAGCCAAATGATGGCGTCTTACTGCTCTAGAGGGCACAAGGCACCAGTAATAATTACATGATGAGGTGGTTGGCAGGGGCCATGGTGTGGCTTGCTCAAGCACACCTTTGAAGAAGCACTCAGTATCCACACACCTGTGGATTTCTTCCATTTTCTATCAGGACATGGCTCACCCCAAGGCAGGTCATAGCAGGACACAGGAAGGAGTTAGGCAGAATTTACTGTCCTCACAGGTCTCCCCCCCACCCCCATGAAAGGAAGATGTGAAACAGGGTCTTACCATTCCCCTCTTCTTTCCCAAAACCGAATTGTGGTTTGGTCGCTCCCACTCATCTAGCTGCTAGTGCCCAGCACACAGCTGCCTGGTGGGCATAGACAGTTCACCTGAAAGATGTCAGTGTCAAGGCCTCCCAACATTTGGATGCACTATAATGGTTTTCACACCTTTGTATCTCTCTGGTATCACTGTTTCGCTCCAGCAAGCCCACTAATATCAAACGTATCTTACCAGAGACTGGTCTAAATCACTTCCATTTTCCCTGCCCCTGGGCTCTGGCCATGAGACCAGAATCCTAAGTGAGCATCTTGCCAGTGATCTAGTGTTCAGCTTCTCCCCATTTATAGTGGTGAAAATTTCTATTAGCGTTTGGACACACATAGATTCATTTTTAAAGATTAAGCGCAATGTCACTGGCTCTTATCCTGCTCACAAACATACTAAATTGTTATATTTTCCAAGAGAATGTAAAAAATTAGTATTGCCATTTGTTGGTGAATCTCCCTGTCTAAACAAACCATTGGTCTTGATGACATTTACTAACTTACTCTGTGAAGTGCTGTTTTATATAGAAAGTAAATCCAGGGTAGAAGCTTCGTAAGTAATTTCAGACGTGATGGCACTGGAACCTCATAGGTACGAGTGAATGATCAAGCCTCAGTTGACAATGTTTTTTCCCCCAAGTAAGTGTCTTCAGTGCTTCTTGTTTAACTTCTGAGTAGAGCTTTTTTAAAGTCAGGAGCCATCCTCTCTGTAATGCCCAAGTCACCCAGCTAACACATGCTTCCCCCATTACCCAGCTTCTTCAAACCTCATAGCCAACAGGCCCGTGATTCAATTCCAAGCTCATTGAAAGAACAGTCTACTATGGGGACATGTCCTCAATTCCAAAATTTGGCCAAAAAGGGAAAAAGGGAAAGCTGTCAAAATATCCAATGCAGCTCTGATATTCCACTGTGAGCCAGAAAATACAAAGCCAGTTGCCAGTTGGGCGCCCAGTTCAAAATTCAGATTTAAGCTTTCTCTGCCTCTAGCCTGAAGCCACTTTCTCACTCTGCATACATGTGTATTTATGTGCCCACATATATGTGTGTGTGTTCACGTGTCCGTACATGTGTACATATGGATGTGATACCAGAAAGCAACCTTGAGTATCATTCCTCAAGACTCAAGCCATTGGGTGGTGGTTTGTGGTGGTGATGGTGTTTTGAGACTGAATCTCTCACTGGCTCGGAGCTTGCCATTTTGGCTAGGCTAGTTGACTAGGGAACCTCAGGAATACAACTAGCTTTGCCTCACCGGCACTGGGATTGCAATAACTTGCCACAAAACGCACAGCTTTTCTACACAGGTTCTAGGGATCAAAGTTAGGTTCTCACATACATACGGCAAGCTTTTACCAACCGAGCCATCTCTGCAAGCCTACCCTTTCACCCTCTCTAACCTCTTCTCCTTTGCACTAACACAATCAGAGGCTCTTCTGCAAGCATCACTCCTGGCTCATCCTCCATCTACATTCAAAGGGCACAGTCCATGAGGACTTTCTTTGCCTATGCTACACGCCTGGAGGCTCCAGAGCCATCTCTGCCCAGAAAGTTCTTCCTTGTGTTGGTGCTTGGCTGCAGGAACTTAAAGGCTCTCAGACATATGAGGCTGGTCCTGGAGCCTCCATTCTATTCCAAACCCTCAGCATCACCTTTGTCTGCTTGAATTAAATGGTTGGGAAGGCAGAAGGCTGCACCTCAATGAGGTGGCAGAATGCAGATGGCTGCAGAGCTTCAGTTTTGATGGGGAAGCTGGGGTTGGCTTTAATACGAATGTGGAGCTGAAGGATGGAGTTCAGGCTGCAGAATGCAAAGGCAAGGGAAGACATGCCAGTTCACAAATGGGTGGTGAAGAGAGAGATTCTAGACATCCTTCAGAAAGCAGACCAGAAAACAGGAAGGTTCTGGAAGCCAAATATACAGAGTTGGCGAGACAGTGTGGGGAAAGGCATAGTGAGGCTGGAATTCAATACAAAGTAGAAACTCCCTCGCCCCTGATAAACACAGCAAACTGTCAGTATTATGTGGAATATGATAAGTCTTCTTATTTTTAAATTCACACAGTTGCTGTATAGTATTTTTCACACGCTGTGAGTGATTTGTTTTTTATAGTGTGGGGATGAGACTTTATTTTAAAAATACATAACTAAAATCAAATGAGCAAATTTAAAGAAAACAATTACATAAATAGTACTAGAGGCACTGACTGACAATCACAGCAGTTTCCTATAACCGGAAGTCACAGGAGGAGAAATGGAGAGACCTCACAGAACAAGACGCAGTAGACATGTCACCAACCCTGAGGACCAAAGGACAGAGTATGACAACTGGGAGAGCAGCAGTAATCTTAGCCAGAGCACCTGGGGCCCTGTGGAAGCCAAAGATGAGCTACAGATGATTGCTGCATGAGGGCAGGGATTGTGTGTCCCATGTCAATCACTAAACAAAGGTGTCTGGTTCACAGCAGGTGATGAGTAAGGATGGTGAGTGAATGGCTGGAGGGATGAGACAAGGCTACAGTTTCCATCCATGAGCTGGTACCACTTCTGCTTCCTGTCTGCAGCCGTAGGCTGTGACAGAACGAGCCTGGGAACAGCGAAGTTCTCACACTCTCTCTCAGAAGGAGCTCCCAGAAGACACAGCCTCCCTTCAGTGGGCTCTACCTGCCACCTGTGGCCTCAGACAGATGTTTTATATTTACAGCATAATAGATAACCAACCTCGCATAAACCTGGCACCTTGGTGCTCTGTAGCTTCAACTCTTACATGCCAGGGCCTAGGAGAAGCTAAGCAGTCAGGACCACACACCCGTTTCCAGGGAACAGCTTTGCCCTGCTGCTGCTCAGTTTTGGCACATGGGAATACAAGGTCCCATGTACTGGACCATAGGAACTTAACAAAAGACATTTTTAAGCCCGTATTTTAGATTGCAGCTGTTGACGTTTAACTATTTCTGATTTTTCTGAATTACCATTTAATTTTAAAAATTTTGAAGACACTGCCACTGGCCCAACATCTAGTTCGAAACCCATTAACTTAAAAAAAAAAAAAAAAGATGAGGTCACCATTTTACAAGCTTGTTACTCCATGAATCTCCAAGGCACACCAGTTGTATTTTCCTGTGTCCCAAAGTTTCTCTCCTTTCTCTCTCTTGTTCTCTGATCACCCTGTCATTTGCCTTTCTCTCTCCTTGGAGCCAGGCCTCTACACTCATAACTAAGCCCGGGTTAAGCCTCCACGTGGCATTGAACACGCCCCTGTCTGAGTTCCTGCTACTCTCATCCAGACCTCTGCTTTCCCTCACTCCTCTGTTCCCATGATTCATTTGTGTCTTTCCCCCACCGGGACTTTTTTGATGCCCAGTGGAACCTCCTGTCTTAGGATTGGAGCATACCCACAAGATTCTCTCAGGTCTGCAATCCCTGACAAGGTGAGCAAGAAGCCTGGGCAGGGTCACAGAGCCTCTCTGTCACCTCCACACATCATGCAGAATGAAGTCTGTTGCACATCTATTCTGTTCACTGAGCTCAGAGGCAGATCTGAAGGTTCTTCCTATCCCCTGTACTTAGGAGAGACTCCTGTGGACCTAGCGATTCGCTGGCTCTACATGTGAAGGAGAACTGTCCAGAATGAGACTAGACGTATCATGACTGGTGCTGACCAGTCATGCCCGGTCCTGCTGGCTGGCTAGCTCTTTACAGAACACGTGTTGATTGGGATCATTTGGTGAGGACATTGTGTTTCTTGAGCTGTTTTCTTTACCAGGCCCAGCCCTTTCTTGACAAGAAGGTAGTCTGTAAAGCCTGCTGCATACATCAGCATTCCTAATGGACAGGCAAGGTCCTACCTGCTTTAGGGTTATGTTGTCCAGATTCTGATCTCATTGCTGCCAGGTGCACGCTGAGTGTGACTGCACACAGTGCTTTGACTCCTTCAGCCACAGTTCCCACTTGGGTTGAACAGGAATGGCTGGGCGGAATGGTGAGGGTCACTGGCTCATCCTCCCATTAGTATGGAAGAACCATTGCTTAAATTCAGATGTCCTTGTTGGCCAGTTATGGTCCACAAGCCAGATCAGCATATAGCCCATCTTGGTAGGGTCTGCGAACAATGGATGCATTCTATGTTTAAGGGGTTGTTATGAATATACAAGACAGTGTGATAGTCTTGATTTTGTTTCTTGTCCCACAAAAGAGATTTTTCTCTTTAGCTCTACCTTTATGGGAAAGGTTGATGACCCCCTAGCTAGAGTGTGCCAGAAGGATTTTTCTATCCTTCAAGACTGTCATTTTCGTCAATTTTTTTTTCCTATTTCATTGGCCACTTGCAGAATATGGTCTAAAAGCTCTGACAGGCTTTTGTTCTTTGATGAGTCCTCCCCTGCAACTCTGGAGCAGGTGGTCACCCCACTGTAACGTAGAGAAGCCTTGTTCCCAAGATGCTATGAGCTCACCACGCCCTTTGGCAAGTTGTTGGATAGACTGGGCTGAGTCATTACAGCATACCTCACTACCCTATCCAGATGCTCACACCACAGCCCACGTGATATCCTTATAGGAACTCAGCCATGTTCTTTCCACATGCTTTCCAGGGTCTCCTGGGGCTGAGGATCACTCCAGACATTTAGGAGAATCCATTCTCAGGAATCCTAAGTCCAGCTGGGGGACAATAGAGACGCTCATCTGTCACCCATGACAGGAAGAGGTCCAGGCACCGTCACAATATGCTATGGCAGTCTAAAGACTAGACATCTGACAGGGGTGACCTCATAGCTCAAGTACATCAGGCAACCTGTTCTTTCTGTTGAAGATGAGAGCAGTTAAGAGAACTTTTCCTGCCACTTTCATGAACATAACAGGTGCCTTCTCCCCATTGCTGGCCTTCATTGCATTCTTGTCCCCCAGCCTCTGTGGTTTGCTACACAGGTCTTTGAGATAGATGCTCATCTGCCTGCATGACATTTGAAGGCAGCTGCAGAACATGCTCAGCAGTCTGCTTGCCTCTTCCCTTACCTAACCTCCTTGTAGAGCACAGCATCTCCAGGAGCTTCGAATACATACAGGAAACTGTCATTCTCCAGCAGCCAGTGTATTCCATGAGCTTTCTAAATGAACAGGCAAATGCCCTTCAGACAACCACCCCTCAACCAACTTAGCAAGGAAAAAAAATTACCTTTTCATTGTTCAAAATGAGACGTGGGATCCTGAGCTGATGTTCTGAACATAGAGCTTCTCGGGAACAAAGCCACATTCACAGCCTCTCTTACGTGTGTCTCAGTCATCACTTTAGTGTTTACTGATACCTTTCAAGATGCATTCTCCTCAGCTAAAATGGCATGCTGCCTTTCCATTCTTTTTTTTTTTTTTCAAACAACAACTTGCCTCTCAATAAAGCCCAGGGGCCACTCACTAACTGTGATTCAGGTAAGCTATCAAAAACATTTCTGGCCTTGTTGAGGGTTAACTAGAAGTCACTAAACCATTTCCTCAGAGTATGACTGAATCCCTGGCCAAGACTAGTGTCCAGCGTTTATAGGAATAAGCCTCTTACCCAAGGCAGAAAAGGTGTATTTTTCAAGCTTTCGGTCTTAACTTCCTTGTGAAAGCAAACCCCTTTGTCCATGTTGAATATTTGTTTGTTGGTTCCATATCCAGCTAACCCAGAAAAGCTACCCTGCAGAGTTCAGAGTTCAGTTCCGTATCTGATAGTGAGTTTGTTTATTGGGTATTCACGGAGCACCCTCACAGGGTAGAGTTGGGCAGACAGCTGAGTGAGGCATGGGATCTCGTCCTAGACTCCAAGCTAGAAAGAGGAGAGTGATGCAGATGTAGGCTGTCTCCTCCTGGGAGTTATGCAGGAGGTTCACCGTTGCCTGTGGGATGCTGCTGTGACGCGGGAGGTGAAGTCAAGGGGCGTGCTAGCAAGCATGAAGTTGGGTACCCCGGGCAGAGAGTACAGATTTGACTCAGTTAAATGGACACCAGCGTGCCTATGCCCAGCAAATGAAGAAAAGGGGGACAAATCGAAGGGCTTGGTCCTTTGCTGGAGAGCTTGCAATTTGTGCTATGGTGTGTGACTAATAAATACTCTTAACCACGATGTATGGTAAGAATTGAAGGAAGAAGGAGTTTGGAACAATGAGGAAGACAACTTGGTAATTGTGATCTGGAAGGAAGCTGAAAACAACCTGAGGAAAGGCCAAGGCAGCAGGATCAACACAACTAGCTGGGCGGTTTGAGGGAGACAGTTCTGTCCTACCACTCACCGATACAACGGCTCTACCTGACATTTTTTCTACCTCATTACCCTTATCATCCCACATCTATTCTTACAGTCTTCCAGGAAGTCCAAGGGGAAGGTTTTGTGTATAGTTAAATGAGACCTGCATCTCTTATACACCATATAAGGAGGTCCTATTTCAGGACCAGACAAGGTAGCACAGTTGTGTGAGAAAACAATGTGCTCGCTTCAGAGAACTTACTCATCAGTTACGTGCAGGTAAGTTCACATCCACACCTGCTGACCCTGACAAGCACCCCAATCTTAGTTAAGGTTTTTATTGCTCTGATAAAACACCTGAGAACCCCTTTCTCTATTGGGGTGCCCCCTCTCTTCCCCCTATCATGTCTCCCTCTCTCCTTCTCTCTCTCTTTATCTCCATCTAACAAACCTCTTTCATAAAAAATTTTAAAAAATTAAAAAAAAAAAAAAACACCTGAGAATGAAAGAGTTTATTTCATCTTAGAGCCTGGAATCTATCATTCAGGAAAGTCAAGGCAGGGACCTGGGGGAAGGAACTGAATTAGAAGCCACAGAGGAAGTACTGCTTATTGGCTTGTTCTTCCTGCTTTCTTCTAGCTCCCAGAACCACCAGCCCAAGGGTGGCACCCACCCATTAAGGGCTGGGCCCTCTCACATCAATCAAGAAAATGCACCACAGGTTTACCCAGAGGCACAGGGTTGGGGAAAGGGTCTGCATTTTCTCAATTGAAGTCTTCCCAAATAACTCTGGCTTGTGTCAAGTTGACAAAAAGAGCTAGCCCACACAATCCCCAATGATCTATGGATGTCCAGAGACCAATTACTAAAGACCTGCCCTGGACCCCTTCAAAGGGGTTCCTCTCACTCACTGAGTGCTCTTTGCTGACCCTTCTTTGCACTTTTTTTTTTTTAATTTTCAGGAGGTCAGAAAGAGGCAGATATGGATGGTACAGGATACCTGAGAAAAGTGTCTTGTGCTCCGGGGAGCTTGTTAGGGTTTTCAGATAATGCAGAGACTAACTTGGGGAAAGACATTGAACATCTTCTGCAGATAATGCATGCCTCTGTGCAACATGCAGTTTTTCGTTTTTCCCTTTCCATCTCTAACAGTGTGTGTCCTTACACTGCCACTGGGATCAGTGTGGCTTGATGCTATAGTGTGTTCCATCAAACAGGCGAACCTCTCTCAGAAATATCATGATGCTTACAGGCTAAGTTAAATCAAGATTTTGAAAATGAGATTGCACAGTACACATGCTGGGCAATTGTCCCACATAACGGCACTCTGTATGAATGTTCACTTGTTTTAGGCAATGTGGGTACATAGAGTTTTGCATTGTTAATTCTATGTGATGTTTTAATGCCAAGAATGGGAACACCAGTGGGAGTAGAGTTTGGTCTGGTGTCCTCTCTATGCCCCTCTTCTCTGTCAGGCAAGTAGGTGTGTGATATCCAGCTCGTTAAAATGTTCTCCTGAGACAGCAGTTTTCAGAGGGAGGCCTGGGCACCCCACAGGCCTTGGATGCCCGTTTCTCAGCACCTACAGTGTGAAAGTATGCTTTCCCTCCCTGCTATTCTTTTAGAGTTAGACAGTCCAGTGGCATTTCCTAGCAGCCACATGATGCTTGTAACAGGCATTGGGTACAGCAGCAACCATGACAATCTGTTGTCTCCCCTGAGGCTGGACATCAGAGGGTGGTGGTAAAAATGCAAAATGCTGCCTTTCCCCTCCAAAACTTCTGTTGTAGAAACTACAGTCATCTCCATTATGCTATCTATATTAATATGCTATGGGTTTGTTACTACTGTGTGTCTGTCTGTCTGTCTGTCTGCTCACTTTCTACCCTGCTTGAAACTGTTGCTTGCCACTGTGTACACCAGGCTAATTGACCATGAGCTTCTGGGGAGTATCCTGTTTCCACATCCCATCATTCACCTCTCAGAAAAGCTCTGGGATTTCACATGCTTATTTCCACACCCAACTTCACATAAATCCTGTGGCTTTGACTTGGGTTCTCATGTTTGCATGTTTTCTTGCTGGGTTGTCTCCCCTCCCAGTTACTGTTCTTTTTCAGTGAATTAATGAAGAAATAACTTTTACATTTCTGATTGCTCACATTCTGGTAGATAGTGATAATATCAATATTTACATTATAATATTTAATTTACATGATAATATTTAAATTATCAATAGTTACATTGATAATACTCTGATACTCTCTGACTTTTTTTTGAGACAGTGTCTTTTTTATATACCGTAGGCTGACCATAAACTTGACCATAAACCTCAGTGCTAGGATTGTAAGTATGTACCTACAAGTTGTTTCAACCTTTTTAAGCTTATAAAACTCTCCTGAGTCCAAAATGTTTAACCGTCACTGTGCTCAAGCTCAGTGGAGTGTTCACTACAGCTCTCTCAGCTTGGGATTATAACTTGAAAGATTCATAACAAAGATGTATAAAAAGACATAGACATTCTCTAACAACTCAACGTGGGTTCATTTCAATGTTTATTTGTAGTTGTTTGAAAGTGAGGAAACAAAGAATGACTGTGAAGCCAAGAAGCCAAGAGTCCTTGTAACTTTAGAGGAGGGGAGTCAGCCGTGACTGCAAGCCTTCCCTTCCCAGGGACACCTGGCACTGTGCTTTCTGTTTCATGGGGGTGCTCTCTGGGCTTACGTTGGCATTCCTAGCTTTACGGAGCTGGCAGGTGGCCCTCCACCTATTCAGCTAGCCGACCTGTTTCCTGAGCTCCCAGGGTTGGAGATGGGGAGACTGCCTCATGGAGCTTAAGCCTCCTACAAGGAGACAGTAAACATGTGGCCATCTGTCAACAGGATCATCACTGATTCTGACGTTATCCCAGCGATGGGGAGATGGCTCCTGGGTAAAGTACCTGCCAGGCAAGTATGAGGACCTGTGTTTGGATGGAACACCCGGTGTAAGGGCTAGAGGTGGCTGTGTATTACTGTAACCCCCAGTGATTGGAGTGGGAGCAGGACACAAAGACAGGAGGAGCCCTGGGGTTTGCTAGGCAGCCAGTACAGTCAAAACAGCAAGCTCCATGTTCAACGCAAAGAGCCCTACGTTGGAGGGGAGATTGAGGGGCTGGGAGGAGAAGAGGGAGGGGAGGCTGCGATCAGGATGTAAACTAAATAAATTAATGAGAAAAAATTAAGATATGAAGTGACAGAGGAGGACCCTGGATGCCCACCTCTGGCCTCTGCATGTGGACATATGGGCACACACACACACACAGGGATGGAAGGGGGTTATCATCTGAGGAAAGGGTATGGTAATTCAACACAGTGACAAACACCCTGGGAAGTAGATGCCTGTAGGAGACACTGGCAAGTGACCTAGCACAGGCTTTCCTCAAGAAGGTTCCTATGGGCTGAGATGGGGTAAAAGATTGATTAAGAAAGGGAAGACAAGAACAGTTTTCAGCAAGCGTCACCGTGCTTGGTCTGGAGAGTGGTGGGAACCAGAGCTGGTGGAAAGAGCAGAGTACCGACTAATTGATAGGCAAGGACCAAATTTTGCCTTCTAGGTCCCTGGGGAAATTTTTGTGCTTTCATCCATTGCAGATGAGGAAACTTCCCAAGCTGCTAGATAGCTAAGACCCTTCCCCAAATCCTCCACAGTGGCCAATCAATGCTCCCACCCAGACCCACCTCCCAGTCCAGTCTATGCCTACCTCTTCCAGTATCAGCTGAGGCAGAAGCAGCAGGTAAGGAGGCAAAATGGAAGTGGCCACCCCTCCCCCAGCTCCTGCCTCCAACCATCAGAGCTGTGAGCTGGCCCAGCCAAGAGGCAGTACCTCATTTTCTGTCTGAGAAATAGGACCCTACGCACCTGTTGGCCAGCAGCCCGAGTAGTAGTTAATTGGGACAGGCTCACTCACATCTCAGGTGTGTCTCGGCTCCCTGAAAAAGGAGCCATTATTCTTGCACTCCCATGACACCTCTTGACAGGGGATGTGGGAGTCTTTCTCAGACAGTTCACCCTTTCTCGGAGGAAGGGGGTGGTGATGGCTCTGGAAACATTCATGGGAATGTTCAGCCTTGCCATTTGGCGTGAGGAAGAAACACCTAGGTTATGCGTTGCATTCGGGCAGTAGGGCAAGCAAGTTTTCGCTTGTTTTGTTTGGTTTGTTTGTTTGTTTTTTTTTTTAAAGTTTTTAGTTTTTAAAGGCCATGAGGCTTTTTCACTAGGACAGAGACTGAATGGGGAAGCAAGAAACACTGCTTTTAAGACAGAACTCTGCTGTTCTTACAGCAGCTTTCCAGCTTTCCCATCACCTCTGCTGCTTCCTTGACACACAGCACTAGGCACAAGTACAGAAATCTGGGCAGCTGGGGGGTACCAGAGCATAGGTGGTAGCAGCTCGTGACAATTGCCTCTCAAGTGTCACCTCTTCATTATCTGAGATATCTGCACGGCTGAGGAGAGGGCAAGAGGCTGGCAGCTTCTATTCCTTCCAGGTCACTTTGACAAATAAGTTTCTGCCTTTGGGATTGGCGAGGTATGTTGGTAATAAAAATCTTTTTGATCGCCTGTAGGGTAGCCTCTCTTCTCACCACACCTAGCTACTTTACATACTCATGGATCTAGCTTGCAATTTACATGTGTATATTTTATTCATAGGTGAAACCTTTTTTTTTTTCCCCTCTACAACTTTGTACAGGGCTAAACATTTTCGGAGTATTATTCAAAACATGTCCTTCCCATAAAATCTGTTTATGTGCCATCATTATCTGCAGCATTAAATACATTTTATATCATCAGAAATTTTATGATATATTTAAAAAATGAATTTCTACTTAGCCAAAATGCATTAGGGATTATCCTAAGAGACCCTGCCAGAGAAAAAAATGCAGTCATGTTTATTTGTAACTGCCAGAAAATGGCTTGCAAAATTGTTAGTGTCTTTTTATTATTCCCTACCACTGGAGCACTTGCTTGTTAATTAGAGAAATTTCAACTGTCATAGTTGGCAATTATAGCTTCTGTATCATTGTCTGTTATGAATAGTCAATGAGGGCTGATTAATATGCATGAGCAGCAGTATATATAGCGTGTGCATTGGACCACAATCCAGCTGCCAGAGTCACTCGGAGGAGGGAGCAGGGTGTGTGTGTATGTGCCTGCCTGCCTGTGTGTGTGTGTGTGTGTGCGCGCGCGCGCGCGTGCGTGCGTGCAGGCTGGGAGGGAAGGAAAGGAAGCGTGGAGGAAGCAAGAGAGTTGTTTTGCAGCCTCAGAGAGCCATGCCTGTGCGAGGCTTTGTAGCTGCCTGACTCACCTGAGGCTCTCAGAGAGCCCTTCAATGCCTGCATGCTGAGGGAGTGGCCTCCCAGGCACTGGCGGTCCTGAAGGCTTTCTTTGACATTCCTCCAAACATGGGATGCAGCTTGTGCAGCGCGCAGAAGCAAGAGGAGCAGTACAAATTACTCTATGAAGTTTGCCAGGTAACAGCGCGGCTGGTTGTTCTGCGGTACTCACCTGGCAGCATCCCTCCCGGGGCAGGAATCGGGAAATTTCTGTGTGTGTTTGTGTTCTGCCTAAGCCAGCCTTGCTCACTTCTCCAGAGATATTCTGTTAACTCTCTTAAGAAATGTGCTTCCTAGCAGCTTTCCGGTGCTTGATTTTGAGAGTCTAAATAGCTGTTGATGGTCTTGCAGTGTGTTGGAAGCAGCTGTGGCACAAAGCTCCATGACAACTAAGCGCTCTACAGAGCAGCCGACAGGAAGGGTCAGAGAGTGGTCACACATCCTTTGAACAAGTTGGGGAAGACGGGGAGGGGGGGGGGCAATGATGGATGCTCGCAGTTTTTGTGTTGTTTTAAAACCGTTTTAAGGCACTGCTTTCAGCAGGGCAAAGTCCTCTGCTGAGTCCTCCTTTCGGCAGCTTCTTGTAACGGGACACGTTACTTGCCACTTCCACGAGTCTCTCTGTACAAACTTAGCAACTTCTGAAGCAAGTGACTGGGTCTTACAGACTGTCACCCATGGCAGGTGGCTTGTCATGGCTTCTACGTCACAACACGAGTTTTCAGTTTAGATGTCAGGGGGTATGTATGCTCAGTAAAACCCAGCTAGCTTATTTTACATCTGTGTTGAGCGCTTTCTCTTTAACTACTCAAGCCCCATCTCGAACAAGGAGTTTTGACATGGTTCTTGGTACCCTAACTTGGCAATTAAGGATTTCCTTTTGAACCAGCCAGGCTTTTTTTTTTTTTTTTGAAAAATAATTTCAATAAACAGAAAATCACATTCCTGTAAGTTTTTTAAAATCAGCATAGTAGAATAACATTATGGCAAGCAGGAAAATGGGCGTGTGGTTTTTGGTTTATAACAATAAGTGGCAAATATGTTCTTTTTTTTTTTTTTTTAAAGAAGAGCCAGGCTTGACTTTAAAAAGAAATTTGATCAACTGCTAGTTGTTTGTCATTTTTTGCATGAGCCACCAGAGGGCGGGTGCCCCTAGCAAGACACAGCAAGACAGCCAAATGTGCTATGAGCAAAACCTAAGGATACCAAGCCACTGGCTGAATAAAAAAGGTGTGTCTGTACATATGTCTGTCGACTTTCTGCACCTAGGCATATAAGGGGCCAATGAAAACATTCTGAGTTTTTGAACGGCCTCACCCACTGAAAACAAGCCTCTTAAGTCCTAGAAATGTACTTGGCTTCCTACTTCATGCTCAGGGGTTAGTGGGACACAAGTTCTGTTTCTAGCAGTGTAGGGATGTGTGGGAGTTCTTGAGCAACAACGCTGCCACTACTGGTGATCTGGCCCCTTCTCTCATGTCACCGTGTGGTGTGTCCTAATCCTAAATGTGCCCGATGATCTGGGGCCTCTCTTTTTGAGCCTAACATTTAGAAGTGAAGTGAGCAGAGTACAGGACCTCATCGGCTACGCAAGGTGCTATGTTAGACTTGGCTATTGAAAAAGGAGTAAGTTAAATGGTAGTTTTCAAAACTCCATGCTTGGTTTGGTTTGGTTTGGTTTGGTTTGGTTTGGTTTGGTTTGGTTTGGTTTGGTTTGGTTTGGTTTGGATCAGCAGCACCAAAAGTTTCATTTAGCTTCCACTCAGGTGAATTTCAGATACATTTGTAAGAGTAGCACCTTCCAAAATTCAACTCTATGATATCTACAGCAAATCTGGGTCAACTTCTTTCTTTTTTTATTCAACTATATTATTTGTGCTCTTAAGGCCTGACAACAATCCCAAAAGAAGGAATCTGGAATCTGTTTGGTTTTTACTAGGTAAAATGTTGTGGGGCTATTTCTGTCTGAAGTATCGTTCAGTGAGTTGCTGATAAATGACTTCCATCTGAAATACATGTTGTCAGCAGTTTAGGGAGCCATGCAGATTTATTTTCAGGAAGCCCAAACTACTTCTCAGACCAACCACCCTTGTGCCAGCTAAGTAAAATTCCTCCTTCCACCTATTCTTTGGGCGTCCTGAACCATAGCCAGAGGAATTCACAAAACACTTGCAGGAATTAATAATTGCATCCTCACCCTTATTATGTAAAACCTTATTAGAACAGAGAAATTAAGGTTTCCATAAATTACATTTCCAGAAAGTCCGGTGTGTCTGGCTTCAGTAAGCCTTCATAACAGTCACACAAAGAGGATCAAATATTCTAAGGCTCTGGCTTGATCCTTTCCTCATCCAGAGATAATTCAAAGAGATGCTCTTCATTAGGTCCATTGGCAATCTGCCTATAATTTCTTTGGGGGGCTGCTGTGAGCTTAATGGTACAGAACAATGGCTTTGCCTCTAGCTGCACACACACCTTATTGTACCTTTAATCACATTAGAACAATAACAACTCCCCAACTTGCCTGCTTTTTAAAGAGTAACACAAAGAATCCAGACACATCAGTGATTGGCACTGTGCATTCAAGGATGTGCTGAGATCTTGGGGAACACTTGAATACTTCTGAGGAGACAAGGCAAGCCTCCTTCTGCCCTGGGGCTTGTCAGATCAGTTGAGGGCAGCAGTTCCTTGGGCTTTTATAACTTCAGTATTCTAGTAGGCCCTGCAACATAGAATCTGCATGCACTGGAAATTGAAGTTTAAGTTAGCAGCTGAAAATATTAGCCTAATTCAAGCAAAAGAAAAAGAAGTCCATGAGAAAGATATGTGAAGATGGTCAAAGGTACAATCTTCTACTTGGGAAAATTGGACAGCACAGAGGATCTTATATGCTAGCCTCTCCGTCCTTATCTGGCTGGAGATGGAAGCCAAATAAGGCTGGGTGCCAAGTTATGGGTGGGAAGGAAGGAAATTAGGCATGGCAAGGTCTGTGACTCTGTTAGCTGGACACCTGTGATTCCAGGGCAGGCTGGGTGCCAGTAGTGCCAGCAGAAGTGTAGTGGCTGCCTGGATGTTTTGCAGGTCTTCCTGGGGCAAATCAGGAAAGGGAATAGAGCAGATGAGAGGCGGTGTCTCTCCAAAAGTCCACTGGGGAGTCTGTACAGTGTTAGTCGTCTTTGAGATTTTGATGAGACAATGAGGAAATAATACTGATAGGGATTTTTTTTTTCCAGCTAAAATTGTAACTGACCTGAAGTCTGCAGGCCAGCTTTCACAATGACAAGGAAAACATACTTGCAAGCATCTACCATGTTACGTATAGCCTGCTTAGTGTGTATTGGCAATATGCTAAATGCCCGTCATCTGTTTTCCCATCGAGTCCACACAGCAGCTTGAGGAGACAGGTGATATTATCCCCAATCAAAGATGAAGCAATTGACATGCAAAGGAATTACAAATTGGGATAGGTATCACATCTGCACCATAATTCCCAGCTCTGAGAACCTTTCTTTGTACAAATCATTTTTTTTTTCAGCAGCATCAGTGAATACAGGACCAACTGGGATAAAGTGCTTACAGTGCAAACATGAGGACACAAGTTTGATCCCCAGCACTCACAGAAGCCAGGCTTGGTTGTGCTTGCTTGTAATTTCAGAGCTGAAAACACAGAGATAGTGGTAAACCTTGTGTCAAAACACAGAGTTGATGGCTTCTAAATAATTATGCTAGAGGTCATCGACCTTTGACCTACATATGCACAGGGATGAATATGCCCATGGACACTCAGGCACATACAAACACAGAGGGGTAGAAGAAGAGGAATTTGCTTTTGCCTTTGGTTGAAGGGCCTATGCTATCAAAGCAGATCTCCTTGCAGCTTCTCATGTCATGACAAGGCACGCCGGCACCAGGAGGAGAATGTGTGATAGACCTGGAGAAATTACCTCAAAGTAGCACCAAGTTCCCACTAACTTCCCAGGCATTTCCCAGAATGGATAACCTTTTAAAAGTCCTGGTCTTTTAGCCCTGGGTATTAAGATTAAAGTTGTGTCTTCCATAGGTGAATTGGTGGTTTTCAAAAGGCATAATGTACTTTACCCAGCAATAGTATCGCCCCAAAACACAACAGCTGTCCTTGTTTGTGAATACTTTTCCTATCAACCTATTAACTAGTAGGCTAGGAGAACCCACATTTCTCTGGTAAATACAAATTAGAATCAGCAAGTTTATGAGGCAGGCTGGAAACTTGACTGCACACAATCCTGTTTTCATATTTAATTAGCTGCGTGCAATACTCAATTAGATGAGTTTACTACTGGAGAGCAACTGTGAGTCTGCTGTGAATCAGCCGGGCCGTGGGATGATTAAGTACGGACAGAGTCAGTGGCAGTTAATTGGATGAATATAAACTTGACCTCCACACAGCAGTGCTGAACCAAGCCAAGATTTCCTGCAAATAGGAGTGTGTTTGCCTAAGCAGCCTGTCAATGCTAACAGCACTGTTTTCGATGCTATTTTTCCTTCTGGATTCGTTTTGGGTGAAACCAGTTTGAAAACAGAAAGCTTGCCCAAGCCCAGCAGTACAGGCCTGTCATCCCAGATGCTGGGGAAGGCAGAGGCAAGAGGAACACAAGCTGAGGACTATCCGGGCTACAGAGTTGGAGGCTAGCCTGAGTAACTTTGGGCGACCCCTT
Organism: Psammomys obesus; assembly: GCF_907164565.1. Classification (NCBI taxonomy): domain Eukaryota; kingdom Metazoa; phylum Chordata; class Mammalia; order Rodentia; family Muridae; genus Psammomys; species Psammomys obesus. The sequence continues at coordinate 12,836,523 of NW_026596101.1, forward strand.
TAGGAAATGCAAAGTTGTTTTTTATTTTGTTTGATTTTATTTAATTCCTGTATCTCTTTCCACCTAAGTATACTGAGACCCCCTTATGAATACGGAACTGTTTAGGGACTCGTTGGTAAACAATGGATCATGAATTGCTTTGATGTTAAGAAATGAAAACGGAATGGCCTGAGATGGAACCAGGGCCTGCGTGGAACCTTCCCATCATGCTCCATCCACTGTCCCATCCATGCATGGAGCCCTCCCACCATGCCCCACCCACTGCTGCATCCCTTCCCCCATGCCCCAGCCACCACTGTACCCCTACACAGAGCCTTCCCTCCACACCATGCCTGTTCCTCTGTCTCCACATTAAACATTTCCCCCATGACCTGGCTGCTGCTGAATCTATACATGAACCCTTCCCACCATGCTCTCCTAATACAGTATCTCTATGATAGCAGGTTTCTGCTCTGCGGTGCCAATGCATCTCTATGCTGAGAATTTCCACCATGCCACACAATGCCATTATGTCCCTGTAAAGCGTGCCACTGTGCTTCCAAGCACTACAGTATCCCTATATTGAGCATCCCTATGATGCCATGTAACACTAATGCACTTCCTCAGGGCGTGCCTGCCATGCCTTGCCCACCGTCATCTCCCTCCTGGTCTCTCTGCCTTGTTTCCATGTTATCATATCAATGTTGCCTTGCCCATTACACTATGAATTCAGGAAGTCTCATTCGCCAGATATTTTCCCCTGAGCGCATCGGATTCTTTAGTATTTTTTGAGGAATAAGAACAAGAAAAGAAATGGCTATAGTAAAGAGGCATCTAGAAAGGGAATGACTGACCATTGTGACAGTGACTGGACCCAGGTGGTGAGGCTGGAGTATGGAGGGACAGCACAGCGCTTGTTGTTTCGTTCACTCCTCCCTAGGACTCAACCAACCATCTGCCAAACATCTTGTACTCAGCCGGTGACTCCCTGGAGCCATTAGAATAACTGCTTCATGGTGGCCTTTAGAACTGTGTGTCCTTGGCCCCCTTCTCATATCTCCAAAAGCTTCCTGCCATTATTAATTTGCCCTGGTCCTGGGGTCCCCTTTCAGTACCCATACCTACTTTCTTCCCTCCCTCTTAAGACTTTGTAGTGGTCTTTTCCTTCACAGACCTTCTCTGACCAAGAAAGTCCTCTCCTCATCCCTCTAACCTCTGTGTAGCTCCCTTCCTACACGTAAGTTTCTACAACTTATCACCTGTCTTTAGCCAACCCCCCCCAAAATGTGACAGCCCCATGGGGTGCTTCGCATCATTCTCTGTGGTGCTCTCGTCCTGTTGTGTAACTCGGTAACCATCAAGACCTCTTTACCTAATAAGAACTGTATGGGTCCCACTTTGGTCTGAAATGGGGTTAGCAGTGACGAATGAGCCCATGTCCCCATAAAAAGCTGCATATTTCCAGGCATCAGCGTGTTATACAGGGAAAACAACAGCCCTTCACTCTGGGATCCTGTCACCCACACACCTGCTGTGGCCAGTAAGAAGAAACAGGAAAGAGAAGCAATGCAGGTTTAATAAATGAATTCTGTTGTGCTCGCTTAATGATGCAGGAGGGGTCATGGTTAAATGGTCAGGGTGGAGGATACAGAAAGAATGCCATCAGCTGTTCTGAGTAACGCCACACCTGTGTTCATGACCTGGGTTCCCTGACTGCTGACTGCGGGGTCAAGCAGGAAAACAGCCCTGTTCTCTAAGCCAAGAAATGAAGCGCCTTCATTTATGTGACAGGTGTCAAGATGTTGGTGAAATGCAGTCAAGCTGAGCTGTTGACCATCAAGTGCTACCCTGACAAATGTGAGGAGTGAATTTGTCCTACTCGGAATTTGACCCGCTTTTCCTCAGGCTCACCAAGGGCACACAAAGGCACACTGAGTTATGTGTCTATTGATGAACTCCAGAGAAAGGATCCCTTTGACCTATCTGGTCACCTGCCTGGCAGGAAAATATTTTTTGAATGCATATGATTATACACATCAGTGCAAGATAAATAATAAGCTGAGGTAGGGCAGAAATGAAGAAAATTTGTTGGCAGGAATGTTCAACTGTCTTTGTACACTGCTTTTGATTTGAGTTAAAGATAGACAGTTTACCTACCTGAAGACAACAATGTTTCCTTTAAGTCACTCCCTCTCAAAGGTGGTCCTGGGACAGCAGCACCCTCCCCTGAGATCTCCCAAGTCTGCATGTCTGGGTCTTGGGCCATCATCAATCAATCCATGTCCAATGAACCCTTGGAGAGCACGGTGTATATTCACACTGGTCTCACTTCTCAGTTAAGCTGAAAATCCTGGAAGAAACTGGACTGACGCTTTTCTGGCAAGTTTTCAGAAGTCCTTGTGAGATGCGTAGGCAGCATAGAAGTCACATTGCAGACACGTAGCTGCAGAAGGAAAGTTTAACCATCTGTTGGCTTTTTAAAGATATTTTGCTTGAAAACCTGTTGTTTTTCAGCTTTGGGAGTCGAACTCTAGGCCTCACACATACCAGGCAAACACTTGGCTAACTTAACCACAAGCCATATCCTCAGCCCTTGCTCAATAACATTTTTAAGTGCACTATTCAATAATGTCCAGTTCACAATTTAAATAGAAGGTAGATTTGTCTGTAGGCATTAACCACAGTTATCTGTGTGCACCTACGGTGCCACCATTTGCCTTCACAGCACTCACACTGCAGCGTCATCCTTACTCCTGCTACAGCCACACTTCCTCCTGCTCATGCAGAAACCCCTCCTCGAAACAGTAATGAGGACAATAATGTAACTAATTTCCATCCATGTGGATGGTGATGGGCAGACCTCTCCTGCCAGAACAGAACATATTTTTAGGACAGACACTTGTGGAAATCTTCATTTTCAGAAGTCTTGGAAGCAGTAAGTTTGGGTGGGTGCATCCTTTTGGTATACTATGACCATAATGACAAGACATGACAGCCAACTCCACTTCCTGGAGAAGGCTGTTCAGGTTACATTTTCAACTGGACCTGCCAATTAAGCATCATTGGCTGGCGAGTAGTTTAGGGGCAGAGAACTTCCTAGTATGTGTGCAGCCCAACGTTCCATTCACAAGACTGTGGGAAGAAAAACAAAAGCATTGACAATTTTATCAGTTACTTTCCCCCTCTCTGTGGTTAGATAGTTCATCAAAACAACCTAAGGGAGGACAGTGTGTTTGGGCTTATGGTTTGGGGGTGGCTGGGGCATGGAGCAGCTGGTCACTCTGCACACACATCTACAACCAAGAACCAAAAAAGAGGTGAACCCTGGTATCCAGCTCTGTCTCCTTTTTGTTCAATCCAGGACCCCAGCCTATAGGATAATGCTACCCACCTATGCAGATGGGCCTTTTCTGCTTAGTTAACCCTTTCCGGGAACAGCCTCAGAGACACATTCAGATGTGTTTTCATGATGATCCTGAAGCTGTCAAGTTGACAGTGAAAATTAACCATCAACCAATCATTAGTAGTTCTCCCAATACATGTATTTAGGATGGGTGTTGGGTGCTGGGTTAGACTCCAGCCGTTGGAGTAGTGGGTCTCAACCTCCCTAATGCTGCAACTCTTTAATACAGTCCCTCGTGTTGTGGTGACGTCCCAACCCTAAAATTATTTCACTGCACTGTGACCTTGCCACTGTTATGAATTATAATGTAAATATCTGATAGGTGACCGAAAAAGGGGTTGCGACCCACAGGTTGAGAACCAGTGCATTAGAGGCTGAACCTTTTTAGAAAGTGCTCCCAAGTTGATCTCGACACGAGTCTCCTCCCAACTTCACCCTACATCCCAGTACTCAGAGTGTTTGAGAGTTACTCTCTCTCACCCCACCTTTTTTTAAAATTGCTTGCCTATTTGGTGTTTAATTTGTCCTAATCACAAAATGTAGACAAATATCGTTTCAACTTAACATCCTTAGACCAGTCTCAAAGTTCAGAAGTTCTCCCAAGGTTTTTCTCAAATTAAACCTTGCATTGGAGTCTCCTCAGGGCTTACTAGAACCCTGGGTGCCATGCTCCATTTCTAAGTGCTGTGTGTTGCTGCTGGTCTGGATGCCACACCAGGAGGACCACTGCTTTGGGAGAAGGACAGATAACTAGAGAGACTGAGGGGTAAGTATAGGGAGCAAAGCATTAAAGGACGAGTATTGATGACCTAAGTCAGGCCTCCCTTATCCATACATTCACTTTGCAAAGATTCACTTAGACCTGCCCTTGCCATAGCTCAGTGATACTTCTGAAGGATTATTTTGTCATCTGAAACTGTGTCCCGTCCCCCCACCACTTCCAAGTTCATTCACCTCATCACAATTTTAGAATTTTGGCTTCTTTTAAAAACACTGAAATATTATAAGAATATGTTTTTCTTTTAATCCCAGGTGTGGGGAAATGGGGCCGCCTTGCAGCTGCTGACTGCAATTTGCCTTTAGCAGAGGCGTGATTTGCCAGTTGCAGATAGTTTCTGCAGTTGTACGACATGTGGAATTCTGGGGACTTTTCAGAGGGGATATAAATGCTAGTAACCTGGTGGGAGAAGTTGGTCGTTGGTTGGTGGTCTCTGTTTGTTAGTAGTTCAAAGAAGAAATTAGATATTCTGACAGCAAAGATCAAACTTGCTCCAAAGACCTCAGTGCCCTTAATCAGCAGCAAGTAGTCTAATGAAAACGTCGTCCCCTCTCTCACCCTGAATTTACTCAGGGACATCTCTCCTTTCCTCTCTATCCTTTTTTTCTCTCTTATCTAGTGTTAGCGAGTTAGAAAGGGTGGAAGAAAAGGAGTGGAGAAGGGTTGAAGAAAGAAGAACCAGTTAAAATCACACAAGTGTGACCCCTTCTCACATCATCACCAAGAGAAAAGTGCATATTGGACAGCCAACACCTGAAGTCATCTGACTTCTTAATTTTTCAAGTGATTATGGAGAGACATATCTCATGGCTATTATGTCACTTCAGCATGATGTTAATGAGGTTCTACTTTTTATGTGTTACATGTATTTTCTATTTTTAGTTTTCTTTTTGTGTGTGAAATGGCCTGATGAAATTTCTGTTTCTCTGTTGGATTTTCCGTCTTATTCTCTTGACTTTCAGGATTTTTAAAGGAATAGCCCATGTACAAACTCATTAAAATAAAAGTATTGGAAAGTCTCTTCCATAATTGCATAGGTCTCTGTGTCTTTCTGACATCTTCCAGGGAACCAAACACATCTTTTTTATTGTGGTTGCATTTTGTGTCTGCTAGGAAGTATGTTTTCTACCTCAAAGCCATAAAGATAGCCTCCTTTATTCTCTTCCATGCATATTTTATAAGTTTATGTACAGATTTCCATCAGTCTTGTCTTTCTCTGTGTTTTCTGTATATGATACAGTGTTGGAGTCCAACTCCATTTTTTTTCATAAATGAATTTTCTAGTTTCCCTTAGATAAAAGTCCAACTCTTCATCCATGAAGAGGAAATGCTAGTTTCTCCACGTTTTAATCTGTTCCTGGCCTTTCTTTTCTGTCCTGTTGATCAGTGCATTTAATAGCTGTTTCACGGCGCTATAGTTTTGCAGTTATTCTTGGTACCTGGGACAGCAAGTCCTTCCCCAAGGCCACTTTGTCTGCTTGGCTCTTCCAGGTACTTTGCTCATCTGTGAACATGTGATCCTCCACTTGTCAATCAGGCTGGCAGTGTGTTGGTAGTGTTTTTTCTCAAGGGGTGGTGAGTTCAAATAGGTGTCATTATAGCATTCTTTATATATCTATCACCTTGGATGTCTTTGCATTTACTCAGCATTTAATACAAGTAATAAGAAGCGATCCAAGAACATATATATTTAAATCTCCTCCTACCCCAAATATTGAATCTAAACCATAAATAGGAATAGAGGGAGATGAGATTAGCTCAGTATAAAGGTCTTTTAAAAGTGTAAAGTGCTCCCGATATAATTTAATAATGGTTCACATGCCACACAAACCTAATGGCCTGAGTTCATCAAGGTCCAGAATGCACATAAGGGTGGGAGGAGAGAACTGGCTCCACAAGTTGTCCTTTGAGCTTCACACATGTGGCAAAGCACATACACACACAAGATGTACACACACACACACAATAAAAACAAATGTAAAAACTGTTTTCGAAAAGTAATAAAATGTAGACTGGCAGCCCATCTGTAACCCCAGTGCTCCGGAGCAAGAAACAAAGGCTCTCCACAGCAAGCTGGCTATCTGAATAACTGAATTGGTGAGCTCTAGGTTTAAGGAGACACTGTGCCCTAGCAGACATAGAGTGGAGAGCAATCAAGAAAGACACCTGGTGCTAACCTCTAGTCTCCACACATGTGCAAACACGAATGTGCCTTACACACATATGCACAAGCCCATATGTGCATGCATATACACATGCGTGTATATAAATGTTGGCCTAAAGATAGAGCTCGATGGTAAAGTGCATGCACAAAACCCTGAGTTCAAATGCCCGCTATTGCACAAGAAGAGAAAGGGAGAGGGGGAGAGAGGCATAAAGTGCTTCTTTCATTTTTCTTAACATAAAGTTTTCTTCAGTAGTAAAATTTCTCTCCCATGCTGTAGCATTTGTTGCAAAAGAAAGAAGGCATCTGTCAGACTCCAGTTAGAACTCATCTTTTTATACCCACTCCCCCTGCGTTTTGCATGCTTCTAGCTAAAGAAATCTAAAGGGCCAAGCATGTCTCTTTTGTGAAAAGCAACACATGACCCGAATAACATAGGCAGATTTACTATGCACAGCCCCCTACCAATGGGAGCAGAGTTAATTTGAGAGACATCTGGGGGAATCACAGTTTTCTCCCAGCGTGTTAAGCAGTTTACCCTGACAGACACGCTCCTGTTTTGCCATACGTGGCAACCATTTATTCCCCTACCCACCCACAGTGCCAAGGCATATTACATTAGAAGTGGCATGTATCTTAATAAAAGGAAACACAGAAGATTACAGGCCAATTTTGTCTTATCAAGCAGCTGTTTGCTATTTGGGGAGTCTCCCAAAAGGTAGCGGGAAGTTATTCTCCTTTGTAGCAATATTTTCACCAACAGGAGGTGGGGGTGAAGTGTGTCAACACTCCCTGCCCACAGTCATGCTACCCCCACATCTGCACTGCATTCCTCTTTACATAGTTTTAAACTGACTATCAGGTGTAACTTGTGATGCATGTTTTATGCATCTTGGACACCCAGTTATCATATTCTCCATAGCCATGTGTTCCTGCTTGGAGTAACTTGTTAACAATGGATGTCTCCCTGTTTCCCTGGAACATGCACACACACGCATACACACCAGTTTTTGTTTGTATGTTATTTGTTTTTTTCTTCTCTCCCTCAGAAGTCTGTGCATCTACCGTTTGTAGTGTCGTGGTAGGTATTTAAAGTCTGTGTTGTCCCAAGTGTCTGTCTCACTTTTCCCCAACTACAAAAAGCATCTCATTGAAGAGTCTGGAATCTGAGAAGTACCTGTTCCCCTAGACCAAAGGAAGGAGGAAATGACCAATAAGACGTTAGCACAAAAAGCTGAGCCTCTTCCCCACCAGCTGAGGCTTTCAGAGCCAACCTGACTCCCCGTCCAACCATAATTAAGAAAACATGAGGAGGTTCAATTCTGTGTTTTTTTTTTATCCTCAAATTGCCAGTGGGAACCCACCCCAAGATACGTGGTTGTCATCTTCATGACACACTAGAGTGGAGAAGGACCGTCATGTGCACACTTTAGGGACAGGATTGTCATGTCATCCTCACAGCACCCTCCAAGTACAGACACTCCTGTTATTTCCATTTTAAAGATGAGAAAGTTGGGGCTATAGAATGACTGATTTGCCTAGGGTCACCCAACTAATGGGTAACAGAGATAGGATTGTGACTCAGTGACGAGTGTGGCATCAGTTCCTCCAGCATGCATAGATAGATCCCTCCTACGTGGCATCATACCATCTGATGGAGAGGACAGTTTCTGTCATCAGATGGCTTGCATTCTAGAGAGTGATGTGGTCAGAGAGGAAATATGCTAGTATAAAAGCCTCGGCTTCATGTGGTTCTGCTGCACAGCAGTACACTCCCAGAAAGCAGTGCTGTTTCTTTCAGAAGTGATTTGCAGCTTTGGCGGTAAAATGGGGTGTTGGGGTGACGCCTTAACTCCCATGCAAGTCCACCTGGATGTTGTTGAAGAAGCAGAGGGGTTCCACTGCACACTGCCACAGTCTAGAATCACCAGGTTGTCTGAAAGAGAACTCCAAGGACACTGGGAACCTGGGACCGGGGACTACAGCAAGAGATAGCAGTTCTCTCCATGCCGTCCGAGGTCTTCTTGTGGCTCCATCACTGGGCAGTAGTTTCCACAACTTCAAGTCAGTCCTCCTTCAAGGCGGAAGCAGAAGCCCTTCTCCTAGGTTCTGAGCCTGTTCAAGACTGTGCTGGGTCCAGGGACTCTAAGGCACCGGGCAGCTCTGAATGCTGACATGTCAGATGAGTAGTCAAGGCTCTAGGAACCAAAAGATAAAGCAGCACTAGAGAAAGAGAGGACAGCCAGCCTTCCAAAACTGGGGTTACAGGTATCTCTGGAGACAGGCATAATGATGGATCTGCATCGAGAAAGACCAGCTTTCTCTTACATTGTTGGGTTATCTTTGGTGCTAAGCCATTTCTTTGAAAGGAGTGATAGAGAACGGGCTTTAGGGGAAATATGCAAGAGAAAGACTTCTTTGAAATACATAGAGGTGAAAATGTTCTGATTTCAGCCTTTCTTCAAGTTCCCTTCTCCCAGGTAGAGACAACCACTGGACATAAAGTAGAGCTTGCGAGGTCACGGTCTTCACAGTGCTGTCCATCCAGCGATGGGGAGAGACAGCCACTACGTTTTCCCAGAGCAGTTATGGACCATGACAAGGGCTTAGGAGCACCAAGGGGGCTGACACCCAGGCACTGTGGCTGGAAACATGGAGCTCTCAGCCTGGCCAAAGCTGCAAGGCAGGAGGAGCTTATAGCCTTTGAGGGCAAGTGTCTCAATAAGGCTCTCTCATGTGTACATCTCACACGCTGGCTTTGTTTCCTAGGACAGCCTCACATTTAACATGTAACACTCCAGTTAGAACACATGAAAATACTTAGAAAAGTAGACAGCATTGTGTAACCACAATATATATATTTAAAGAAAGGAATGTTTGGGGAAGGCAATAAAAGTATTAAACACATCCCTACCATGCTAAAGAACTAATACAGGGAAGATGGGGGCTTTGGAGCCACAAGCCTATCATGCCTATTTACATTTACACTCATGTAAATCAAAGATAGCCTGTGTCATACAGTCTACACTGCAGTGCCTAGGACAAGGGCATGGCCAGGTATTTCCTCCATAGACATTCAGCCATGATACCATGCATGGCCATTCGGTCATCTGTGAAGCTAGATAAAATAAGGTCAGAGTATATAAAGCTTATAGGGCTTACACTGTTGATTTCAAACTCTCCTAAGAAGAGATTTAAAGGGAAGAAAATCCCAGACCCAAACAAAAGCAGGGAGAAATTTACTGTTGCCTAAAGCAACGAGAGCAGCGTGGGCATCCTCCCATGGCTGTCTCCACTGGTCCCTGAGATGGGAATCCAGGTTTTTGCCGCTAGCAATCTCATTGCTTTGCTCAGAGCCACTCAGCACTCGGCTGAAGCAGAGCCGAGAGTCTGTCTCGACCCAGCTGGGCACCGTGGCTCGCTATACTGAATCATCAGCCCATCGCCTCCTTCTACCCTCTGATAGCTGTGGTCTGTGAATGGTTAGTTACATTTCTTTTTCCAACCTCAGCCTCCACATTCTCACCCGACTCCCCTATCTCCTCTCTCTGGAAAAACCCCTCCGTTTCCTAGTATTCTAATTGCATTATCAAGTGTTTTGTTTGGTTCATTAACTTCTTCCCAGATGATTTCCTCCTGGTAGATTTCTAGCAAATTCTACCAGTGTCTAATAAATCATCTTAGAAATGCTGGAGAGACTGTGCCCACAACACTAATTCATACATCGTATGAACACTTGTATTCTGCCTCCTTTCAAAATAGCAGTCCTCTGGGGTTCGTGATTAAAACCCTTCAACAATTCAACAGCAAATGAGAGGTTGCTGGTTTGATCCAGGCTAACCCCTAAGACCCCAGTGAGAACTCCGCTGGAGCATTCCCAAGGTTATTTCATCATCTTAACAGACTCTCAGACTGCAGATACAGCTCAGTTGGTATAGGGCTTGCCTAGCATGCACAAAGCCCTGGCTTTGATCCTAAGTACCAAATAAATCAGCTGTGGTCACACGTACCTGTAATCCTAGCCCTTGAGACCTGGAGCCAGGAAGATCAGAGTTCAAGGCCAGCCTTGGCTACATAATCAATTGGGGGCCACCCTGTGCTAAGATCCTGTGTCAATAAGAAGTAATAAGCAGAACTTCTTGAGGTGAACTCAGTTAAGATGCTTCTCTCTATGACTGCTGCTGGACCTGGTAGTCAGAGAGGTGTTCCAGAGGACCTACCACACGGATACAGTGTCACCCCATAACTGAAACTGACACAGAAATTGAAATCAGGAGGGTCTAACCGAGTATCCATTGGGTGGGAAAGGACTTGGGGGTCCAGATCCTGCTTTCAGGATGGTTAGGGCAAGATGTGGGGAATTGTGTCTAAGAAGTTGGCTAATGTTCAAGCAGCCCAGCGTGGGGTAATCTGAAACAAGGCAGGAGGCCTTGGGCGCCAGGCTAGCAAGGCTCCTGACATAACAAAGAATCACTTCATGGCTGGTGGGGTGGCTCAGTGGATAAAGTGCTTGCTGCCCATGTATGAGGAGCTGAGTTCAGATCAGTAGCATCTATGTAAAAAAGTCACAGGAGCGCATGTCTGCAGTCCAAGCTCTGGGGAGGCAGAGACACTTGGATCCTTAGTGCTCTCACTGGCCAGCCAGCCTAGCTAAATCACTGAGCTGTAAATTCAGTAAGAGGCTATCTCAGAAAACAAGATGGAAAGTGATTGAGGACAACCTCTGACACACACACACACATACGCAATCACCACAAGGAGCAATTTTCCAACTTTCATTTTGTTAACCATAGGATCTGGTCCTAGCGTTTAGTCACCTGACACACTCCTCATGGATCTTGCAGTGCTTTGTAACCAGTTTGCACTCTCCACAAGAAGCCTTCATTTTCTTTTTTAATTTCTGCCTCGTTCAACAGACACGTCACCACTCTGCATCCCTGATGGTCTCTGCTGCTAAAATATGGAATTATTTTGCCACTCTCATTTTCAGGGTCTAATCACAAAAAATGCAAGAATCAATTATTATAATGTGACCATTCTTTAAAGCCCTTCAGCAGCTGCAAAGTTGAGATGGCAAGTCATTTTATCTCCCACTTTACAGGTGATAAAGACCCAAGAATGTCACCATCATTCTTTTCATTCCATTTATCAGCCACATTTATAAATCTCTGAGAAAGAAGTACAAACATAACTTTACTTTTGATTCATGGTGGTTCTAAATCTTGCCCCATTGCTATCTTCAAAGTCAGTTACCACTACTTACTCCCATTGGTTCCTCGTGCACAGCCAATATTTCCCAGAATTCTGCACTAATTTCTCATGGTGGCCATTCTCGGCGCTTGCATATTTCAGTGGAGACGACTCAGGATTTATACATTCTAGTAATAAAACTTGTCTCTCTTTTCGGGGAAGGGCTTGGGAAGCTATGAATATTTTGGAGGTTTAGTAAACATCCATCAGGTTAGTGTCTCTGCAAGCACTGCAATGGCGTACTCATATGTATTATAAATGATATAGGAGCTGGGAGATTGAAGCTTTGGGTTTAGGTTTGTTGGAGTCAGGGTTAGTCGGTAGGGTGTTTTGCTTGTTTGTTTTGTTGTTTTCACTGTTGTTGTTTCATTTTTGAGACAGGGTTTCACATAGCCTGAGCTCAGACTCACTAGATAATGAGACCGGCCCATCTGCTCCTTGTTCTCCTGCCTCACCTCCCATGTACTGGGATTACAGGCATGTGCTATCGTGTTTGGCTAGATTTAAAAACAAAAACAAAATCAAAACAGGACACAAAGTTGGTAGGGAAGTGTGGGCAGATCTTGGGGGAATTGAGGGAGGGGGTAAATATGATCAAAACACTATGAAATTCTCAAGGAAATGTTAAAAAAATAAATATTTTTCACACATTCACAAAGGAGAAAAGAAGTAAATATTTCTTCCTCCAACCTAAATTTCCCTACCACACTGAGCAGAAATGGAAATGGAAAAAAAACATAGAATTTGAGCAAGCTTCAGGAGAAACAGAAGTTTTGTGCTTTAATTTTGTATATCAGCTACATAAGCAAAAGAAAGAAAGAAAAGAAAAGAAAAGAAAAGACATGATGCCCCCTTCCCCACACATGCAGAACTACTCTCCATAGTGATCCCATTGCTGTAGCTATAGATCTACCAGTCTGTGGAAACCTACAAAGGTGACCTTCTACCTGCAGAGTCTAAACCTGTAGTTTTCTGCCTACGAAAGGGTGATGGGAGAAAAACAAAACCAAACATAACATTTGCTGTTGGAATCATAAAGAAAATGCAGAGAATCACCAAGTGTGACCTTGGTTTGAACAGTGAGTGCCCATTAAGAATGTCACAATAAAAGTTATAACAAAAGTTTCTAAACTCTATTTTCTTGGCAAATTTACATCGTAAGTGTAATATTAATTCTACTTAATTAAAAGATAGGAAAATTGAGTAGCGAATAGATGAGGCAGTAAACATTGTTGATGTGACTATAGTAATTGCTTCATTTTATATATTTAACATTATATGCTTTCAGCATACACTGTAAAAACTGAACCTTATAAAGCCATCTCCGTGTACCCTCTAAAGGTCCTCAATGTGCTTTCAGTCTCAGTACAATAACAGCCCTCCCTTCACCATCCTCTCTGCACAAGATTCCCCTCATAAGTACATTGTGTCTTGCCACAGAAGCTTTGAATGTAACTATACCCCTGTGTCAAGTATTCTGTCTGTCTTGTCCTCTTTGTGCTTAGCACCTCTTGCTAACGGAAGCTTTCTGCCCAGCACTTGTTCCTCTACTGCTTCCACATTCTCAGTCCTTCCTTCACTGGTAGATTCATTAGAGTCTCTGTTTTTCACCAGACTCTCTGGGGGCAGCTCTCACTTCTGGTTTCGCTTGCCTTTAGGGTCATAGCATCATGGGTTATGAACTAAATGAAGGAGCCACTGTGTATAAAATGCTTATGCATAGTGGGCAGTGCATGGAAGGTGCTCAGAGGTGCTAAACATCATTATTAACGCAAAGAAACAAAAGATAGGATGGCTGTCAGTAGGTACCTTTGTTTGGTGCAGAGAATATTTTAAATTCTTACCCTAATTGGTAGTTATCAATCTATTTAAAATGTTGTTAGACAAGATAACAACTCTAGGGGGGAGGGGAAAAGAGAATAGCCTATTCCCTCTGCGTCAAGCAGTCTCTCTGTTAGGCTTGCACCAGGCTCTTAACTGATCTTGGGTACAGTGTCAGTGGGTAGTTGTGAACTGTAAAAGTGTGGTTTAATACAACAGCCTTTTCTTGGAGGATAGAAGTTTTGCCTCACGAGATGAACCACTTGGCTATGCAAAGCCAAAATTAACTTTGAACCAAGTGCTATGTACTATAATTCTGTTTCTTTGGATGGAAAACAAAGAAAGGAGAAAAAAATAGCAAATCATGGGTTGTTTGGGTTACCCTAAAATTTTGAGAAACAAACCCACAAGGGCCAGGGTATCAGCTTACAGTAGATCTTCATTAGCTTCGATCTTTCCTGGCATCCACTGGTTTATCACTGACCTTTGTGTTATGTAGAATTAGGAAACTTCATTGTCCTGATAGGGAAAATTTGTGAAGTAGAAGATGTTACATCCAATAAACATTTTTCTAACATTTGCTCCATGGCTCTGCCTCTCTTTAGGATTGAAGGACTTCTAAATGTGTGATGCTGCTCTTTTTTTTTTTTTTCCTCTCTGTTTTAACAGATGACTGACACCACTTTTGTCCTAACTGCACTGTTTTAATTGGTGTTCCATCAGAAGAGCTCATAAAACACCTGGAGGGTGTTTGTAGGGTACATGAACATCAAGATTTGATGTGACAGCTTAGTAAGAAATGCAGTGACAGGCAGTGTCAGAATTCCTTTGCTTTCAGCTTCTCTGCCATTGAGCAGGAAGGGGACAGGGTAAGAGTGGATATCCAAAACTGCTGATTATTAAACACGGTGCCATTATGAAGATGATTCCTGGGAAGGGTCATTAGACTGGGCCCATGGGATACCACAGCCAAGCCCAAGCATCTCACTAAGACACATACAAGCATTGTCCTTTGCAAGGGTCTTTGTTCTTTACCCAAGCATCCAGGGGTTCTGTTTTGTTTTGTTTTGTTTTGTTTTGTTTTGTTTTGTTATTTAGGGCCAACCTCACCTCCCCACACTGCTGATGAGGGTGCCTTTCCCTATACCTCATACCTTTGGCTCAACACATGAACCTCCTAGGGCTCAGGTCAGATGGCAGCCTAGTAGCCATGTGTCCTCAAGGGGGTTACGACGTGTCTGGGCAAATCAAATCTCAACATTCACGAGCACTGTTCAGGAATATTTTAGCTAACGAGGCTGTTATTTCCTCATCCAAGATGCACAGATTGTTAATACTACCCACTCTTTGGAGAAGACATGATTGTGATGGTCATCTTGACTGTCAGCTTGCTCAAATTAAGAAGCACCTAGAGTATTAAGGAGATACATGTTTGGGTATATGAAAAAGGGCCTTTCCAGAGGGACCTAAGTGCTGGCAGCAGGTCCACCCTGAACATGGGTAGCACGATCCCTGGGTTTTGGATATTGAGCTGAATAAAGAGGGGAAAAGGGAAAAGCTGTCTGAGCAAAATGGTATTCCCCAGTCCTGACCAGCCCAGATGTTAGCAAGTAGCCTCCTGCCTCCACAGCTCCTGATACATGGTCCCTGCCCTGGAGACTGTACCTCTGATAGAGTCACAATAAGCCCCCCCCCCCCCCCCCCGCACTGTTGCTCTTTGTCAGTGTTTTGTAGACAGCAATGAGAAAAGTTGCTGATACAAGAATCGGGTCATATATGTGAAGCACTTAGTTCTGTGTATGACACAGAACAGACACTGAGGACGTGAGGTTCCGAATTTCAGACTTCAGGTGTGTCCCAGGACCCAGAAACATGCATTTCCCGGGATTTCCTGGGGTGGTTTGTTTGAAATGTGGCTTTTACTCATATTTGCCGGGTGGGATGTTTAGCCCTATCTACTCGTAACTCCTGCATTGCTGAGCCTTGATCACTACCTTATCAGCACATGGAGGGTTCCCTCTGTCAATTTTTCAAATCACTGAAGACAAGAATTAATAGTCATAGAGTACTTGCTACAGTCCAGGGCTTGAGCCTTTAACAGTTTCTCTGCTGACTATGGTTAGTTCTATCAGCAGCCTACTTAGCTGGGTCCTGCCATTAACGAACTTCACAGATAAGCAAACTAAGACACTGTAATTTAAAAGTCCTGCTCGAGATGACAGAGCACATAATGGCACTGCCTTTCAACCCTAGCACTTAGGCCACAGGCTCTTCTGTGTCTTCCGGAGGATCTAGGAGGATCCTCCCTGACACATTACTGTGGTGACAGCAAACATTGCTCAACACTTTTTAAAATCATTTAAAATTCTTCATGCCAACACCTTTGTGTGTGCGTCTGAGAAAGAGAGACAAAGAAGAGAAAAAGACTTAAGAGTAGACTTTTTCTTTTAGGCAGCTCCTGAAGAAAATACCTAATGAACTAAAAGCGTATGTCGGCTATTTCTTAACAGTTTACACTAGGGCGATGAAAATAGCAGAATGAAATAGTTGCTATAGACTTCAGATATGATGCTTGCAGGACCCTACCAACCTCTCCTCCCTCAGAGTGTACCCACATATGCTTTCACAGCCAGATGTAAAGCTGTTGTGTTGACTCTTGGTAACACGCAGCTAATATCAGCACTTGGGAGATCATGACTGGAGGATCAGGAATTCAGGGCCAGCTAAAGTGATACAGCAAGACTTTCTCAAACACCCAAAGACCAAAATGTAACTAAGTGGCAAGGCCCTTGCACAGCATGTATAGGGCCTTGGGTTTGGTTTCGTTGTTTAGTTTGGTTTGGTTTCTAGCGCCTCAAAAAACATTTTTTGAAGCTCATTGGTGCCTATATCCTGAACTTAGCCCAAGGTGAGAACCTCACCAGCTAGCCCTTTGTCCTATCAGTGATCATGGCCTCCCATCACTACCTTGCTCACCTCTGTGATGAGCATTGTTGGCTGCTCCACCTCCATCCCAAGCAGTAGTCCTGCAGAGCATAGGGTCTGTTGTTTCACTCTCCACTGGGGATGTGGAGAGCTGACTTTCTTCACCTGAATGACCCTATCTTGTCAGTGACAGTTCAGAACCTGGGTATGGGGGGGACCTTGGCCAGGGCCTCCTTATTCTTTTTCTTTACACCAATTCCTTTCTGGAGCATGTCCATAGCCCCAGCACAGAGCGTACATTGATGAAGTTTTGCTTATAATCAGCAATGGTTCCATGTAACTTGGAGTTCACAGATGCTTCTCACTGAGCATTCATGTGCCTTATACCAGAGAAGTCACTCGAGCATCAACACAGAATGGAGGGAGATGGGGCTGGGAACCCCTAGTTCCAAGTGCTCATCACTAGATGTCCTAGCAGATGTTGCTCAGCTGCTTTAAGTATCAGCTTTCAATAGCATGAAAGAGTGTGTGTGTGTGTGTGTGTGTGTGTGTGTGTGTGTGTGTTCTGTGCACTCATCAGACATGCTGAGTGTAATGGACATATAGATGCCATATTTTAAATGAGATTTTTGTGATAATGATATCAAGGCTACAGGGCAGTGAGATGCAGATCAAAGTAGGACTGTTACTAGAGAAGAAAGCATTAAAATATTTAAGATGTATTTTCAAGTCTGTATGAGAATGACTTTTAGCACCTGTTATTTTTAAATGCATCTGCTTATTATTCAGTGGCTAGAAGTCAGATGTATTCTTATTTAGGAAAAGGGCAAATGACTTTAAAAGGTTCAGTGCCAAAGGAAGGTACAAGGAAGACTCCTCTAAAGAAGAAAACGTCCACTAAGAGAGGAGCTCAGTGGCAGAGCACTTATTGAGCAGATCATGCATACGGTCCTGAGTCTGATCACCGGCATTACATCAGAGAAAGATCACCCAGGCCATAAATTCATTGGTGGGAGACACTAAAAAGGAATAAGATGGTGATTTTGCAGGTAAGAAAACTCCCAAGAAAAAAAAAAAAAAAAAAAAAAAAAAAAAAAAAAAAAGAAAACTCCCAAGATAGGTGTAGAGACTCCCAAAGAGTTACTGTTAATGCACAGGAACCCAGATCTATGTAAGTATAGTCTAGATGTGTGTGTCTGTGTGTTTGAAGGATAGTACCATTCACAGCAGCATGATCTGTAAATACCATTTGTTCATCAAGACTCATCTTTTTTTTTTTCCTTGACTGCCATTGCGCCTATATTTTAGTCACCTTCTCTTCCTTGAGCCCTGGAGCAGATCATAAATTTGAAATAAAGTAAGATATATGGAAGTTTCCTGAATTTAAAAAGAGAGAGAGAGAGAGAGATTTTGTTTTATCCAGCCTAAGCCTTTGCCTCTCTCACCATGTAGTTTATCATCACCTCTTGCTTCAGTAGAATCAAAGTTTTAATTAGTTTGAAAACAGAGGTGTGATATTTTATAAAATGGAATCAGTGCCCCTGTATTTAATTAAATGATCCCTATAAAAGTTGGATTTTAGCCAGGGGCACAATTTATAGTGGTTCAGTTTTAAAACTACATTAGCATTTTACACTGGGGTCATTTCCACATGTCATAGAGATAGAGGTGATCATGGTAGGTTTATCCCAAGAAACCCAATGGCTCCCCATAAATAAATATTTTCTAAGTTCAAAAGTGTAAGGTATGCCTTTTGTTTGAGTTACATTTCAGTTGTAGAAAACTTTGAAGGCTCCCTGGGTTCCTAGGTTTTTGTTTTCAACTTTATTTATTCACTTTGTATCTGCTTGGTAATTCAGGCACATGCCTGCCCTGGCACAGGTATGGAGGCCCGAGGATATTAGTTACAGGAGGGAGTTGTCACCTTTCACCTGTTGAACCAGGGTCTCCTTACTCCTGCTGCTATACTGTGTACTCCAGGCCAGCAATTCTCTTGTCTCTACCTCCCAGCTGACCGTAGGAGTCCTTGGATTACATAGATTGCATAGCACCACTGGCCTTTTAGTTTTTCTAAACAAGGGTCCTGGGCATCAAACTTGGGTCATAAGACTTGCTCACCTAGCACTTTTTCATGCCGAGCCAACTCTCCGGCCCACTCCTGGATTTTGAGATGACACTCTATGACAGCAGGAGGCAGGGGTATTTCTTGTGACAGTTGGTGAGTTGAGGAAGCAATTGTCCTAAGTCTCTAGGATATCTGGCCTCCAGAGCCAAATCAAACCGCTCCTGGATTATCGTAGTAAAATGCCATCTGCTGTGCACTCTTCTGGCCTTGTCTGAAGTAGTTCCCATGAACTGTTGTTTTATGCTCCCCAAGAAACACTTGCGTGGCAGTCAGACAGCCAAGAGACAAATAACCCCAGCCAATCCTAGCTGATTGAGCAGATAACTGAAGATAGATGAGTTGTCACTGAACTTCAGCCCCAAGTAGACCATCCACCAATTTTGTATTGTCATGATCAACTATAGAAAGTACCCCTTTCCAAGAGCAGCAGCCAGGAAGGAATCCTTCTATCTGCTCAGCATAACTGACTCTTGTCACAGAAGACCTTACGCTAAAGGGTCTTTAAGGTTCCTTACTGTCATATTTTCAGTGTCACTGTTTGCCTCGGGACTCAGTGATTGGATTTTTCCATAATTGCACCTCATTCCCTGGGGAGGTGGGGGGTAGGAGAACCAACCTGAGCCTTAGGTGAATAACTTAGGCATTTAATTTATAATAAAGATAAACTTTGCAATCAGCATTTCTTGTTCCAAAACATTCCATTTACTTGGTTTTAGAGCTGCATAAAGTGTTTTAAAGGCAATCTGCTCAATTGGGCGAGTTAATGATATTTAATTTGACTGGGCCAAACGTCACTGGATGTGCGTCCCATCCCTAATCGCAGCCATCATCGGCACAGTCGTGTGTAATGTAGATGCCATGCTAATCCCGAGAATAAAGGTTGTCATTCTCGGTTGGCTGCCAGCATGCACCAGAGTCATCACCTCGCTAAGTCTCTTAGTGATGTGATTGCAAGATGACAGTGTAATAAGTGTTATGTGCGCGAGGTAATTCAAAACAAATTTGGCTGCAAAAATGGAGCGTCTAGGATAGTAAACTCCTGCCTTGTCTCATCGTCTTTTAAAGGCATGTAATGATCCTGAAAATACCTTGTCAAGAAGCTTGTGTGGCAGGGGTCAAGTCCTCTGAAATTTATCTGTGGCATCCCCCACTTCCCATTGCCGAGAGTCCCACGCTGAAGCCTGAGAAGATTTATGCGTAATATTGTTGGCTCAGGAACACAAGATGGGCAGGAAGCGGGAAGCCTTTCAGTAAACAGATCTCACCAGGCTAGATCTTGATGATGTGGTTTTCGGATTGTTTTCTTCTGCGGAAGGGAGTATTGTGGTACGGGCTGACCTTCAGCACTGGTGTCTTTATACATTTTTACATCAGCAAGTTACACTATTATGCATATTATCTTAAACTTCATAATAATCCAAAGACCTATCACATTGTAGTTACATCTATACCCAGCGAGGAGATAGACCCCCAAACTCTCAGCTGGGATGCCACCTCTGGCCTGAACCCACAGTTGTATCTCTGGCTACCCAGGCCCTGGCTGTAGAAGAGGAAGTCACTGGGCTTTGGCAGGCTTGAGCTTGAACTGTGTTTGGTAAGAAACCACATGCCACTGGACTGCTGAACCCTTTGGCACAGGTGTCAGAAGCCCCTTTCAGTGACAGCTAGCCACGAGCAGCAGTGCCATTCTCAAGTGTCAGGGAAGGACATGCGTTTCTCAAGCACAGTTCTAGACCACTCTCTTTCTCCGTGGCTGAGTAGAAGAGATGTGACAAGTATCCCACGGTCAAATTCAGAAAAGCCTACCCTCTGCTCATGTGCCCTTTGTCATTGAGTCCATCAAGACATGGGAAGCCCTCAAACCTTAGACTGACCTGAACAGATCCCCTTTTTCGGTGACATGTAAATAAATGGCCATGTGGTGGTTCTCACACAGGTTTATGGGATTTCTGAAAGTAAAACCTTTGCACCATCATTCTATAGAAACGAGCTGATGGAGATGCAGCCCTCACGCACGCATTTCCACAAATCATTTTTATGTAGATAGAAGAATGTTCTGAGGAAGCATTGGAAAATGCGTATGTTCACCTTTACAGTATGTCTGTGCATGTTTACACCTTTTATGTTGTTTGGGGCTATGGAAATTTAATATCCAGCTCAAATGGCTTAACATCTAGAGAATATATCACCAGAAAGGATAATCATCCCATTTTTCCTCTCCACCATGGTTCAGATATGAAGTTGATGACACCAGTTAGTTTTTTTACATGGTCCTAGGTTGCCACCCCATGTAGAATTCTGGCTTGTGCAGAATCCAAAAATGCCCAGCCCTATTTCATACCTCCTTAAGAGAGAAACTAACCTCAAGCTTCCTAGCAGATACCTCCTCATCCTCAAGCCTGGTGGACAGAGGGTACAGAAGCTCTATGGTGAGCTAAGGCCAGTCAATCAAAACCACAGCACAGGTCTCTCTGTGATGGCGAGATCCTCGCTGTGTTGGGAAAGGAGATCAGTGTAAATTCCCTTAGCAGAGCAAACACAGAACACGGGGTGGCTGCTGGCCAGGCTGGGAGACTCCTGTCATCTAAGTGTCCCTCTTTCCTACTCTTCTTCGTTGTGTATTTCTTCTTCCTCCACAACTTTGTTCTTTAGCATTGCTGTGCTAAGAAACCCTGTGGCAAACAAGCTGCTGTTCATAAGTTACTTTACACTGCACAGACCTCACATACTGCGCAGATCCCATTCCAAATTAGTGCGAGTCAGGGTATATGGGGAGGGGGTGCTCCAGCCTGAGCAATGACATCATCTGTCTTGTTCTGTCACTTTCTGCCTATTCCCTTGAGAGAGGGTCTCTCGAGGTTTTGTCCTGACTTAGTTGTGTGGAGTTAATATTGTTAGTACCATTGGGAAAGCTTTGGACCCTGTGTCTTAGCCAGGAAATGCCCGTGGTTTCACTTGTGTCATCCTGGGGGCCATAGCAGAGAGAGAAGGGAAAGAGATAAACATAGCTTTACCCTTTCAGCTCCCTAGAACAATGAATTGACAGAAGGCATTCAGTAAAGACAGGCATCGGGGATATAGGAATAGCAACATGCTGTGCAAACTGAAAAGTGGAAAGCTGAAATTTCAGTGAGCTGGGGTTTTGTTTTTTTTTTATTTTGTATTTTGTTTTGTTTTATTTTTTTGATCAGCCTTCGGTCACTGGAACTCTTTCTCCATTTATAGTGTATCTACCTGTGGCCTATCTATGCTATTTGCTTGATAATTGCTATGGACTTTTTAAGGAAAAGGACGATTTCACACAAAGGGGAAAGACTACACAGCGTGAAGACAAAGCAAAGTAATTAATTTCCAGTTAGCTATCATTCCCTGATGAAGGCTTGCAGCGTGAGGCTGCTCTTTTCTTCCATGGCGAAGATAAGCAAGTGATGAAATTGCACTAAAGACATTCTGGTTGGAGGCCAAGGCATCCTTGCTGTGTGCTTTATTATCCAATGCTAGGCCTGCACACCTCCACCCTAGCCTCTTTCCCCACCAGCATCCCACTAGAGAAAACTGAAGTTCTCCGACACTCCCAACATTCTCCTTCTGCTTGGCTGTTTATGCCTGGAAGCCCTCAAAACCCTAAAGGACCTCTCCAGCTTCTGCTTTATGATAATCTTCCCATTCCAATTATGTCTCCATAGGTCAATGGCAAAGACCTATCCCGAGCAACTCATGAGCAGGCTGTGGAAGCTTTCAAGACAGCCAAGGAACCCATCGTGGTGCAGGTGTTGAGGAGGACTCCTCGAACCAAAATGTTCACGCCTGCCTCAGAGTCACAGCTGGTAGACACAGGCACCCAAACTGACATCACCTTTGAGCACATCATGGCCCTGACAAAGATGTCCTCCCCCAGCCCACCTGTGCTGGATTCCTACCTGCTGCCTGAAGAGTAAGTATTCCAGCCACACTGGCTAGATTGCTATATGTGGCACAAAAGGACTCGGGGAGAGTTGCTTCCTTCTATTCCACGGAGAGAAAGAAATGAATGTATCTTATAATTTTCCTCCAAGTTGCCTGTGTTTAACTTTATTCTTTATAGAGGCAATAAATCGAATCCTGCTCAAAACTGCTCCGACATATTAATGGCTTTATTATAACCCTGGAGCAGAGTTATTCAAATTATATTCTAAGAACAAAATTACTTACAACTGTTGTAAAAGTTGTGTCAGAGTGAAATTTAATCACTGCAAAGGATAATTTGAAATTTTTCTACTTAACACTGGAGGGAACGCTGATTGTTGTTTTAAATGGACCACAAAGTAAACTGCTGAGTGTAGAAAGCACCCTGGAGGTTTCGCACTCTGCTTCCTTGGGTCTCACTTCAAACCTGCATCCGTGAGCTAAACCCAGGCCTACCTCCTATAAATAACTACTACACAGTAACCGTGCCAAAACACAGTTCAATAATGTCTTTCAACATAATTCTACCTTCTCCAGAAGACGTGAAGCAGCTCAGAGACTTCAAGTCAGATAGGCATGATGCCCAGGCTAATTTCTACCTTGGAGTCTGGGTCATTTTACTTTATTAACCTCAGCCTTACTTTTTCTATGCTGTAGTAAGATAAGGGTGCAAGTCATACCTGTCTCATAGGCTTGTTGAAGGGTTAAATGAAATAATGTTGGCTGGTCATCTGGCAAGCCTTCAGTTAAGTGGTGGCAGTGACTGTTAATTCAGGAGCAAGCTAAGAGTGAGAATGGTACCAATCCCACTGGCTTAAAGATGCTCAGCTAAACTTGGCCTTTTCCCATGTAACCATGCAATCTGAGGGCACAGGTTCCATAGCTGATGCAAGGTCGCCCCTGCCTTTTCCCCGTCTCCGCTCCATCAAGGTTCAGGTAAATTGCCTGGACGCATTATTTCAAAGGAATTTTCTGCTCTTGCAGAGAAGCCTCTGAGCAATACCTGTTGGATTTCTATTAGTCACCCGGTAGCTGGTACACCCACATATCTCCTATGGTTCTGTCAAATTCCGGACAAAGGCTTGCCTTTCATCTCATGGGCTTAGTGGTTAGCTGTCATCCGCAACCGAGGCTAATTCCCCAGTTGACAGGAATGAATTCTGGTGCAGCTGACAGCATGAAAAGAGAGAAGACAGGACCTTCATGTAACACTCACCATTCATGCAGAGCGTAAGCTTGCAAAGAACTGTCACCAGCTTTATTTGCCTATAGAGACAGGGTGCTTTAGACCGAGGTCCTGCTCAGAGCTCCTTTATTTGCTTGTAGAGACGGGGACTGTAGATCGAGGACCTGCTCAGTGCCCCCTTATTTACCTATAGAGACTGAGCACTGTTGACAATGGTTCTGTTCAGCATAAAGAAGTGGTGGGAGGGCACAGCCACCCAGTCTCACCCCTCAGCCATGACATTCTGCAGTGTCCCAGCTGATCCCGGAGAGCATCTGGCCCTTTCCCTGAGCATGGCTCCTCAGCTCCTCGACACTATAGTCCAGAACTGCTTGTGTTATTGATGAGCCCTTTAAGCCCATGTGTGACTCTCAGATGGTAAACTGTCAGAGTGACAGGCCTTTTAGACCAAACCCCTAATTTCCTCTTAAGTCTAGCTAGCATGACATGGCTTATCCCCTAGAGGGAACTTGAGAAATGTCACAAAGTCCAGAGGTCAAGCAACAGTATGACTGCATGTTGGGCTTGAGCAGGGGGTATTAGGTTGATGACTGAGAGCCCAGAACTTCTAACGGGATCCTCAGGTTTAAAAGCCCTTAAGTGCAGCCATATATATCTGCCTGATTGGTCTGGAAGCAGAAGGACTGCCCTCCCACCCATGTCTGATCTATTGTTTCAGAACTAAGTGGCTGGGAGGGACTGCCAGAGCCCCCTTGATTGCTGTCTGACCTGTAAAAATGTGGAGATTTGGATCCCCAGCCAAGGGTGATTAGAGGCAGGAGCTTTTCATCAGCATCTGGCGTGTGATTCTAAGCTTCTCCAGAGCCAGTGGCCAAATGTGCTTTAATTCCCATTGCCCTTGTTCCTGGAGGTTCCATTAACTCCATTTCCACTGGGCTCACATTGTGTTTTACATGGGCTGTCTTAAACACACGTGATCCTGGCTTTCAAGTAGGATGAAGATGCACGCACACCCAGGTACCTGTAAGCACTGATGTCGCAAGGACACACACATCACACACACACATGTGCAGACTGAGTTATGGTGCCAAATACTTTTCTCATTGGGTGACCCATGCAAAGAATTGAAAATTTACCATCCCATCAAAAGGCTTAGCAGCTTTTAGCATGAAAACTGCACTTGAAACTGATCTCAGAGACCAGCACACATCTGAGTGTTGCTCATATATGAACTTCCACCCTGGAGATTAAAAGTAAACAGTAAGACACAGCAGCAATAGACATGGCCCTGACTTCTGTCTAGAGAACAGTTGCATGTACTACTGATAAATCCATGATGGTGGACTAGGGGAGGAACTCTGGAAAAAAGGCCCATCCCTGGCTTAACCTGCATATTTACTCTTTCCAGAGGAAGTTAAGCTTGGCCAAAGTAGTGGGTTCCTTGGGTTTTTTTGTTTATTTGAGTTTCTAGTACCTTTGCAGATCTGATGGAGGCAACAGACTCTCCCCAGAAATATGTTCCTGTTTGTATGAGCTTGGATCTGATTTCACATTAGCACACAAATAGCCTTGACAACCTTGTATCTCCCTGCAGGCACCCATCATCCCATGAATACTATGATCCGAATGACTACATGGGGGACATTCATCAGGACATTGAGAGGGAAGGGCTGGAGCTGGAGGTAGGAGCCATAACTTTTTTGTTGTTGTTCTTAGAAAGTCTCCAGTGGGCTCATAAAATACCAGTGTTCTCTACACGTGTAAATGCAATTTATGACTGATAATGAAATTATCAAAATCTGCACCACCCTTAGTGATCCACCACTCCCCTGAAAGGCATAACTCAGCTTCTTCCCTTTTTAAAAAAAAAATTATTTTTGAGAGTATAACATAGTCCCATCATTTCCCCTTCCCTTTCCTACTTCTCCTTGATTTCTTCCCAATGGCCTCTTTTTTCATTACTTGTGGTGGTAGTGGTTGTTGTTGTGTGCCTGTATTCCTGAATGCATAAATACAACCTGATTGATCTGTACACCATTACTTGTAGGTGTGTTTTAGGGCTGACACTTGGTATTGGATAACCTATCAGTGTGATTTTTTCCTTCGGAAGGCTATTTCTCTCACTCTCTGCATTCCTTACTTGCCTGTAGTTCTCTGTGAAGAGATGAGGCCCCATCCCACTTCAGCATATTGTTTTCCTTGTTCAGTTCATCTTTTGGCAGTCACATTGGTAAGACTTTATGGGTGTTGGCTAGTTTTATGTCAACCTGACATACAAACTAGAGTTGTCCAAAAGGAGCAGACCTTCATTGAGAAAATGCCTCCATAAGATTGGCAAGTCTATAGGGCATTTTCTTAATTAGCTATTGATTGGGGAGGACCCAGGCCATTGTTGGTGGTTCCATACCTGGGCTGGTGGTCCTGGGTTCTATAAGAAAGCAGACTGAGGAAGTTATAGGAAGCAAGATAGTAAGTAACTCCTCTCCATGGCCTCTGCATCAGCTTCTGCCTCCAGGTTCCTGCCATGTTTGAGTTCCTGTCCTGCTTTCCTTCTGTGAAAGCCTAACATTGTGGAAGTATAAGCTTAATAAATACTTTCCTTCCCAACGTGCTTTCTGGTCAAGGTATTTCATCACATCAATGGAAACCATAACTAAGACAATGGGTGTAGCTTCTGAAAACGCTAGGAAACTCAGTCTCATAGCAACTTCCCTGTTAATTTGGCTCTTATAATTTTTCCATTGCCCTTTTCCACAATAATCCTTCAGCCTAGATGCAGGAGTTGTACTGTAAGTAGATCTGTTGGGACTTGGCTATACAACTGCATTTTGATTAGTTAGGGTTTTCTGTAATGGACTGGGTCTGTTGCGAAAAGAAATTTCCTTGATTTAATTTCCAGAGTGAGAATTATACTTCTCTGTGAGTATAAGAACAAATATTTAGAATATAGTTAGGGATTACACTGGTTGAGTAATGTGGCAATTGTAGGTTCTCCTCCAAGATCCATGACTTCTCTATCACTGAGTAGTTACTAGGTTTCCAGTGCCACGCACAGTTCCCTTTTGTTGAACAATCTTAAATGCAATTAGAGAGGTATTGTTACAGCCAAGGTATGCCTGCCACTACTGCACCCTTAGGTTATGGGGTTATTAGGCCATGGTTGTTGGATTATCACTTTTTACTCAAGGACAATACTCAACAATACGGTGATAAATAGGGTAACTGAATGTACATCATCCCCAACAAAAATCAGCTGCCTCCAGATGTTCTTTCTTTACATTTCCTAAACTGCTCTTCACAATGTCACATTGTCCTCTATTGAGTTTTAAAATACATAGCAGATACCAGGTAGCCAACTGAGTTCCATTTCTCACTTTTCTTTCAGTAAGAATCGGATTAATTAATTAATTAATCAATTAACACATAAATAAATAAACCATCAAGTTCTTACATGTAGTTCTTTATACTTTCAGAAACCCATTGTGTCATATTTCAATGTGGGTTTGTTTTTTTGTTTTGTTTTGTTTTTAATTTAGTATTTACATGAAAACTAATTTTGTAGAGCCGGGTCAAAATAGCACTTGATACTTACTACCAGAAAAGCCCTTTAGCCCCATGTAAAAGTCGCCCGAGAAAATACATCCATTTTCCATTATATCTACTCTCCCGGCCCGCTGCTGTGTAATCCAGGGTGCCCTGCTGAAGAACAGATGTTGTTTAACAGTGGTGGCTTGTTTCACAGTAGAAGCAGCTGAATAGCCTAGAACAGCTGTTTCCTTCTTATGTCCTTGAGAGCTATCTGCTTCTCACTTCAGAGCACACTGAAGGTCACTAAAAATGTAGAGTCAGCCAACAAAATGGCTGCTCCCTGACAGCTAGGTAGGAGTACGGCACATATCAGTATCTGTCCCTAAAAACAGGAGTTGGCATTTTATTCTTGAGGCAGCCAATGGCTCTCTCAGGACACATGAATACATCCTCCTCCAAAAGAGGGCTCAGTCTTAATCAACTGCATTAAGAGAATGCCAAACTGGACAAAACTAAACAGATTTCATGAAGAATATTAAGATCTAGACTGTTGGATTAGCACAGTAAATACACCAGTGGAGAGGAGAGCTTACAGTAGAAAGGTCCCCCAAACCTCTTTGGTGAACTTAGTGGCCTGTAAGTATTTATTCCTCTGTCTGGAGCTCTCTGGATACTGTAGAAGAAACAGTGCCCCTCCCAAAAAGTCCATTATCCACGGAATGACACTGCTGTGAGATGGTCATCCTAACAGGTACAAGGAAAAGTCTTGTACAGGGTGTCAAGTATTTCAGAACTTAGATTTCTGAAATAGCATAGATGTTGCGGCTTGGGGTATCTAGTTAAAGTGGGCTGAGAGAAGCAATAGGCTGTCCCCACAAACACAATCTTGCCTGTGAGATCTTGCACCTGGTTTCAGATTCACAGTTCACTGAGACACACCAGGGCCTGCCCAGTTTGCACCAGTCGCCCACATGACATTTGCCCACTGCTACTTATCACCAGAACTGTAGTTTGCTTTTAATTTCTCTTCAATTTAGTTAAACTAAAGTAGTTCCTCAAGTACTGCCTCAAGCAGAAAGTCAGCATCAACTGTACAGATAAAAGCCGATATAATTCAATGCACCAATAAAAGGCAGTGTTATTAACCCTTTGTGTTTACCATGGGTGCCTTCCAAGGACTGGGAACCAACACTCATGTAGCCCCCTCTGTCCTTTCTAAGGATACTGGGTTAAACATAAATAGTGCTAAGCCTGCCCCAGCTGGCTCCTTCTACCTCAAAGATGCAAACTTCTCTACATCAACAACCTAAGAGCCTCTTGAGTGTCCAAGAACCTCCCTGTTCAGGGTGTGATCCAAGGACCAGCAGCCCTGCCTCTTTTTGGTTTTACAGAGTCTTACACCCAAC
This sequence comes from Psammomys obesus, assembly GCF_907164565.1. Classification (NCBI taxonomy): domain Eukaryota; kingdom Metazoa; phylum Chordata; class Mammalia; order Rodentia; family Muridae; genus Psammomys; species Psammomys obesus. The sequence goes on from NW_026596101.1 coordinate 12,865,033, forward strand.
CCCCAAACAAGAGAGTCACAATTTTACCAAGTCCCCAAGTAGTGTCTCAATCCACAGTCTGGTCAGAAAGGCTGTGAGCTAGAAGTCATGGGTTCAGATAACTAAGCCCAAGCTTCCATATCTTGTTCTCATGAGTCACAGCAGCAAGGTGTGGGTTCTGGCATGTCTTTCAGTGTGGGGCACCAGTATGTCCTGCCAAGTCACTAATTTCACCCATATTGTCCTACACAATTATCACGGGCTAGAAATGGATGAGCCCAAACCCAAGACACCTGACAGGGCAACGAGACTCTTTCCAAAAAAAAAAGGGGGGGTAGAGACAAAGAATCCACACCACTGGAATACTTCAGTATTTTTTATACTAGTATTCATGTGTTTATCACTCTTCACTTCCTTTAATTCTTATGTTTGTATGTGTGTGTGTGTGTGTGTGTGTGTGTGTGTGTGTGTGTGTGCACATGGATCACATGATATATGCAGAAGCCAGAGAACAACTCCATGGAATAACTTCTGTCCTTCCACCTTCATGTGGTTTTAGGGGATCGAATTCGGGTCAACAGGCCCACACAGCAGGTCCCTTTACCAGCTAAGCAGTCTGGCTGGCGCTCGGAGGCCAGCAAACTTGACGTTCTGATGCTAGGAAAGCTCTAAATCATGCTCATTTTGAAATCTATTCTTGACTTCTTTCTGAGCATTTTGTTATATGTAGTCTTCCATTTGCCACTTGGAAATACACCATCGGGAAGTCATAACCCTGCTTGCCCGAAGGAGCCTAGAGACTGGTGGTTCTCAGCCTTCCTAATGCTGCGAACCTTTAATACACTTCCTCATGTTGTGGTGCCCCACCCCAACCATAAAATTATTATCCCATTGCTACTTTATTTGCTGTAATTTTTGCTGCAGTTATGAATTGCAATGTAAATATTTTTGATGACAGAAGATTGTCAAAGGGGTTGCAACCCACAGGTTGAGAACCACTGCTATCGACCATCAGGACCCCTGGACATTAGCTTATCATTTCCTGAAAAGCCAGCTAGTGGACACACCCATCTGTATTCCCTTCGAGTGGTGGTGACCAGTAGGTCCTGCAGGTGCACCAGCAGGTGGGAAGGATGCTCCCACCTGTGTTCTTCTGTTCCTGGTAGGTTTCCACACTTAAACACTGGTTCATACAGGAAGCAAACTGCCCTAATTCACAAAGTGTGATGGTAGAGAAGGGAAAGCCACAGCGCCAGAGTTGGATAGAGAGTCTGTGTGCCTATGCCGGAGGCTTGGTCTCCAGAAGGACCATGTGGAGAACTAGGCAACCCTTTAAGGGGCTGAGCCTGGTGAGCACTAATTAGGTCATGGGGGTTTTGTCTTTCAAGGAATTAAAGACAGTCTCAGGGGACACATCTGCTCTGATGAGAGAGGACTGTTAAAAGGTAAAGTAGACCCCTACATTCCTGGTCTCGCTTCCTACTCCACCATGTGTTCTCTCCCTCTCAAACACGCTTCTGCCATGTTGTTGTTCTGCCGTGCTGTTCTGTGTTGTACTGTGATAGAGCCAAGCAGGTGCTTTTGTACCTCCCAAACCATGAGATCCAAGAAAAAAGAGCTCTGTTCTGAATAAAGTCCCCAGCCCTGGAGAACACCTGTATGGTATGGTGCTCTCTTACAGCAGCATAAGATGGATAGAAACATTCAGTGTCTTATCTGGACGGAATCGCTGGACGGAATCTCCTTTAGAGAACAGTGGCTGTACCTCTAGTGTGTGGCTGGTTTATATCAGCAGAAGGGTACCGAGACAAAGTTAGCTTGATAGGGTCAAACAACCCGCTGCTAAGATCTGAGTTTACTGCAAGCAGACCTAGTTTTCAGAAAGACACAACCACTGTCCCTGCTTCTCAGAAGGTTTTTTTTTTTTAGACCTGCTGGCAGTCTAATTCTGCAAGGTCCCACCTGCCTTGTTCCAGATGTTGGATCTGATTTCAAAAAGATCAGATTTGTCCTGAAGTAGAAGGTGGTTTTCAATGTAGTGCTCATCACCCATGTTGAATGGGATAAAAGAGCAACCAATCCATGCCCATTGTGTGTGAGGAAAATATATACGAGTGTGTTGGGATGTTATCAAAGCAAATGCAAAGGGGAAAACAGATGTTCTTCCTTTCAAAGTACACAAAATGATCATATTTAGGTAAGTGTCAAATCCCTGTTATTGTGAAATTGCCTAGCGTTAAAGGGCTTATTCCCAAGTATACCCCAGAGCTGAGCAGCCGAATAATTACCCCTGAATTTTCAGGTACTGAACACCTGCTACAGGTCTTCCTGCAGGCAATTAAAAAAAGAAAATAAATGTCTGATGGAGTTATTTTTTTTTCCTGTACTCTATTGTTTTAATTTCCCCTGTGATTCTACAGTGGTATCCTACCCAGCCTGTGGAGCTGCTGTCACCTGGACTGTTTTTGATGATGTCCTTAGGAGACCAGATAGGAAAGGCCAGCCACAATTTTAACAGAGGTAGAGAAGGAGCGGGTCCTGAAATGATACTGACCTGTCAGAATAACAGAATTAGACCAGCTGGGAATTGAAATGGTCGTGGAGGTACCATGGCAGACTGTAACCTGTCTAGAAATTTCTCATTCAAGCAGTGAGGCAAAAGGTGAGCACCCATTTAAGGAAACTGGCGTGCCCTACTCAGGCTGAGTCAGCCACCTCTTGACATTCCCAGTACCATAAGGATCTTCAAGATTCTTTCTTTGTATGTACGGCCACCTAAAATCAGGGCCTGTATGTATCAGAATTCGGTCTTGCCTAGGGTCATACCTCTGAGAGAAATTTGCTGGATTGTACTACAGGCCAACGCCACCACCATCTTCATCTTGTCTGATGACCCCAGTAGAGGACAAGCTCCACTCAAAAGGGGGCACTTCTGTTGCTTGTACCCAAATACTGTCTGAAATAGCCTTTGTCCAATACTTTGGCACCTAAATATTTGTTGAAAGGAGGAATAAATATTTTGGGGTAAGGTCTTAAGTAAAACTGTGATCTTTTAGACACATCACTGCATCCCACACCATAAATACATATGGGAACCATTTAGATAACTGACAGTCATCTTGGATCAGTAAGGTTAGGAATTATGAAAAAGTGACCAGGCATCTTAGAGGGGAATAAACCATTTGAGTTAGGTTTAGGGTCTCTTTCTTTTTAATTCACTGAGCCTGAAACAAAGACCTTGAGTCATAAAGGTGATTAAGGCCCCTTAATACTGCTAATTGGAATACCATGTAAGTTTCATCTGAAATGTCAGACTCAGCCACTCATTTTTATCAAATAGTCCATCTAGACCAATAAGCAACAGGACACCAGGGATGGGGATGGTGTAATCCAGCTAATGCTGATGCATTATTCATACCTGTTTGATTAATGGTTTTCTTTGAAATCCTATCTCCAACCTCACAACAGCTGTATGTTGATAACCTCCAAGCCTTTAAACTCAATGAGGCTAGGCTGCCCCAGAAACAGAAATAAATTTTAAGAACTGATCAGTGGCCCAGTAGCTTTGAGGAATTTTTCACTTTCACCAAGACTCATTTAAGAAGGGTGAAGTGCGTGAATAGTTTGTTCAAGAAAAGTTGGCACCTGTTTGTTGGTGGCCAAGCCAAGCTTATGTTTTCATTAGCTCTTCCTTCTGCCTTAAAACCTCAAGGTCCTTCAGTTTTATTGAGAACATACCATGCCTCCATGGTAAGGCTGGATGCTCCTGACACTGTATAATTCATTATTTGGCTATGAATGCCTTCCTGTCATCATCAAGTAGATACAAAGACAGTGGGAACCTAACACTTCCTTTTCTTAAGATCATCCAAAACCTGCTAAGGTCACTCTGGCTTAGCTGCAGCCTCTTCTCTGGGATGGAGATTGACTCTGGGGAAGCAGTGATTGAGGCTAAACTGTGTCCTGTGCCATCTAGAAGGAAATTTTACCATAGGCTTTTGTTGAGAGCTTCTGAGAATGTCCAGATAACATGAATAAACCTGTAGCCCAATGCTATGCAAATTCCTAAACCTCAGATGCTCTTGTTTATTGCTCATCATGTATGTTGCCAACATTGGCTCATCCACTACCACAAACCCTTTTAGAACAAGATGTAAAATTGCTCCCACAGTAGCACCGTTCAACAAGAGTGACGCTGCCATCCTTGAACATAAAGATCAATCAGGTTATAAAGTTTCGTTTGATGGACAAGTGAAGTGGGTGCAGAAGTAAGACCTTTGACATCAAGGCAAGCATTTCTAGCTAGAGCAGGTGCCTCCGCTGCTGTCCCCTTAACTGATGATCTGTGTCTCATGCTGGAGCCAGGTGGACCACACATCCATGTCAAGGATGGAGTCTGGCCTTTATAGCCTTTCAGTGAGATCCAACCAAACACGATGGGATTGTCTCCATAAAAGTCTGTCCTGGGGAGGTTGTCAGCATGGCTCAAAGGCGGGATGTAATGTTGATCTCTACCTCAGTCTGCTGTTGTGAGGAAGCATGTGTCCAACCGGGAGCAGTTACAGTAAAAGGACCTTCTTCTCTACCATTCAATTATGAAACAGCAGCTGTTGTAGCATCTATTTTGGTCTGAGCATCCTGTATCCCAGATGCCTGGGACAAAGGATGTTTGATTTTTAAATATCTTCACATAAATAGTGATATCCAGGTGCTAGAAAGTAGATCTAAACATAAAGTTCATTTATGTTTCATATATGTCATCTAGTCCAAATGTAATTTCAGGTAATATTTTTAATCTGACCTTATGAGGAAAATATATTGTGGCCAGATGTCTTCCATCTGGCCACAATATATCAGGGTTAAACTCAACAGCTTTGAGGTGCATTTTAGAGAAGGAATTGCCAACCCCAACTTCTCACTGAAAGACAGGTCAATGGAAACACATCAAGTGTTTGAGTACACATGCATGAACATACTGTAACATGTTCCAGGGTATTTTCTGAGTGTGTGTATGTGCACACACATTTAGAGGCCAGAGGTCAGCCTCCAATGTTTTCTTTTATCTACTACCATCTTAGTTTTGAGGCTGTTTCTTTCCCAACCAGACTGGCTGGCCAGCAAGCTTCCAGGTCCTCCTAGTTCTGCTATGCCAGTGCTATGGTTAAAAACACACACATCCGCATACACACACACACACACACACACAGCTTTTATGTGGTAATTGGGGATCTAAACTCAGGTCTTTACTCTTTCAAAGCAAGTCCTTTACCCACGGACTTTAGTGCTTTCAAAATATTTACTTTCCAGCCTGAAATTTTGTACTAAAAATGTCCCCCTGTTATAAAAAAGTTAGAATACAAATTTATATGGGCAAGAAAAAAGTAAAATCACAACAGCAGTAGTATGAACTAAAATCTTTTTGGCTTAATAGTTCTCTGACTTTGCCAATTAAAACATTGGCCCAAAGGTAGAAAGGTGCTTTTCAAGATAGGTTTTATCAAAAATCATATGCTAAAGACTTGATATTAGATATTGACATATTTGGTACCCGGATAGATAAATCTAATCCTTTTCTGTGTAGTAGTGGACCAACTGTCCCTTTTCTTATGAGTCCTTTTTTAATACATAGAAAGCCCTGATACAAAACACAGTTCTTTTCTATGATATGAATTCCAAACATCTTCCTGATCTCATATGCCACTCAGAGCATGTGTCACAAAGTCGTGCCTGGCTGTGATAAAAGATCCCAAAAGCAAGCTTGGCTGCCTCGCTATCAGTGACTGACTGATACAGGAGTATTTCACTTATCCTATAGACAGCTGGCCTGCACCACCTTCAGTTAAACAGGCATGCCTTTGGTTATCAGGACAAAGTCATAGAACTTTCCACACACTTCCACGAGTTCTTCACTGTGACCATGAAGGAGTCATGGAATAAAGAGTGTTGGAATAAAGGAGTGTTGGAATAAAGCACAGTGGGGCTGCAGCATTTTCACTAGTTTCTTAAGAGACTGTCATCTTGGAAGTCACACAGAGGAAAACCCGGCCTGTCCCCTCCCATTGAATCCTTCTGGGAGTACAAGCATAGCATTGGCTGTCTGCCTCCTTTGTCTTCCTCCAGTCTTTCCTGGGATCTTGTTTTCTGTCCAACCTGCTCCAGAACCAAATGGGTCTTGCAAGGAACACCCCAAGGATCAGTGGCAGCATTTGATTTGCACCTGTCCAGGGAGACCTGAGCCACTAATCATGAAAGAAATCTCACTGATTTCAGACTGTAACTTTGGGAATGCCCAAGAAAGGGTCCCTTTGGCATAGTCTTAGTCAGAGTACAACAGTGTGGATGCCTGAAAGGTGTTTGAAACAGAAGTATAGTGTGCCGCTTGTATTTGTGGGGTGAAAACCAGTTATTCCAAAGGATCTGTAGATTACCTTCATGATTAAATACAGCCCTTAAAAAAACAAACAAACAAACAAAAAAAGTCTTACTAGCCATACTCACAAAGGAGAGGAAGGAAATTTCCATCTAATGCAACTAAAGCGTTAGAAATTAACAGTTTCAGTTAATGAGAATTTACCATATTGTTAGAGCTATCATTAGGAAGTCATTGAATTAATTAACATATCAGTGATCAGAAAATAAACCAACAGCATCTTATTAAGGAGGGGTGCTCTGCACAAACAGCTTGCTGTAACCACTGGTTACTTGTGACCCAAGCATAATTATTAAACTGCCACTCACTGCGGGTCAGGCCCAGTGCTGGGAACACTGTGTGCCTGTCTCCCAGCCCCACATGTGCCCATGAGCAAATAAAGGCTTAGGCAAGTCAACAGGCCCATGATGAAGCTTCTAGATAAAGGGAGACTGGGGATTTGCATATGCCCCTGCTTTCATAACCGTCTTACGTGCAACAGATTGGCCAGGGAAAAGTCCATCAGATCAGGGCAGTGCCCACCTTAACCTAAAGCCAAGCCCCTCACTCTGGCCCATAGAATAGCACGTGTCCTGGCCCAGTCCCATGTCCACATTCACCTTGCTTCTTTCTTCCCCATTTATAAGGCTTTGACACACTGGCCCGGGGCCTTTGTACCCCCCTGTTTTTCTGCTTTGAAGATATCAATACTTCTGGGAACCTTGTCTTTAATGAGGGAAGTTATTTCTCCACAAAGGCTGCTGTGCCCTTCCCAAACCCTCTAGAGATGCCGGTTGGAAGTGGCTCTGATAGAGTAGCCTCGAGGACCTCTTCTCAGAGCCCTTTCCACCCTCCTGGTTCCCCAGCAAAAACTGGAAAAATCAGATCGAAGAGCTGACTGGACAATTAATTAGCAGGTTGCCCCTCAAACTCATCCACAACTTGCGGCTGCACAAACTCCACATGAGTCACTGGCAGAGTGAGTGGCAGGGTGAGCAGGCTTATGAATACTTGCAGAGAGCTAGGTGATGCTCCCAGAACTCCCAAGATTTCCAGAGTTCCGACTTCATTCCGAAATGCAGACGAACTGGCACAAACAGCAAGGTTGCCTGTCACCCTGCATCCCAACGTTGGGCTCAGTTTGCTTTTTTATCTTGTTTAATTTGCAGTTCACAGTGGCTGAAACTAATTTTCGACTGTAAATATCACAGCTGTTGAGGAAAGCATTAATTGCACGCTATCACGTTACTCTCCTTTCTTAGATCAATTTATGCGTAATCTGTTTGCAAGTTCTACGACCGTGCATATTAAGGGGCTCAGCGTGAGATAATCTAACCCAAGATGCTAGAAACATTTGTACCAAAGTGGCTGGGGCTTTCAGGGTGTGGAAATATTATTGTTTGTGGCAGACATTGAAAGAATGCTTTTTAAAAGCCCTACCCCTGAGGTCTTGACGCTGACTGAAATATGGGTAATTTTTCTTAGGGAGGATCAATAAAATAACTATTTTCAAAATGACTTTATATTGACTGAGAGGTCAGAAATGCCCCGGGCATTGATCCCATGTCCATAATCACTTTTTGTTCAGTAAGTTAACTGGCTCTACACAGTTGAATGCAAAGAAATCCAGTTCATCATTTAAACCAAATATTTTCAAAGCATTTGACATCCTCCCGGCTCTCCTGGCCCGCTGGAGTCTCACAGAGAAGGTTTTCTTTGTCTAGGAAGTGGGCCTCTACAGGATGAACAGCCAGGACAAGCTGGGTCTCACCGTGTGCTACCGGACGGATGACGAAGATGACATTGGGATTTATATAAGTGAGGTATGAAAGCTAAAGTTTGAAAATTAACCTCTCAAAGCCCAAAAGGGTCAGGTTTTGTTTTTCTTTGTGTTTGTTCACAAACCCCAGACGTAGCTCCTCAAGAATAACTCTGCAAAGAGACAGAACACATGCCCCTTCATCACACTCCATGGAGTCGCATCTTTATGCCGGGGTTAAGTTCTAATGTTGGTACATAAGGCAAAATTACCCTTGAGAAGCCGCAAACCAACCATAAAATGGAATCGTTTACATGGTCTGCGTTCTCACCCCCGAGGGAAGAGCAGCCTCACATTTCCCAACTCAAGTACAATGGTAGACAGAATGGCCCACATCTTTCAAAGTCTCTCCTCCTCCTTCCTTTCATAGTATAGACACAGTTGAGTTCATATAAATAAAACATAACTTATATAGACTTACCAAAGTCCATAGATGAAAGACGTAGTGATATTTCTGGAAGAGACGAAGTAGAGAAATTGATTTCAACATCAATACTTTACTACGCATGTGTCGTCCTTCCTTGTAATTGCAGAAACCCAATTTCCTAAAGAAATCAAATCTGTCTCTATGGGCTGAGCCGAGAGCCATGTCTGCTGTAGACTCCACAATCAACTCACTGGATAAGCATCACCTCCCAAGCTTTGCATGCCACATCAGCAGGTTTCAGGGCACCCCTGCCATCCTCAGTCCCACTTGCCCCACTTTTAAAGCTGTCTTCCAAATCCTAATAATAAGGTTTGGTTTAAAACCTTCAAGGTATGGCTCCCAGGCAGCAGAGCTAAGGGCACCCTTTTTACCCACTCCACGTCACTGACTTGCTTCTAACTACTGTGCGTCCGACGAGGGTTGCCTTTGCCTCTTCGCCAGCTCAGACCTACAACTCTGAGCTCAGGCCTCTGTCACAGTCCTGCCAGGCGGGGTTCTGAGAGGCCCTGGGAGAGGCTGAGAACAGACAGTCTGGTATTCCCTGTGCACAGTGCTAAGTCCTGTCTGTAAGTCTGTGCAACCCAAAGGGGCCAGGATGAGGCTATGCTAAACAAGGCCTGTGGGAAGCGCCTGTCTTCGTGCTGAGATGTCTGCTGTGTGTTTCAGATTGACCCTAACAGTATTGCGGCCAAGGATGGACGCATCCGTGAAGGAGACCGCATCATCCAGGTAGGTTCACTTACACTGAGGCACATCTCTAGTGAGTCCCGGGAGTAGCTCCCAGGTTGGAAATGCAAGAGGGGTTTAAGAACAAGAACCAGGAATTCAGCTGTGTAGTAAGACCAACCTTGTTTGAGTAGTGAATGAGACTCAATCACCTGCAAAGGAGGAGGTGAGGGCAAACCAGACTGTCCCATATTTAGGACCAAATACCTCTGAGAAGTCTGAAATTCCAGAATTCCACATTTGTATGTCCTGTGAACCCTGTTCTGAGAGGGACACCTTTACCTTGAATCTTGTGCTTCATGTAGACAAGATAAGACTGCTTACTTCTTTCCTCCAGCTATAATATTTGGGGGGAGGGAGGGGCGGAGGGGTGTCATGTATTCCAGACTGGTATCAAACTCACTAGGTAAAGCTGATCCAGAACTTCTGATCCTCCTGCCTCCATCCCTTGCGCGCCTGCTTTGACATGGTGCTGAGGGTAGAAGCCGAGGCTTCATTCATGCTAAGTAAGCATTGTACCGCCTGATACATAGCAGCTCTATAGCTTTTGGTAGGGTCACAAGCCTTGGCTTTATTCTGTCGTGCAGGCTGTGCTTTCTACCTCTTTTCACTTCTATCTTTGTGTTTCTAATCTACTAATTTATTTTCCTCATTTCCTGTGCCACTGTGTATAATTTCAGTCTCCTAGCCCAGCTAGGAAAGAGACCCAAACCTTTGCACCTGAAGGCCATAATCTTCAACACACTTACTTTTCGTTGCTACAGTTTTCTCTGAACCGTCACAATTGAAAACAGGAAGTGGAAGTAGTAAGAGGCGCCCCAGAGACCTGCCCAGATTACACACATACCCTTCCCTGTCTCCACTGTGTAATCAGGCTGAAAAATGACAGCCAGTAGTGTCTCTGACTTTGCCACCTCTTGGTTCTTTAACATAGAGTGGCAAAGTCGGGTGAAGGGCTCAACTTCCAAGTCAGCAGGACTGTGTTGGTGTCCCCAGAGGAGTATCAGGCCAGGAACTAAAATTTGCAGAACTCAAAGTTGCTGAGGCATGCAGGCAGATATCCTGCCAGAGGGCTGTCAGTGTGAAGGTGAGAGAGAGCCAATCCCACTTGACTCTCCATGCAGCCTGTTAAGCTAGGTACACAGAATCCACATACATACATTCATTCCCTTCTCTGCTCTTGACTCCTCACGTTCCCAGCAGGTGTCCTGCTGCTTTTCTCCACTATTGTAAATAGAAAGTGTCTGTTTCCTTTTCCTACTTATTCTCCTGCCCAGATAACAATGTCAGATTCCAGGCCTCAGATATGTCCCGAGCAGGAGAGGTTTTCTGGATCATCTCCCGGAGTTCTCCCCATCATGACTGTCTCCAGCTAAGCAAGGCCTTTCTTTCCAGAAATCAGCATTCTTTAAAAGCTCAATGGAGTTTCCATATTATGAGTGTGAGTGGTGGCAACAGCAATTCTGAAATGAGACGAGAAGCTCCTGCTCCACCTAGTTATGTCTTTTTCTACCTATCTTTCCCTATGCTTTAGATTAATGGGATAGAGGTGCAGAACCGTGAAGAGGCTGTGGCTCTGCTAACCAGTGAAGAAAACAAGAACTTTTCATTGCTGATTGCAAGGCCTGAACTCCAGGTAAGTCAATGTCCTATGAAATCCCTAGGTTAGATGTTTTATAATCAAACCTACATTCCAAACCTCAAAGAGCAATGTCAGAGTATTGCATCTGAGTTTAAGGTGTGGCCACCACCCTGAGGAACTCGCTGTGATTTTGGGAGCCATTCAAAGGTTTAACAACCTGCCAGGCCCCACCACAGGTTGACTAATGAAGGAATCATAGCACAATTTACAGATGCCCCTTCCAGCCTGGGGCATATTATCTAAATTCCACATTGCAAGAAAATCAAAATGAAAGAAACTGGGTCTTTCAAATAGTAACTAAGTGCATTATCCACTGAGTCTGGAAACAAAGTAGCAAAGCATATGGGGAGAGGGGATTAGAAGCTTTCCCAGTGTGGTGAAGGGTTGAAGTCTCTTCAGTCTGAGAATTGAGGTAGTTTTCAGCCTATAGAGTCACTGCATTTTTTTAATGACTCCTGAAGAGAGGGAGCCCTAGTTCCTCTTTCTGATGTAATGTCCTTTCTTGCAACAAAGCTCTTCTATGCTAAATTAAATCACTTACCTCCTTGCTGTGACAAAGAACTTGTCCAAAGCAACTTCAGGGAGGAAGGGCTTATTCTGATTCAGTTTGAGCGTACAGTCCCAACGGCCAAGCGGGGATATGAAGCGGCTATCTGCACATGTTCAGTCATGAAGCAGAGGGATGACTCCAGTGAGCAGCTTGATCTCTCCCGTTTCATGGCCGACTCCCAAATTTAGATTGGCTCCTCCCTCTTCAGCTAAACCTTTCTGCAAACACCCACAGAGAGACACCCCCCCCCCAAGGTGTGTGTCTCTGCGATGATTCGAAGTTCAGGTTGATAGTAAAGACTCTCACATGTGTGTTGGCCGTTCTTGTCCCAGCTGGACGAGGGCTGGATGGACGATGACCGGAACGACTTTCTGGATGACTTACACATGGACATGCTTGAGGAGCAGCATCACCAGGCCATGCAGTTCACCGCCAGTGTGCTCCAGCAGGTAAACCCCGGGGCAGCCCCATGCCTCCACAGCTGAGGAGAGCTTGCACCCTCCAAGATGCCAAAGGCCACCAGAAAACTCCTGCCTAAGAGCTTCTCTGCTGAGCATGAGGGTCGTGCAAGCTGATAGGTTTCCTCACCAAGCCCCTCTCAATTACTACAGTTACATAAGCAAATTCCAGACACAGCAGTCTCCTGAGTGCTGGGATCACAGGTGCACACCACCTTACCTAGGTTATAAAGCTTTTGTAGTTGGGGAAAATAAAAATAAAATAAAATTTAAAAAAACAACAACAGAGACATTGAGACCACCCTGCCAGTGTTCACTAGGAAACCACACGTGCTGATGTTTACTGAGCTCAGGGAAAAATTAAGTCACGCCTTCGAAAGTAAAGAAATTCTATGATTAACCTGAGCTGCTCAGAGCCCTGCAGCTCCCCATTATGCTGCTGTCGGAGTCCTAATTACCCGCTGTTGAGGCTCTTGGGAGGGCTTATGCATTCTGTGTACCGGTTCCTTTACTAGTTAGTTCTTAGGATAACTGATATTATCTTCCTCATTTTAATAGATTTTTAAAAAGTGAGGGGAAGGGACCTGCCCAGGTGCATAGAAATAGGGCTGGCCACTTCCTGAGCTCTAGGGCCCTCAAATGCTGCAGGTCAGCCTTAGAAACTTAGAGCCCAGTTCAAAACCCCTGTCCTATTGCAGCCAGTCCTGAAGAGACCTGAGAAGCTAGGGTCAGATGGAAGGGGAGGAGGACCTCCCCTATCAGTGGACTTGAAAGGGGCAGGGAGGAGATGAGGGAGGGAGGGTGGGATTGGGAGGGAATGAGGGAGGGGGCTACAGCTGGGATACAAAGTTAATAAACTGTAATTAATATAAAAAATAAAAATTATTATAAAGAAAACAAAACCCCTGTCCTACGCAAAAAAACTTCACGCTGTGTACCTTCCTCACCCTACCTCTTCCTTCCCCTCCCCTCCCGTCACCATAAACAGTCATTCTTGTCATTTTCCCTGATACAGAAGAAGCATGAGGAAGACGGTGGGACCACAGACACAGCCACCATCTTATCCAACCAGCACGAGAAAGACAGCGGCGTGGGGCGAACGGACGAGAGCACCCGCAACGACGAGAGCTCGGAGCAGGAGAACAACGGCGAAGATACCACCGCCTCCTCCAACCCGCTGGCGGGCCAGAGGAAGCTGACCTGTAGCCAGGACACCTTGGGCAGTGGCGACCTGCCTTTCAGCAACGAGTCCTTCATCTCTGCCGACTGTGCAGATGTGGACTACCTGGGCATCCCCGTGGATGAGTGTGAGCGTTTCCGCGAGCTGCTGGAGCTCAAGTGCCAGGTGCAGAGCACCAGCCCCTACAACCTGTACTACCCCAGCAGCCCGCTGGACGCTGCGGGCAAGAGCGACCCCGAGAGCGTGGACAAGGAGCTGGAGCTGCTCAACGAGGAGCTGCGCAGCATCGAGCTCGAGTGCCTGAGCATCGTGCGCGCGCACAAGATGCAGCAGCTCAAGGAGCAGTACCGCGAGTCCTGGATGCTGCACCACAGCGGCTTCCGCAACTACAACACCAGCGTGGACGTGCGCCGCCACGAGCTCTCGGACATCACCGAGCTGCCGGAGAAGTCAGACAAGGATAGCTCGAGCGCCTACAACACCGGGGAGAGCTGCCGGAGTACCCCACTCACCCTGGAGATCTCCCCGGACAACTCCCTGCGGAGAATGGCCGAGGGCAATAGCGAGGGGGCCGCGGCCAACATCGAAGCTTATAGGCCATCCGCCAAGAACCTGCTCGCCATCACTGAGGATTCCGAAGGAAGCACCCCAAACTACAGCCCTGGTGCCAAAGAGCTGGATCCCAGCCAGGCCTTGGAGAGCAAGGAGCGCCGAGTTAGCGACGGCAGCAGGAGCCCCACCACCAGCCCGAAGCTGGGCGGTGCCTACCTGCCCACGTACCACCACTCCCCGTACAAACACGCGCACATCCCGGCGCACGCTCAGCACTACCAGAGCTATATGCACCTGATCCAGCAGAAGTCGGCAGTGGAGTACGCGCAGAGCCAGATGAGCCTGGTGAGCATGTGCAAGGACTTGAACTCTTCCAACTCGGCTGAACCCAGGATGGAGTGGAAAGTCAAGATCCGAAGTGACGGGACACGCTACATCACCAAGAGGCCGGTGCGGGACAGGCTGCTGCGCGAGCGTGCCCTGAAGATCCGCGAGGAGCGCAGCGGCCTGACCACGGATGACGACGCCATGAGCGAGATGAAGATGGGGCGCTACTGGAGCAAGGAGGAGCGCAAACAACATCTGGTGAAGGCCAAGGAGCAGAGGAGGAGGCGCGAGTTCATGATGCAGAGCAGGCTGGATTGTCTGAAGGAGCAGCAGTCCTCCGACGACAGGAAGGAGATGAACATCCTGGAACTGAGCCACAAAAAGATGATGAAGAAGAGAAACAAAAAGATCTTTGACAACTGGATGACCATCCAGGAACTCCTAACCCATGGCACGAAATCGCCAGACGGCACTAGGGTATACAATTCCTTCCTGTCGGTGACTACTGTATAACTCACTTGTGTACATACAAGAGACCACTACCGTTGGGGTAGACATCTCTGCCTCGTTCAATGCGGCAAGTTTTTTGTTTTTTTTTTGTTTGTTTGTTTGTTTGTTTGTTTGTTTGTTTTGTTTTTGTATATATAAGCCCGGCCATCGTGTTGATAGTCTAAATTTTCCACTCCTACAACTTTGGGTGTCCTGACTCTGTTTTCAGTGGAGGGAAAATACACCCTTATTCTCTTAGAAGGCAATATTAACAAGCAGCTTTTTTTCAAATAGCAATGGTAATTTTTTACTTGTTAACCTTTTTTCATAAAGTGTTTAAATTTCCAAAAGATCTTTTATTAAGCATACTTTCACAGAATAATTTGTTTAAACTATATTCATATAAAAGAAAGGTTAAACATGCTTTTTTTCTGCCTGAAACACAAAATGCAACTACCCGTATGTATTTTTAATGGGACCCTGTTTTGTAATGTCACTTCGATGAATGTGCTTCCTACGAGTCACCATTCATTCGTACATCTTATATCAGTTGGGGTTTCAATGCAGAACCGCTAAAGTATGGTTGATGATTTTAGACACACACACACACAACCAAACTAGCAGCATTTCTAGTCGGGATATCCATTTTTAACATTTTTCTGGTTAAGGTTCCCAAGAAGAGTGTCAAGGTTTTAACAGAAAGCAAAATTTCCTGCAGCTTTATGGACGCTTAAAGCATGTTTGCAAATATTGCCGCCTGTTGGAAGAATTTGCATGTACAGGGAAGTTGTGGCTGGAGATGGTTTGTGGAGTTTTAAGTGCTCATTTTTGTAGACCTTTGCTTTGTAGATTGGAAGGGACAGACTTAACCAAGCAAGTTCACAGAATCATGATTAGTTAAAAACATCAACTAAAATGGACTTAAAATAAATTATTATTTTCTATTTGATATGTTCTGACCTGGTTGCTTATTCTGCGGTATTGATCCCCCACCCCAACCCCTTCTTGGTTGCATCAACTGCTGTGTCTTAAGTCCTTTGGACCATCTGATGTGTCCATTCAGCCTAGAACCTGGTGACAGATAAAAAAAAAATCAAGGTCTGGGAGCAAAGAGTACGGAATCAAATATACCATATATTCCTGGGCTTTGGCAACCTGCCTCCTAGAAAACTTCTGCCTAGCCCAGTGTCCTTCAGACAGGAAAGCCTGTGAGCCAGCTTCCCGGCCAGGAGCATGTGTCAGAGGAAACTGCTTTGGTTTACTCAAACACTACTCTGCCCATCCTAGCAAACATCCCGTCCAGCTTTCTATCTCTGAGGTGTGTCTGTCCACTAGGCAACAGTTGTACAGCTTAGCAGAGTAGCTGGGCTTGGAAACGGGTCTCTTCTAGGCCACTGCAACTATTAAGATCCTGAGTAAAGGAGGAAAAATTCTGAGTAAAGGACCTGCAACCAGTGTTCCCTAATTATGGTGTTTACACCAGTTTCCGCTATAATGGCCACTGAAAAATGAAAATAAAGATAAGATTAGGAAGGGCATCATTTTTATTTGCCATCACGCTAGCCATCTGGTTTACTCACTGATTTAATTGAAATTTTGATTGAAATGGCAAGGTGTTCTAGGCATCTCAGACAACGATTTTTTTCCTACAGACCCATTTGAGCCCAAATCCCTCCTTTGGGGCTGGAATCTTAAGACTAATTACTAATTACACTTGTAATAAAATAATTTAATGAAAATAAAACACTGAGACAATGATTTCCTCACCAGTGAAATATCTGTTCATTACCTCTTCCAGAAGCAGGCATCGCTAAGACAGTTGTATCTGCTACATAATTCTAATCAGCTCTGCAAGGTGAATTGGGTTTTACAATTCACCTTAGGTTAGGATATTAAGTCCCAAAAGTACCGAAGTTCAGTTTTCAACACAGTGCCCTCCCAAGCTGCCTTCTAGCTCCAGTGCTCTGACCTCCTGTCTTCTAGTAAATATTTCACAGAACATACACACACCTGTCAGATAAATTGCAAATCTCTATAAAGTACAGAAAAGCATACAAGTGCCTATTATTTAGAAAATAGCTTTTCTCCCATTTCTCTCATTAAAGGCAAGGGCTGCATGCATGGCCCATGAACAAAGAGGCTACTTAGGATGGAACTAAGTAGTCACCTGTCGAAGATAAATGGGGACACTTCTCATCTGGGCTCCTGGAATACCTCTAAATGTAGGGGGCCAACCTGCACACTTAGGAAAAACCCCTTACCCTTACCGTTGTTCTAGATTTCCTGCACATCACACCTGAGTGTAACCCGCAGTGCAGTCTGGAGTTTCTCTAACAACTCAACTAAGATCTAAAAAGCATGACAGTGTCAATCAGAAGGAAACAGGGAGCAAGGAATACAAGGTAGCTCATTAATAACCGAGCTCGAATTCATAACTCAGTACCTGGTCCCACATCTCTTAGCAGCTCATCCTCAGGGGGCAGGCGGTGTGGATGTGAACAGTCAACTCCCGTGCATTTCATCCTGTGCTCTCAACCAAGAACTGCAAGCGCTTCACTAATTGATGCCCCAGAGTGAGTCTGAGCCAGGAAACATGAATCTACCATTTCTTACATGAGCCTGCACTCCCAAGGGCCATGTGGTACATACCTTTCTGAGCTAGTGGGCAAATCTAGGGATGTCTCAAGGTAACAGTGGGAACACTTTACCATGTCTATTGAGAACCCCTTGAGTCCATGTAAACAACATGAGCTGTGGCCAGCACGTCTTCCTAACAGCCCTCTCGCCCTGCTTCTAGGGCCCATTTGGGAATCTGCTAGAAATGATGGGTTCTCTCCTCAGGGGGGAAAAAAGTACTTAAATACCATGTAAGTAAACTGCATACAGTTTTAGAGGTGTTACGTACCCTTCAGTGCCGCTCATGGGCTGTTACTCACTTTAGAAGCCCAGGTTTTGTATCAAATGTGGGCCCTGTGGATTTGTGTTTTCCATTGTCCTTTGGTCCTTGTGGTTGAATCCTGCAGCTCCATTTGAGCTGAATCCCTACTTTGAATATCAAGGACAGGACAACGCATTTTCCCTATGAGAGCCACAGCCTTTGCTAGCATTAAAATCCAGCTTAACTACTGGTCCCTGCAATTTTAGGGGCATTATGCTAATGGCTTTGCTCATGGCTACTTAACTTTAGGAAGCTTTTAGTGCAGGCTTCTCCCTATTGGAACCATTCCATTGTCTGGATAGCTCTAGTTTCAACTCTTTCTAGGACTTTCTTGAGTACCCAGGGCTACATTGTTTAATCCAGTAGCAACTAGCCACATCTAGCTACTAAACAGTTAATGTAGCTTAAGACCAAAAACATGTGGCCCTGGGCAGTACATCCAGCAGTACAAAACAATCCAGCGAATAAAATATGGCTAGTCCAAATGGAAATATTCTGGGGAAATTGATTTCAAAATTACCATACTTTTTCAAAATCATAGAGAGTTTTACAATAATTTCTGTGGGAAAATGCAGTAATTCCTATTGCAATTACAGTAACTTCACATATGTTGGGTTGAGTAAAATTATTTAACATACATAATTATAATTAATTTCACTTTGAAACTGAGAATGCAACAGAACTTCTAAATCCCATATGTAGGGGCTGGCGAGATAGTTCAGTCTGAAAAGTGCGTGCTGAAGCATCAGAGTTCAGATCCCCAGTACCCACACTAAGGCTGGGCACAGTGGCTCACACCTACTACTGTAGAAGGTGGTGTGTGGGAGTAGGAGGGATGGAAGGGATGCCAGAGACAGGTGGAGCTCCAGTGCTCACTGGCCAATCTTGCTAGCCAACAAGTAGCTCTAAGATCAGTGAGAGACCTTGCCTCAAAAATTAGCTGGGGAGAAATAGAAATGCATCTGACATCAACCAGTGACCTTCGCAGGCACGTGAGCACATACGGACAAGCACATACATACACTGTAAACACACCCAAAGTTTGCATATGTGGACCATGTTATAATTCTACTGAACACCACTAATACAGACAGCATTGGTGTGTGTATGTGCAAAATACCTCCATCACTAAACTCTTCAAGGTTAGTCATTTTTGTCAACAATGTAAACTCAAACTAAGAGTTTTGCTTAGGGCTGGAGAAATGATTCGGCCATTGAGAGAACTTGCCGCTCTTAGAGAGGAGTGGAGTTCAGTCCCAACATCCACTCACATTGGTTGGCTCACATCAACCTGTAACTAGCTCCTGGGGGATCAACCACCCTCCTCTGGTCTCTGCAGGCACCTATACTGGCACACACATAGTCCCCAACACATATATGTGTAATCAAAACTTTATGGGGAATTGGAATGAGTATGGAATTTAGGGCAGTTAAGAACATTGGTTGCTCTACCCTGCAGGGTATCAAAGCAGATACTGAGACTTACAGCCAAACTTTGGGCAGAGTACAGGGAATCTTACGAAAGAAGGGGGAGATAATGGAACCTGGAAAGGACAGGAGCTCCACAAAGAGAACAACAGAACCAAAGCATCAGGGGTCTTTTCTGAGACTAGTACTCCAGCCAAGGACCATTCAAGGAGATAACCTAAAACCCCTGCAGAGATGTAGCGCATAGCAGTTCACGGTCCAAGTGGGTGCCATAATAATGGGAACAAGGACAGTCTCTGACATGAACTCAGTAGCTGGCTCTTTGATCACCTCCCCCTGAGGGGGGAGCAGCCTTACCAGGCCACGGAGGAAGATAATCAGTCACTCCTGATGAGACCTGATAGACTAGGATCAGAAGGAAGGAGAGGAGGACCTCCCCTATCAGTGGACTGAGGGAGGGGCATGGGCGGAGAAGGGGAAGGGAGGGAAGAAGGGAGGAAGCTACAGGGGGGGATAAAAAGTGAATAAACTAATTAATAAAAATTTTAAAAGGTTTAAAAAAGAAAAAAAAGAATATTGGCTGCTTTTGTAGAGGACTGAGATTTGATTCCCAGCACCCACATGGCAGCTTACAACCATCATCTTTAATTCCAGTTCTAGGGGATCTGTTGCCATCTTCTGGCCCCAGTGAGCACCAAAACACACACAATACACAGACATACATGAAAGCAACAAATGCACACACACACATACACACACACACACACACACACACACAAATAACGAGAAAAAAATTTAAACGTTTTCAGAAAAGTTTTGCCAAGTATATGTGACTGGAATGTGACACTCCCTGTGTCCAGCCCTTCATACCTTATCACTGTTCCACCATCTACTCAGAAAGCAACTCAGTGCTGCCCAGATTATGTTCATAATATTTGTAATACATCCATGATGCCAATAAAAGAAATTGCTTTCAAGGTAACCAGCATTTCGCCGGGTTTCCTCTGGAGTTCTAAGTCACAGGATATTCTAACTCTCCTAGCAAGAATACATAGTACACAAAAGTAGCAGTAGGGGACTTGCATGAAGTTTTTTGTCTCTTTAATGAAAAACAAGAGATTCCAAATAGCAAGAATCCCAAACATGCTGAGGTAGGGCTGTACATTGCCTAGGGAACGCTAGTTGGAGAACTAATTAGGATTATAAACTAAAGTATGAAAATTAACCAAATGATTATGTCCTCGTAGCCTTCAGAAGTAGGTTACAGGTTACTTGTTAGCAAAATTGCCTCAAACCAGGGAAGCAAACGTCATTCTGCCGTAAGCCTTCACAATGCCCCTCTTTTATTTCTGTTTCCCAATTATTTGAGCGTTTCAGGATTTCTGTGGAGCATCAACTAATTAACAGGAAATCACTAAAATGAGATAAGATGCAAGAATTCTCATGCAAATGCCGTGGTCTTCGATTTTGATTAAATGTGAATTCCCCTGAAGCTCTTACAGAACAAAGCATGGTTCTTTGGGTTTTATTCAGACAGAGTTTTCTGTGTAAATGGTCTGCTTTCTCTTTAGCTTCCAGTTACAATAATCCTCAAAGGGCATGATCTGTGAGGACATGGACCTGTAACTAGGTTTTGCTTTTAACCAGCGGGAACTGACCCTGGCACACTAGCCTTCTTAGAAAATGAAAGCTGAGGAAATAATGAGCCTCCCTTCACTGGTTTCACAAATTGAAACTTATTCTCTAATTCAGTAAGTCATCTCACCAAAATCCTTAAGAACCCCATGGATCTACCAGGCCTTGCCACTGTCCCTCAAAAATATGCTAGGTCTAGGGTCTTGGAGATGGCTGAGCGAGAAAGGGACTTGCCAAGCCTAATAGGTTGTGTTCAGCTCCTGGGACCCACATGGTACAAGGAGAGAGCCAACTCTCGCAAGCTGTCTGTCCTTTGACCTCCACACGTGATCTGTGGCACACATGTGCATGAATTTAAAAAAAATGAATGTAATAATATATATTATTGCATAATACATACAATGCATTTGTTTCCCTCTCTTCACTGCTGTCCCAGATGTCTCCAACTTAGCTCTAAGAATTGTGACTGCCCCTTGCCAGAACCGCTTGCAGCTATGGACAGAGCTTACACCCTAGTGGGAAAGAAAAAGAAGTAAACCAATCACTCTAAAATGCTAAGAAAGTCAAAGTCAGGGGCAGCCAAAGATCCACTGATTTCAGAGAAGGTCTTCTGAAACAAATGAGGGTGGAGCTAAGGTGAACTCCTATTCACTAAGGCAGAAGAGAGTGTTGGTATTACAAGCAAAGAAGCAGCATAGGCAAGGGTCCTAAGGAGACAGAAGATATGACTTGCCATAAACAGACAGTGTACTATGAACTCACAAGCCAATGAAGGAAAGAATAAAACAGTATTGGCAAGGAGTAGGGGGTCTGGCAGTATGGATGGTATCTATCTGACCATAAATACCCCTTCAATATTAGTCACCGTTTATTGCTTACCTAACACACACGTAGTGGAAGCTACATTAAATGCCTTACATGTACCAACTCCCTTAATCAAGAGCCCATGAGATGAGGAGGACTGCTATTCATATTTCCCAGATAAAGAGGGGGAAATTTGAGAAGTCATCTGCTGTGGGACTATTAGGGCAGCTGCCACTTGCTATTACTGAGCCCAACTTAATCATTATGCTGGCAACCCACACCACTGAGATGGGAGCTTGGGGGACCCAACCCTGGAGAAGCTGGAAGATTCCATCAGATACCTGTTGCCTCTATACCCAGGACAACCAGATTGTCTTCCACCATTCTCCAGACTGGGGAGACGGGTTAGAGCCATACCGACGTCCATGGCTTAGCCCCAGCAGGTGACTCAACCTGCAGGCTCTGTCAGTTCACTTCCACAAAATCAAGCAAGGTGACCAGCAGAAAAAAAGTCTCTCCTTGTCCATGGATGCATTTGCCCTTGAGCACCATGTAACACCCACCCTGAAACACCTGTACTGGGACTCCCTTCACACCATACCTGGCTCAGGGGCTTAGAAGAATTTCTTTGTCCCCATCACCAGCTACAGGTCTTCTTCCCACTGCCCTCCCCACCCCATCCCTGCCACTCCAAAGCCTCACACGCAGAGGCCACCAAGCTCGAAAGGCATTGGACTCTCACTTCCACAAACTGGGTGCTCAGATGACCTATAGGGCTGACAAATTATCTTTCAAACTTTCCATCCTCAGAGAAGCAGGGGATTCAGACAGGGAGCATGGATCTTTGAAATGCCCAACTGTTACTGGGCCACACAAGTCAAATGAGCCTGTTGGGTCTCAGAGCGGAGACTGTAGATAAACAGAACTGGACGCTGATAGGGAAATAAGATCCAGAAACCCACTGGTGTGATCAGTGTCAGAGGCTGCTGGTTTAACCTAGGACTTTGAAACCTTGAAGACATGGTGATGCTTATTTTTAGGATGTTTGGCCTTCAATATTTCCCATGGCACTTTTTCAAGAAGACTTCTCTTTGACCAATTTTTAAAAATCAATTGATATGTTTCTTAGCTCTCTTCAGCCTCCGAGAAGTGAGACCTGCTTCTGCTTCCCAGCCCAGCAGCTCCTGCTTCCTCCTTACCAGGATCACTTAATACCTACATGATATGTAATGAACCACGTTCCCACTAGGAATCACAGGGACTATTTATTTCTAAATGGGGCTTGCAGTTTTCTCTTCACTTAGCAACAAGAAAAATTCCAGAATATGCATATGTATTGCTAGTTAGTTTCAAATTTCAAGACAGAACCTAAGGTTGAACATGCCTCTAAAATCCCTTAGGAGTTCCATGAATAATGTAATCTATCTGAAAAGACTTGCAAAGAAGATAGAATCTCCACCAAGCTTAGTCTTTGTGTTCAGGGTCTGGCCATTTAGTGATCCTCTTTCAAGAAGGTATGGAGAAGGGACATGTCAGCAGCTGGAGCCCTGAACAATCAACTGGTAACTTGTGTTATACCAAAACACTCCTTGCTATTTACTTTTGACCCAGGGACCCTTGTCAAGCTCCAGAGAGTCCTGTAGACTATACACACCACTTTGAGTGTGACTAGGGAGACTCAGAGCAGTGTGTTGCCTGAAGCAAAGACATGACAAGTGATCACCTACACCAAAGAGCCTCAGGCCAGCTTACATAACCTTGGACTTGGAAATACAGCCTTAGCTAAGAAACCAAAATCACGAGCAACTGGGTCTTCATTTTTGTAAAATAAACAGAAGTAATGAGAAAGCAAAGGTTGGCTTAGAACGGGGATGCTCATGTACAAATGACTAATATTGAGAGTGTGTGACGATGACAGCCACACTCAATTAGGGTCCCACCTGAATCCAATGGCACACATATAATAACCCAGTTTCAAAATGGACCATCAACTCTGAAACCTATTTCTCAAAGATAACAACGCAAATGGCTAAAAAAGCACATCACAAGATGCTCGCTTATCACTAGAGAACACACAAAAATAAATCACAATGACATCTCACAGACCACCCACATCAATGGC
This sequence comes from Psammomys obesus, assembly GCF_907164565.1. NCBI lineage: Eukaryota > Metazoa > Chordata > Mammalia > Rodentia > Muridae > Psammomys > Psammomys obesus. Next base: position 12,888,518 of record NW_026596101.1, read on the forward strand.
TACTACTGGAAAGATAGAAAAGAACAAAATTTGCAAGGGAGTGAGGAAGGCAGAACCTTCCTATGCTGCCCTAGAAAACTTTAGTGAGTGCTGGAAGGATGGTTCTGTGGCTAAAGTACTTGCACTGGAGTCCAGCTCTTCAGCACATCACAAGGCAACAACACACCTCTTTAACCCCTGTTCTGGGAGGTAGAGCACACTCAGATGGATCCCAGGGGCTCCCTGGCCAGCCACTCTAGCCAAAAGGGCAAACTCCAAAACCAGAAAGAGATCCTGTCTCCAAAAAAAAAAAAAAAATAAGGCAGACAGCAATAGAGATCAAATGTCAACTTCTGGTCTCCACACGCACGTAGAAGGTCAAACACACCAACATACACCCATGCACACAAATGCATACGCTTACACTTATATGTACATATGTAATAAAGAATTACCAAATCACTTGGAAGTTTCAAATTTGCACAAATGAACTGAAATCAGCGACTCAAAACAGATTCTTTTTTTTTTATAACAATGTACACTAGAGGTATATCTACAATAGCCAAAAGGTTGAAAAGTATCTGGGCAAAGCAATTGTTCAACTGGTAAGCACCATATGGTATATTCACTCAATGGTATATCACCTGACCATTAGAAAAGGAAGTCCTGACACATGCCACAAGATGGCTTGAAATGTTATGCTAAGTGAAATGAGCCAGATATAAAAGAAACTAATATTCATTATCTTAACTTCAGAAGTGTATAAAATGGGAAAATTCATACAGCCTTGGGAAGAAGGACACAGAATTACTGACTGACAGGCACAGCATTTTGGTTCAGGATTGTGAAAAAATTTAGAAAGAGTAGTTAAAGATGCATAGTATTGAGAATAGAGCTGGCACCGCTCAAAGACTGTCATCAGCAAACTTTACTACATGTGATGCGTAGAGATAGAAACACTTCCATTTAATAAACTATGGCGCAAGAAGAAGTTTCTTGAGGAGAACAGCATTCTAGAGGCGTGCCGTATAGTCTGTATTTCTATCCAGGAGACAGGAAGCAACTTGTGAAAGTCATAAAACTCCAGGGCTCACAGACACTAAGCTCAGGAGTAGTTAGCTGATACAAAACCAACTCCATGTTTTTGTGTGCTTTTTGGTTTAGTTTGGGGGTTTTGTTTGTTTGTCTTTTAGGTTTTGTTGTTTTCCTGTTTGGTTGGTTGGTATTTTTTCAAAGGAGGGAAAGAGAGGAAGAACATGAAGTTGTACTGGTAGGAAGGTAAGAAGGATCTGGGGAGAAGTTAAGGAAGGGAGAAGAATATGATCAAAATGCATTGTATGGAAAAAATTGAAGCCAATAAATAATAAACCAATAAACTTTTTAATTAAGTTAAGTGCATGGACTGAAGAGATGGATCACTACACAGGCATGAAGACTCCAGTTCAGACCCCCCACAATCCCCAAAAAGCAGCTGGGCATGGCATCCCAAGGAGCAGAGACAGGGGATACCCAAGGCAAGAAAGTTAGCTAGACTAGTGGAATGAGCAAGTGAGAGACTTTGCCTCACTAAAATAAAATGGAGAGCAACTGAGGAAGATACCCACATCTGCTTTTAGCCTCCATCAAGGCTCTCACGTATACCCACACCCATAAATATGCATCTACACATGCCTGCACGCACAGGCAAACATGCATCTACAGGCGCACACACATGTACACACACATGTAAGAAGGAAAGAAGAAGGGCTTGTGTAGAGGACTGTAAGAGACAAGATTTTCCTGCTCCATTCTCTCTGCCTTCACCTCAAGCACCTGCTCCAGGCTGGACTCCTGGAGGAAAGGCAGAATGTCTTCCTATCCAAGACAGCTTATTATGACAGCTGGAAATGAAATACATGCAAACCAAGGGAGGAAAGAAACCCTCACAGGTCATGAGAAGTGACATGCTTAGGCCTGGAAGAGCAGGACCACTGACCCTGGGATTCTCAGGGAGGGTCCACAGCCCACAGCACAAGCATCATCTAAAATGCTGTTGGAAATGCAAACCCCCAGGCTTGGCTCTGCCTAGCTGACTAGAGGGCAAGAGACCAAACTCCTGTTTAACCAAAGGACGTCCACATGACCAGGAGGAGTACGTGACAAGATCTGAGAAACACTGAAGACACTCAGGACACTTTCCCCACAGTCCCACAGCCACGGCTGGACTCTCATCTCTTAAAACAGTCTAAAACAGTCCTTGGGCATCATGGGAACTTTATAAAATATGGTGAATAAAGGAGCACGCAATTGAAGTACCATCCCTTGAAATTAGATTATTAAAGAAAACCTGTCTAAATATTTCATTTGAGACCAAAAGCTTGACAATGAGCCAGCTTGCAAAGGCTGGGCAAAAGCATTCCAGGCTAACTAGAACAGGAAGTGCAGATGCCCTGGGGTAAGAAAGCATCGTTTCAGGGCAGTGAGTTCTGATGAGCCACCCTTCACAGCTTACAAGGCTTACTTTTGATTCTGCAGTCTGGAATAATTTTTGAATTGATTTGCTTTTTCTGAGACAGAATCTTGCTCTGTAGCCTAGGCTAACCTTGAATTCCTGTCACTCTTCTTGCCTCAGCCACCTGAGTGCTGGGATTAAAGGCATGTATCACCATGCTTAGCTTGAAACCATATATATTTCAGGAACATATATAATCTATTAGTTTAATAATCTGTTTGAATGGCTCCCTCTTCTCTGAGAACAGTTGCTTTCTTATTGGGCTATGCATGGAAAATCACCATTCTGGCCATGCCAAATGAAGGACAAGTATCATTTACAGGATCTGACCTGTTCTTTTCAAGAGTGACCTTATACATGGGGTTTCACAAGTGCCTCCCACTGAATAAAAAGCATAGCCAGGGCTGCATGCAGAGCCTCTGACTTCTAACAATTCCTTCTGAAGCTAGCCCCTTCCTCTTTACTGTAAGACAATACCCAAAGACTTCTCCAAGACAAATTGAAGATGGTGTCATTTAAAAAGGTAAAAGAAAGAAAGCATAAAAGACAAAATGGTGACAAGCTCCTCTGAAATGATTCAAGCCTCCTGGAGGCAGAACAAGGAAGTTGGAGCCAAGTGACAGTTCCTCAGTTTGAAGACTAAGTCCAGGATAAGCATTGCACAAAGCCAGCCAGCCAAGAAATGTGGAAGAAGCAGCTGACCTCTTCCCCTGCGTTTCTCTCCATTCTCAAGGAAAGATGGTAAGTTCTGTTCTAAATTACACCCATGGGGGGAAGTTTCCTCCATTTCATTTTTTTAATGTTAAAAAATTTCTACAGAACAGCAATAGCAATATTTTTGAAGTTACAGAGAACAAACACAAATTACTGTGCTATGGATGTCCTCAAGATGACCACAATATTTTCACTAACCAAAGAACATTGGAACTTAGATGTGGGGGGTCAGTGAACTCTCCCTGCTCCACACCAAACAGTAAACACTGCAATATGTAGGTCAAGAAACAAAATCTAGGCTACTGTGCAGGTAGGATATTTGCTATCAAAATTTGGCCAATTCCTGGCTTAGAGTATGTCTAGGGTTCTCCAGAGAGGTTATGTGTGTAAGGATGTGGGGTCCTTTTGTATGTCTGTGCTAAAATATAGAGAAAAAAGGGAAAGAGAGATGGAGGGAAATTTGTTTTAAAAAAACAGCTTACTGGCTATTAGAGTGTGGCGATGTCCCCACACCTCCAATGTAAGCTTGCAAGCCAAGAACCCATGGCCCGTTATGGTATAATCCAAGTTCCAACATGGCATAATCAAGGCCCAGAAAAGGCAAGAAAAAACACTTGTATCCCAGGCCAAAGGCATCACCCTCAGTCCACAGAGTGTGGCTTTATTTGGAAGTAGCGGGGTTTTTTTAGACTTGTTTTTACTCATGTGTATGGTGTGGTATATGAAGGCAGGGACCCATGGAGCCCAGGAGAGGACATCAGACACTCCTGAGCACTAGCATTACAGGCAGTAGTGAGCCAACTACTGTGAGTGCTAAGAAACAAACTCAGGCCTCTTCAAGAGAAATATGTACTCTTAACTGAAGAACTATCTCTCCAGCCTCTGGAAATAGAGTTTTATAAAGCAGTTTTTAAAATATAAAAGATGAGGGCTAGAGAGATGGCTCGGTGGTTAAGAGCCCTTCCTGCCTGTAGAGGACTAGGTTTGGGTGGCAGCTCTCACAGGCAGTTCACAACTGACTATAACTTTAACTCCAGGGGATCTGATACCTATGGCCCCACAGATACCTGCACTCATGTGTACACACCCTCACACAAAGACAGACAGACAGACAGACAATCACATGTTATAATAGGATAAGGTCATTCAGATGGGCTCTAGTCCAATTAACTAGTGGAGAAGTCTAGGCACAGATACGCACACCAACAGGTGGCCACATGAAGGTGATGGCAGAAAGTCAGGTAATACAGGGAAGGCCAAAGATGGCCAGCCAATATCAGAAGCGAGAGTGAGGCAAGCAGCTGATTGTTTCACATTAGCCTCGGAAGAAACCGGGCCTGCCTGTGCCTCCATCTGGGGATTCTTCAAAACTGAGAGAATGTATTTCTGTGTTTAAGCCACCAGTCTGTGCTTCCTGTTTCTGCAGTCACATACGCTCAAACACAGAATGAACGAAGCCTCTGCTTTGGCCTCTGTTTCCTGCTTTTAATCCCCGTTCTTTGCTTCTCAGAGACAAGATCATTGAGTCATTTGTTGAGTGGCTATTTACAAAATAAAATCAGAGCAGGCCTAAGTATCTGCTTCCTAGTTGAACCCAATATGTTGGAGAGGTTGGCTAGGACCAGAATGCTGAGGCCCAGGCATGGCATAAGGACCACACTGGGCCTGTTAGGCCACCTCACAACTGCTTCACTCCTGGAAGAATTTGCCTAGTCCAACCAAGACCTAGGAAGCAGAAGCCAGAAGATGCCTAACAAGCCTGAATTATTTTCCCATTCTGGTAAGAAAATACCTGACAGAAGCAACTTAAGGGAGGAAGGTCTGGTGCCTAGTTTGAAAGAGTATTTCAGAGGGAAGGCTCAGCAGAGAGAGCCTGGGGATCAGCTGGATACATCTCAGCAGTGGACAAGCAGACAGCTTAGTTCAGAAGAACTAGGACCACCGAGTTCCTTCCTTATGACCCTACATCTATCTCCCATGGCTAGGTGCCATGTCCAAAGGGTACCACAGTTGCTCCAAAACTGCTGCACCAGTTGATGACACATGAGCCTCCCAGTTAATAGAGGCAGCATTGCATATCTAAGCCATTACAAAGCCACAAATAGTACCTACAACCCAGCATGGAAAGTAGGACAGGACTGAAGATTGACAGAAACCAAACAAGGCCCCCTTAGCTGGGTGAGAAGGCATCAAATGTCAAGCCTGTATAAGGAATCTTCCAGAAAAGCAACAGTCAAGGTTCAGTTTGCTCAAGGGGTCAAGAACATCATTAGAATGTTTTCAAAGTATCCTTTACCCAAGCTGTTAAGGAGTAGCACCTACAAGAGTTCTATATCCTGGAGCTAGAGGGATAGCTGAATAGTTAAAGGAGGTCCACATGCTCACAGATAAGCCCTAGAGAAAACAAAATTGTTAAACACGCCGGCTTTTTTCTTCAGTGGAGGGAGGATACTGACACCTGTTCACCTGGAAGGCTGGAGTGGATATTGTTTGAGAACCTAGTGATTTTTTTTCTAGTCTATGGAACTAGCCCCAACATTGTTTCTCAGTCAATAGAATCCATCCTCATGAAAGAGTCCCATGTACTCTGCAAAAGAGTTTGCTATTGTGCTTATTACAAACCCTTCCTTCCTGGGCCCTTATCCTGAACATTGTCTCTCAGTCAACTGAACCCATCCTAATGTTTATTACAAACCCTTCATCCCTAGGCCCTTATTCTGAGCACTTGTTTCTCCTTCAATAGAGCCCATTCTTGTAGGAGAGGTCGCAGGTGCTCTGAAAAAGACATACACTTTGCAAAGGACTTTCAATGTAGTCATGCCTTAAGCTTTGTTGTGATGATTATCACAAGGAAAATTTTTTCCAAAGTTTTACTGTGTTTAAGAGTGTGTGTGTGTGTGTGTGTGTGTGTGTGTGTGTGTGTGTGTGTGTGTATAAACTGCTTGGCATCAGAAGTTCAAACCAACCTGTTTAAGTCATGCTGCACCAGGTTTCTTTCTTACCTATTGTAGTTTGTTTCCCTGTAGGCTGTAGAGACTACAGGGACCCCCACAGTTAAGATCACTTGTTACTCTTACAGAGGACCTAGATTTGATTCCAAGAACCTGGCGGGTGGCTCACAGCCAACTGTAACTCCGGTTCTATGGAATCTTGTGCCTTTTTCTGACTTCCATGGGCACCAGACACACCTATGACGCACTCACGTAGGCAAACATTCATACATATAAAAGTCAAATAAATAAATCTTTAAAAAAATTTTTAAAGAGTTCCATATTCTTAAAGTGACATGAAGACATTCACTAAGCACAGAGCTTTCTTGACTTTCTAACATCCTTGAAAGCTTATTTTAAGGTACTTGATTAATCTCAGCATGCATATCAATTGCTTCTCATTGTGAACTTTATTCTGAAACAATGTTCCATCATATCTCATGTGTGTGTGTGTGTTTGTGTGTGTGAAAGCGAAAGAGAGAAGGAGATTCAGAAACAGAGACAGAGCGTGTGTGTGTGTACATGTGCGTGTTTGTGTATGAGTGAGGAAGTGTGTACATGCATATATGTGTGAGAGAGTACGTTTGTGTGTATGTGTGAGCAAATGTGTGAGGGTACATGTGCCCGTGCATGTTCATTCTATTAGTCCTGTGCCTTTAGGAAATCTTCAATAACACACATGCTGAACCATCTCCCAGGCCCTTGGGTTTTGTTTATGTTTTGGAGGGGGATGGACCCTTTCTGCCCTGGAGCTCACGTGCAGGCTAGACTGACTGATTATCAAACCCCAGAATCCCCCTCTCTTCACCACCTAGGCACTGGGACCATAAATTTAGTTGTGAAATTTGCTTCCTCCCCCCCTGTCTAGCTTTTTTGTCATGAATTGTGAGGATTGACCCCGGGTCTTCATGCTTGTAACCACACAGCTTTGTGGACTGAGCTGGGAACTCCCCAGCCCCCAGAGAATCTTCTTAAGGACCACAGTTAGAAACCAGTAACAAGAAATTTGGAATGCTGAATAAACTTTAGAGAAATACAAGAAAGCAGTCAACACCTAGACACCTAGCCAAGCCATAGCCAAGGCCAGTAAAGTTTTCTTGTTGCTATTTTTACCTACTCTGTCCTTACCTGTGGCCAAAATATCTGGAATTTTCCAGCACCATCTTCCAGTTCTCCCATACCAAAGAACCATTATCACTTCAAGATTTGTTAGGCAGTAAAAGTGAGCAATTATTCCAAGCAGAAAGGCTCGGAGAGCTTAAAATGCGATTAGCTGTGCTGATAAAAGCATGGCATTAGGTGGCCATAAATTGCTGATAGCAGCCTTCTGCAAGCCTGCCAGCTGGTGTGACAGGATCAGAAAGTAAATAGAAAAGAATTGCTTGTTAAAAGTCCCTGAAAGATGCCCTCAGCCGAGGGCACACAAATAACCAGCCCCTACCTGGAAGTCATAACTAAGTCACATGGATTCTGTATTCTTTCTTTGCTTTTTTGTCCTCAGATGTTAGAATTAGAGGGTTAGAAGATTTCTCAGTCCAAGTTTCTCTCCTTAAAGCTAAAGAAATTTAGTTCACTAGTCTCCCAGCTTACAAATCAAGTTCATGGAAAGAGAAATCTTCTTGCTTATGGTCCAGGGCTTTCCACAACCCTCCTTTGTGGTTCCTACAGACTCACAAAGCCAAGGTCCCTCAGGGAAGGTAGGATCTACCAAGTGCCTAGAGAGACAACAATAACCATGCTTCTGTTTTGCTGAGCACCTAGGGTGTACCAGGCACTGGGCAAAGTTATGGATACTAGCTGGATCTTAGGAAGCCTTGACTGAGGCTATGGATTGGACTGAGGTAAGGATGCCAAGCATCTGTGGTGCTGACTGCCATGTTCATAGTCTCATACACACACACACATACACACACACACAGAGAGAGAGAGAGAGAGAATCATAGACATTTCTCCATGTCAATGAAGAGGCACAATATCAATTTTGTACACGCAGAGCACGTCAATACATAAACATGTATTCAGCTATTCCCTGACAGGATCTATAAAACCACCCCCAATGGCTGACTAGCACACAAACAACACAATGAATATCCTAAGAGAACCATCTCTGAACTTTGTGTTAACTGTAAAGAAAAAAAAGAAGAAAGAAAGGAAGAAAGGAAGGAAGGAAGGAAGGAAGGAAGGAAGGAAGGAAGGAAGGAAGGAAGGAAGGAAGAAAAGGAAAAAGTACATTTGGCATTTAGAAAAACACCATGTGCAAGAAGGCTGGGCCAATTGTCACCTTGCCAAGCTGTGAGAGAGTGACCAGAGACATCCTCCCCTTGACCATGACAGAAAAAAACATTCATACAAATGCTCTTCACTTCCTCCAGCCTAATCCTTCCCACTCTTTGAAGGTCTAAAATCTCCTGCCTATCTCCTTGCATGTCCCCTACAGCCTAGGGAAGATCTCCACAGTAAACATGCACCTCAACTCCCAGTCTTTGTTTCCAATGCTTATTGAAGAGGAACCATTTGTTCAATACCACCTCAGTAGACTCAGGGATCCGTAAGGAAATGGCATGTGGCTCTCTGGTGCAGCCCAGTATACCTGACGGAGGGACATGGTAGATGGTGATAAAGTATGACGAAGGGAGAGAAAAGGAGAGGAGGGATGAGAAAGGAGAAGGATGGAGGAAAGGAAGGCTGAACAGAGACAAGAGAAGCAAAGGGAGGTAGGTTTTTCACTAAGAGCTCTCTAGGATGTGGGAATAAAGGAGGGAATAATGGCAAAGAGGAGAAAGAGGAAATTTTCTAATGACAACTCCAGAGAAATTGAAAAGGAAGGATTTGGTGTCAAACTGGTGGCAGAGTGCTACACCAGGATTTCTGTAGGCTCAGCCATGGGCTCATTGCTTATCCAGCACCCATTATGAACCAGGTACTATTCAATATACCAGATAGAAAGTACTGGCAGTGTAGACAAGAACCTTTGCTCTTGGAAGGAGCTGTGTGCCAACGGGCTGAGCTGTAAAGAGCCAGTATAGATGACCAAGTGCAGACTTGTTTCATCAGAACCATGGGGAGAATCTTTTCTGCCTTCTAGTGAAAATTACCACCCTCAGTAGTAGGGTGGGGGACGGAGGAAACATCTCTCAACCAATAAACATTCAATCCAAATGATTTTGGGCTACGCAGGATGAGACAGCCACAAAGCAGGTAAAGTCAAGGAGAAGTGTGAACAGGAGTCCTTTAGACTAGGTGGCTCAGAATAGCTCCTTAGGGGAGGATACATGGGGAAAAAATGCTCTAAGAACTGTGGGCATGGATGCCAGGTACAGATTCTACAAGATGGAAACTGGGCAAACTCCATGAAATTGAGAAAGCTTTTAGAAACAAGATGGTGTCATGGACTCTAACACTGAGGCATAAAACCCTAGCTCTTATAAAAATGACACCCTCCGTGCTTAAATTTGATGTTCTGAGGAGGCCACCATAGTACACCGTAAACATGGTTGCTTCAAGCACAGAAATGTATTGTTTCATTGCTCTGGAGGCCAGAAGTTTGTTCAAAACCAAAGCGCTATCAGGACCGTGGTCTTTCTGAGGGTGCTAGGGGAGACTCCATGTCATACCTCAGCCCTGGTTTACAGGAGTGTCTCATAGTCCTTGGTTGTAGACTATCACTCAGATCCTGATCTCACAGCACATGGCCATGTCCCTATCATCTGTGTGTCTTTCACTATGTCCAAAATTCTTATTTTACAAAGACACCAGTCACACAGTTAGAGCTTACCTTAAAGAACTTATTACTCGTATCTATATAAAGACTCTGCCTCCGAATGAGGTCAAAGTCTATTACCAACATTAGAACGTTAATATTTGATATGAGGAGACACAAGGCAACCTCCACAATTCAAATAAGCCTTGCAAAGATCTGTCTGCTGCCATTTTAATACTAGCCAGAATGTTCATCTATCTACAAAATACAGAATGTGCGTGATTTTAAACGCTGATGTCTAACATGATCAAATATCTTACAAGTCAAACAAATGGACACAGAACTCAGCTTGGATGGAGCTGTGTGCCCTGTGGGCTGAGTTTCAGAGACCTCACCATAGATGAGTCAAGGCCCAGACTAATTCCAACCCAGCCATGGGCTGAATCTACTCTTCATTGCTGCAGGAAGAGCCTCAGAAAACAAGTTCAAACACACGTGTAACTCCCCATTTCTGATATGACATCTGTCTTCTAGGAATGTGTGCATGTGTGTGTATGTGGGGGGGGGGTTGTCATTCACATCCAGAAGTCAAAGAACAACCTCTGGTGTCAGGCCTCACTTTCTGTCTTGTTTGAGGCAGGATCTTATTATCATTTGTTGCTGCATATGCCAGGCTAGCTGGTCCACAAGCCCTGTGGAGTTGCCCACATCCCCCATCTTCCCATAGGAAGCTGGGATTACAGGTGCATGGCAGCTCTAGGTGGGTCCTAAAGATGCAAAGCCAGGTCCTGACGTGAGCATGGCTACTGTTTCACTCACTGAGCTGTCACCCACAGCTTGGTAAGTATCTTTCAAATAAGGATTTAGAATTAAAGACAAGAATATTTATGAGCATTATTTCTTTTCTTACAGCTTTATTCTTGACGCAGAATTCAGCTTAGTGGAGTTAATCTGCCACCCTTGAAATCCCACTTTAATATGTATTAGTAAATTTTTCCTGTTGATTCTCTGAGGAGAATCAGCTCACAGAAGGAAGGCTTTATTTTGGATTGTGGTTTAAGAAAGAATACCGTCCATCCTAGGAGTAAATCTAAGGGCAGGGGTGTGAGGCTGCTCCTTACATCACATGTGAGGCCAGAAAGCAGAGACGACACAGGAAGTAGGGGCCAGCTACCAAACCTCAAAGCCCACCCCCAGCACCTCACTTCCTCTAGCAAGGCTCCACCTCCTAAAGGTTCTGCATTCCTCCAACAGCACCAGTTTCTGGGAACCAAGAATTCAAACACATGAGCTTAAGGAAGACCTTTCACACCTCAAACCAAAGCATGTCTGTACTTGACTTCAGCTTGCAATCCTTATGTCTGTTTTGAAATCAATACTCATCATTCAGAAGCCAGGACCATCTTGACAGAGCTTCATTCATCAGAGCAGTAAACATGACTGACCTGAGTGGAAAGTTTTGAAAACTCATACAGCTCAAGTCAACTGAAGTTTTCAAATGGAAACGGAGCCTGCTCAACTCAGCACAGCTGAAAAATATTTTTAAAGACTTTATAAAATAAGCCTAATAAATAAACTCAATATAACTTTTTCTTTAATGAGATTGTTAAAATGTGAAAAATTTTAAAGGGATAATGTGATTTATACATTAGAATTAAAAATGTAGCTTTAATAAGCTTAATGCTTTAATTACTGACTAGTTTCTTTCAGTTTTGATTTGCTGATTCAATAACTATTTTAAGACAAGATCTTGCTTTGTAGCTTAGCCTGGTCTTCAATGTGTAATTAGCCTGCTTTTTTGACCAAGGTGCTGGGACTACAGGCTTGTGCCACCACTTTCTACTCTGAATTGGGTTTGTTGTTGTTGTCTGTTTGTCTGTTTGTTTTGGAGTTTCTTTTTCTTTACCTTTTTTCTTTTTCACTATCAAGGATGTCATGAAAGTCACATTAACATCAAGAGAATACAAATCCTCTTATTGAGAAACACATAGAAAAGACTGAAAAACAACCCCAAAGCTTAACCAGTGTGTGCATGTTTTTTTTTCCATTTCATTCACATTATTTATGTGTAGTTTACACTGTATTATTTGCAGGCATGTTCAACCCATGACCCCCAGACCACATGCAGCCCAAGATAGCAATAAATGCAACCTACTGCAAAATTATAATCATACTTAAAACATGGGATTTCATATATTTGTAAGTAAATTATGTAGTTCTTAAGCATGAATATTGTAGATGGCAACATTTTTCAAAGCTAAAAGGCTGGGTCTACCTTGAACCACTTCACCATCAGTTCTCAACCTGTGGGTTACAGCCCCATTGGGGGTGACATTAGATATCCTGCATATCAAGATATTTCCATTATGATTTATAAGACTAGCAATATTATAGTTACGAAGTAGCAAGGAAATGATTTTCTGTTGGGGTCACCACATTAGGAAGGTTAAGAACATTATTAAAGGATCACAGCATGAGGAAGGTTAAGAACCACCAGTCTCCGCAGCTGAAGGGCTGGAGTTTCCTTAGGTTCTATGCAGCTAAAAGTGCTTCAAACATAGCCCTCCTGGAGAGCTAGTGAGCACCTAACTTCATACTCCCTAATTTTCTGACCCAGAGGCCAAAGCCCAGACAGCCTGACTGGAGAGAGAGCACTTTCCACAGGCTCCTGCAGTGAGAAGCTGTGTTGACTCCAGGGTTCCAGGCAAAGGATCAGAAAAGACACAGTTCTTCATGAGCACTAACCTGTACTTAACATTGACAGAGGTCAGTTCTCAGCCCATAGCTTACACACATTCACGGACCTAGAGCATACAAGCAGCTGTCGGGGGCGGGTAAAAACTTTGAACCTTTTAAAGAGAGGACTGATCCTTACAAAGGGTACCAAGTGAGGGCCTTTCTATGATGATTGGGCCACGGTAATGGCATGTCTCTGTACGCCAAGGCCTTTATGGCTCTGGGAGGGCAAGGACAAACCACGGGCCCCCTAATAGCTCCCTCTGAAGGGTTATGATAATCCTAGCTGTTGTCTGAGCTGCACAGGGAACAGTGAAAATGGATGAAAAGTATATGTTTATGTCTCTGCTATTAAATTCACAGTCATAAACGCAGAGGGCACTAAAGCTGATAGTATCACTGACGAATGCCTCCTGCTGAAGAGCACAGAGAAGGTTAAAACAACACGGAAAAAGGCAGCAACTTTCAGCCCTGGAATTTCCCATCAAGCTCCCCCACCCCACACCCCTTTGCCCTTACTTTCCCCCTGCACTCCATTTATTTTCAAAATGCTCTTTGTGGTGGTGTGGGGGGGATGTGTAGAAAAACAGATTATTCTTCCTAGATGAGAGTTTAGCCCAAAAGTGACCTTGGAGCAATTTCAGAAAAGCACACAAAGCCCACTAAATGTCCTGTGGATGCTTGGTCAACATTGTGCAGCCTCCAAAGAAGGGACATTTCCACTGGCCAGGAAGAACTCTGATATCAATGCGTGATGTCAACTTTTCTGGGAGAAAGAGAGCATTCTGGGCTGGGAGTCGGGCAAGGCAAGTGAGGTATTAGCCTGGGCAGCAAAAACAAGCTCACCAAATAAGAATATATATCTCATTACAAAGTTTATGAATTTATTTTTTAATTGGGTGTGTGTGTGTGCATGTGCATTTGTGTGTCTATGTGTGGTTGTGGGGAGGTGTACATGTGAATGCAGGTACCCACGAAGGCCTGAAGAGGGCATTCAATCCCCTGGAGCTGTAGTTACAGGCAGGCCTGAATGACCTAGGAGTGCTGTGAACTGAACTGAAGCCCTCTGCAAAGAGAGCAAGTGGCCTTAATGGCCAAGCCAGCTCTTTAGTAGATGAGCACAATCTTTGATACAGCAAGTCATCAATCGTGGCCTGCGTCAGCCATCATTTTTACCAATAAAGTTTAATTGAAAGGCCATGATTTGGGTGAGGCAAGCACAGCAGTTTGAAACAGTCATGGGCTCAGTTTGTGTTTTGGTTTAATAGCGAGGTAGTTTGTTCCTCATAGACTCTAATGTTTTGAAAACACTAAAGAACTATTTGTGTTGACTACTCAGTTCTTCGGTGCATCCCATGTGGGTGTCTTGTGTAGGTCCCTCTGGTCTCAGCAATGAAACCCCTAAGACAGACCTCACTCTATAGCTTACCTAAGCCTATAACTTGCTATGTAGCCCAAAACAGCCCTAAATTTGTAGTCTTCCTGCTTGGGCCTCTCTGGAACTAGGGGGAAAGCCATACACCACCACAACTTTTCCATAGTTTCCTGGCGTTGCTCTTAGATTACTGAGCTCTTAACATTTTCAGGAAATCAGCCTACTTTGTGACTCTTCATAGTTGCTCATTTTATCCTCACCTAGTATGCAAATTGAAGGACAGGAACCTGGGAACTCATCAGGGTCACACAGCTTGGGTGGTAAAGAAGCTAGGTCGTGAACCTAGACAGTTGGTCCGCACGGCTGTCATCAGCCCCCATTCCATTCTTCGTGGTATTTTTCTTGTCTCCTCTCCTCCCTTTCTAAATTTATTCTGTCCACTTTCTCAGCACACAGTGATTTCTTAATCCAGTTTATCCAGCCTTTATGCCGATAAGCTATTCCCACCATCAGACACAGATGGCTTCACAGGAGACTAGCCAGCTAAGCGCACCGCCTGAGAATGCAATAAAACTTGTTTTTGTAGCCAGCTAGATTGGTTTACGTGGCGAGATGACTATTGTACCGAGAGTGACTCCCAGTACACCTTGGGGAGAGAGCCGGGCCCCCACTCCAGCTCTGGCAGAAGCCTCAGCATGCTTCCTGGCACTTGGGAGCCAAGGCATGAGGTAGCAGCTTCTGTGCCTCATATCTAAACTCTGCTGTCTTGTTTTGGCCTGCAGGCATAGGTGCCTGAGAACTGCCTCCCAGGCTCCCACAGGTATCTATCTGTTGTCTCTGAGAGCAGTTGCCACAGACACTATCTCCTCCCAAGATACTTACTCTTGCCCAGGAGGAGGAGGGGAGGGGGAGGGGCGATGGGCTCAGCCCAGTAATTGCAAGTGGCGCCTTTGGAGTAATTATTACACCATCATTACCATCCTCACCACTCACATTTATGGGGGTCATTTCAGTATAGAGTAAAGCACTCTCTCTGTCCATTCCTGGTGCTTTGCATATGGTCTGTATGTCACTGTTTTCCAGGGCAGAGCTCCTCAGAGTGCTGTGCACCGCAGGGACACAGGACAGCACTCATTACTCTACATTGTGCTACTGGAACCTGGGAACCTGCATCCTCCACAGCCACCAGGTTTCTCGTGTAAATCTCTGTTGGAGACCACTGACTATAGTGTTTGCCCTCAAGTGAAAACGGGAGCTTCCATGGGTGTAAGTGACACTTCATAACTCATATCCAGAGGTGGCATAGCTCAGGTGGTCCCAGGTCTGTCTGACTCTGAAGCTGAAGCCAAACTTCTCAATAAACTTTTTCTTGGGTGTTTCTTTCTGCTTAGTCTGGCCCTTGTCAAATCCCATCTCTTCACACAGAATTTTGTTTTTAGTTTTGTGGGGAGATGTCCTAGGAAAAACACTGCCCAAATGGTTGGCTGCCTTTAGTAGCCCTGAAAGGGCAGCCTAGGACAAGGACTTGGAGATGGGCAGTTTAAGAGGGAGGCAATTTCAGGAAACAGAAGAAAGGCATAACAATCAAGACAGGGAATGAGAAAAAGTCAAGGCCAAGTTATCATGGCTTCTCCCAGAAGCACCAGGAACTCCATTGCCCTGAGACAGATGATGCCTTCTCCCAGAGTGATCAGGAAAGATGTGAGGGACAGGGCATTGTAGACCCCTTAAGTTAAAGATTGGCACAAGGGCCACTCATACACTGGGTGGTATATATGGCAGCTGAATGTGTTTCCATGGAAACACCCTAGGGCAGAATTCAGAGGGATGGGCAAAAATATGGAAGACACCTAGCTGATCATCAGGTTCATCTGAACTTACATTATCAGCCCTTTATGGCTTAGCCTCAGGAGGGCAAAGAGCTATGACTTGGGTACGTGAATTGCCTTCTACCAACAGAGGTTGATACTCTATAGTCCCAAGGCACTGAGACAACACAGGGACGTGACACAACATGTTGACTAATATCCCAGCCGTGCTTTAGGATGAGCTCGGCTGGCAGATCCTTTCTGATAGCAAGCAAAGGGAAGCTGCCCCCTTCTGCCAGTGAGGGCTAAGCATTTGGTTGCTTTCCCAGCCCTCTTCTCCCGGGTCCCGAATCTTGTGGTAATCAAGAGGGGCACATTGCTCCCTAGCAAAAGGCAGGCTGCAGAAAGAGCTCAGGTAGTAAGTAGACTGCTTGCATGGAAAGTATGAAGCCCTGTGTTCAATACCCAGCATCACATCATGAATGCCATAGGCTAAACTTACCATACTGGCACTCTGTGGGTAGAGGAAAATCAAGATCAGCCTTGGCTACACAGTGGGTCTGAAGCCAGACACAGCCACAGCCACACACACATACCAAAAGGCAGCTGGCAAGGAAGACACCTGAGCTTCCTCTGTACTGTTTTCTGACTTCATGCTGTGACAGGAGTCTGCAGGACATGGGGAACACTGGAAGCAGGAGGTAGAGCTCTTTTAATGACCAACTGTGTGCCTCTGGCTAGCTTTTCTTACCGCCCTGGAAAGGGTTGTGACTGGAACCAAGTGATGGACTTTTCTGTGTCACTGTTCAACTGCTCAAGGCTGGCATCTAAGCATTAGAAAGCAACTCACTAAAACACTCACAATTACTGTGCTGAGTCTCCTCATTTGAATCTCTTGGACACAAATCCCCAGTGATGACCAGGAATAGCCTGACTGGAACGCTCTCTGACAGTTCGCTGCCAGCTTCCCAGTGTTTCTTTCATCCCTTCTCCTACCCAAAGATCCACCTTATTCCTCACTCTGTGCCCTCAAGCCAGGCTCCTGACTTATACTTCAGGAAGATGTCAGAGAAAGCTGTGAACCAGTCTACATGCTCACTTCCACCAAAATCCTCCTCTTGCCCGCAGTTTGTTAAAATCATGGAAATGCTCGTCCTTAAAATTCATCCCCTTCCTGACATTGGTGGTATATGCTTTGAAACCCAGCACTCAGGAGGCAGAAACAGGAAGGTCTCTGAGTTTGAGACCAGCTTTGTCCACAGAGTGAGTTTCAAGATGGCCAGAGCTACCCAGAGAAACCCTATCTTGAAAAACCAAAAATAATTTTTTTAAATGTCTATCCCCTTCCATAGGGCTGAGACTCAAGCTCCCATGTCATCATTCTTTCTTCTGAATCATTCTTAAGAGTGCACAAATATGTACCAAAGCTTCCAGTCATCAACAAAACAGAACAAACAAAAAACCCTCTGTATCACCCTACAACTCCTTGTAAACCCCATGGGTTCTATCTCTTTCCTTCATACCAGTGGTCTAACTTTCGGTCATCTTGCTGTTTCCACATCCTCACACCCCATTTGATGCTGTTCTGATGCCAAAATATATGCTCCTCCTTCCTATAGCTCCTCAGTGCTCAGGGAGCTTCATGCCACCCAGGCCAGAGGTTGTATGTTTGACTTCATTCTGCTTGACAACTTGGAAGGTTGGGAGTAACTGGAACATTTTTTCCTGAAACACAATTGTGCCTTAAAGCCAATATGATACCACCACGCCTCCTGCCTATAGGCTCCTGCTCACTCCTAATAAAAGTCAAGGCATTGCCATCCTCACCAGCAGATGTGGGGTGGGTGGGGTGGTGTCATATATTATACTATACTATACAGCAATGATGTCTGAGGTTCTACTTTTTGCAGGAAGTTCACCTATTCTTATGGTTTTATATGCTATGAGATGTGAAATAGCTCCTATACTTTGTTCTAAAGATAGAGTCTAACTATCCGACTTGAGTCCCTAAAGGGCCTCTGCAGGACAAATTCATGTGCTGGCTCAGAATGAGAGTCTGCAGTGTTTACCAGAGTGTGTTCACACTGTTCATGATCGTGCTTTTCTATCTGTAGTTCACTCTTTCCTAAAAGCCCCGCTTTTAGGGCTGGATCAGGTCAGTCACAGTGTACACACTTTGCAAGCCTAAGACCCTGAGCTTGAACCTTCAGAAGTGCCATAGAAGAAGTCACAAGGAATGGTGCATGCTTATAATCTCAGTGCTGGGAAGATGAAACAGATTTCTGGGGCTCACCAGGTAGCCCAGCCTACCTAGTGAGTTCTAGGCCCATGGAAACCCTGCCATAGAAAACAAGATGGAGAACACCTGAGGATCCACAGCCAAGGTTGGTCTCTAACCCCATGTATGCACATGTGTGTGCCTTCACACACTCACAAGCCTTCATATATAGAGATATATACCCACACAACACATACATACACACACCTATACATAGCCTGAGGGAGGTATCCCAAAAGCAGAGAGAGAGAGCTCACTTTCTAAATCCACAGAACAGTGCTGCCAATCACTCTTCCCAGAAACAAGCTCCTCCAGACTCTGCCTAGGAAAGCTCTACTTCCCATATCCAGTACAACTGCAGCCCCACCTCACCTGCCCCATCATCTGCTCTCTTAGTCAGCAGTCCTCTTCAAATTCCTGAAAACATCTCCTACCATCCCGTGGGCTCCATTCAAGCTCCTGTTGTAGACTGAACACCAAACTTCAGAGCTGTCTCACCAACATTCAGAGCTGGAGCCCCAGTGACCCTATATTGGAGCTATGGATTTGGGAGAGCCAAATAAGGTTTCCTATAAGGATACACCCAATCCAACAAGACCGCCACCTTTACAACCAGAAAACCAGGAAGACACATAGAGCGGAGAGGCCACGCGAGGACACAGCAAGGGGATGTCTGTAGACCAGGAAGAGCCCTCAGCCTTCCCCATGCCTTGACCTCTTCTCTCCAAACTCCAGAACTATGGGAAAATACCTACTCACTTTCTAAGCTCACAGTCTGAAGCCTTCTGTTAGGACAGGACTGGAAGCTTTGGTTATTTCTGCTTACTGGTTCTATTTAGAATTTCACAGTCTGGGAAGCCTGAAGTCAAATCTCATTACTTTCCCCTTCAAACTTAACACTATCAGAGGGCTGAGGAGATAGACCAGGCCATAAAGTACGTGTTTCATTAGCCAAGAGACCTCAGTTCTGATCCATATAACCCACATAAAAGCTGGGCATAGCTGAGCAAGTCTGTACTCCTAGAGCCAGGTTGAGGCCCAGAAAGGCAGATCCCCAGTGTTTGTTGGCCAACTAGTCTAGTGTAATAAGGGTCCAGTTACATAGTATGCCTCAAGAACTAAGGTGAAGAAAGATGATGAAAGACTCTTGACATCAGCCTCTGGCCTCCACACACACAGGCACTCAAGTATGTACATGCAAGGGCACACTTACATACACAACAGACAGAATACTATGGAGGGCTCCCTGTGGCTTTGACAATTCAAAGCCCAGAAGCAGCAGAGAACATCATCTTACTAAGCCTCTAGCCTGTCCTCAAATGGCTTCCCCTCAGTTGTGGCCCCCAACATAACTGTCCTTGCCCATGGCTCTTAGACTCTCAGGTTCCACTATGACTTTTGCTC
This sequence comes from Psammomys obesus, assembly GCF_907164565.1. NCBI lineage: Eukaryota > Metazoa > Chordata > Mammalia > Rodentia > Muridae > Psammomys > Psammomys obesus. The sequence continues at coordinate 12,907,993 of NW_026596101.1, forward strand.
CTGCTATCCCCTGTGTCTGTAGTATTTTTCTCCTGGCTTTGGCACAGCTGGTGCCTTCTGGTTACTCAGAGGTCAGTATAAATGTCCCCTTCACAGGGAGGTCTGTGACAAATACCTCACAGCAGCAATTTAAGGGAGGAATGATTTATGCTGGCTCATAGTTTAAGGGTTGCCATCCATGGGTAGCTGGACTGGTTGGGTCAGTTGCTGCAGGAGTATGAGGCAGGAGACTATTGCAGCAGCAGACAGAAGCAGGAGTGAGGGCACCTACAACTCCCAAAGTCCCACCTCTGCTACTGCACCTTCACTAGCCAGGTCCCACCTCCTAAACAGCCTCACCGGACAGCATTATCAGCTGGTGGCCAACTACCCTGGTGCCACTTCACTTAAACACTAGAAAACAAGCCAATATGATGTGCCACCAGGCCAACTACCTGTTGGCTCCTGCTCTCTTCTAATAAAATTCAAGGCGTGGCCATCCTCACTAGTAGATGTGGTGTAGTATACAACCATGAACAATGTTTAAGGTTCTACTTAGATTCTTTTTGTAGGAAGTTCACCTACTCTTTATATGTTACGGGATGTGAAATGGCTTCTATGCTTTGTTCTACAGCTAGAGACTAACTCTCTGACTGGTAACTAAGGGGACGCTGCAGGACAAATTCCTGTGCTAGCTCACAGTGGGAGTCTGCAGTGTTTACCAGAGTGTGTCCACCCTTAAAGCCACATAACAATGACAGCTTGGTGTTTTTCTTTATAGTGTATCTCCATGACAACCACCCAGAAATCTCCCAAGCATAGACAGAGTCTGTTAGTCTCTGAATCCCTTTCCTCTCCATATAAGACGATGCTCAGTAAACATCCCCAAAGCAACAAATGTCTACGGTCGCCCTGCTACAATGCACAGAACTAACAAAACAGAAAACAGCCTCTTCACTCTGCATCACACTCCACGGAGACATACAGACTTCAGAGTGCTTTAACACAGAGTGATTGAGACCTCTGGAAGGCACTGAGTGAGGCTGCTTCCTTCTAAACTCACATAAAATGTCAGTACAGGTACAAGGACACAGAAATAGAAATAAGATGCCAGTGGCAAAAAGTCATCAGCACACTATGAACACTGACTCCTGAGACCTAAAAGATGGAGGCATGGGGGTTGGGGAGGGGTGATGAGGTGATTAGATTGGAAGTTTATGTTGCTATAGCCCAGGAAGGTTTGAGAATCGAAGGTACTGGATATCTTTAAAGGGGAAAGGAAGGGCTGACACTAACAAGAGTACTAGCCCAAAGTGAAAGAAAGGAATTGCCACACTGCCAAAGGCTCCTACAACTCCTCACAGCTTGTTCAGGCTCAATTCGACCCCAGGAGTCAGCAGGTTTTTCGTGTCTGGAGATAACAAGCCAGATGCTGTTCTCTTATGTAAAAACCCAAGGCACAGCACAGAACTGGATAAAGCCTCAAACATAAAATAGGGGTATGGTAAGTTAGAAGGCCATGGGATGAGGCCACTATCCCGCTGTCCATCATAACTCCTAGGATTACCTCAGAAGTAACTTTATGTACCCTGAATCAAAAGACTGAAAGATTCCCAGATAGAGAAATTTACCAATCAAATAAGAAAACTTCCAGATATAGATAGCTGAGTAGCGTTATGATAAAACAACAACAACAACAAAAAAAAAAAAAAAAAAAAAAACTGGGACATGCTTTCCTTTACAGTAAAGCCATCAACATCACCAAATATATTTATCACACACAGTCCATACATACACAGATACACTCACATCCCATACCCACATAGACCTCCAAGAACAAACCCCAAAGACCTATAGGTACGTGTTCTCAACATATACCCCCCTCAAAGGCACAAAAACACGAAATATGCCAAACACAATATACATAATTGCTGTCATAGACAAATGCTTAAAAACACCCCGATTCAATTCAAAAGCACTTCTTCCCCTCCATCCCTTAACACATGGATGCTCAAAGATCATCAGATACACGATTAAATCTTCTAGAACTAAAGACTAAAATCAAAACAAATTTATGGTGCTTAATGGGGCAGGTGGAGAAAGTAAAGGAATTCTAGAGGAAAGAAATTGTGGGGAAAAAAAGAAATTGTGGAAGAAACAGACTCAGATTCCAAATGTATAATCATAATACTTTAAAAGAATATAGAGGAGGACCTCCCCAATCAGTGGACATGGGAAGGGGCATGCATGCAGAAAGGAGGGGGGAGGGTTTGACCGGGAGGGGAGGTGGGAGGGGCTTATGGGGGGATACAAAATGAATAAAGTGTAATTAATAAAAGTTAAATAAAAAAAAGAATTAAAAAAAAAGAGTACAGGCTGGATGATTCAGGAGTTAAAGCATTTTGCAACAAAGTGAGAGAACCAGAGTTCAGATCCCCAGACCCATGTGAACACTGAATGACCATGTCAGCCTGCCTGTTACTCCAGCCTGAGAAGGTGAAGATGGGATCCCTAGAGCAAAGTGGCTGTGAAATTAGCCATGTCGGTGAGCTCTGGGTGTGACTGAGAGACTTTGCCTCAAACAACAAGGTTGAAAAGTAATGGAGAAAGATTCCCAGCATCAACCTCAAGTCTCTACACACATGAGCATATATCTGCACGCATATCCACACACGTGTGTGTGTGAACATGCCTACACACGAGCAGATCATGTCACAGGTACATACATATTTAAAGAAGAAAAAACACCATATTCATGAAGCAAGGACAGGCTTCTGTATAAAAGACAAAACATAAACACACAGCTTTGGAAAACAAAAAGTAAATTAACGCAGAAATTTAGCACAAAATTATAAGGCAAATTAAGACAAAAAAAAAACAGGAACAGTTGAACAGTTGAGAAAAATATCTCAAAAACAAAACAACAACAACAACAAAAAAGATGAAAATAAAGGACGTCTAAGATAATAAAGTTAGAGACTCAATCTGGAGTCCCAAATGGGAAGCTGAAAAGGAGAAAACGGGAAAAATAAAAGAAAGGCAGCCATCAATTATTTACAACTATAAAGTCTGCTGAAGTTGTAGGATATGAATCTCTAGAAGGAATTGACGCCCTGATGCAAAGCAATGTTAACAGATTCGATGTGCTCTTGGCCAAAGCCTTGGGACTCTCAAAACCCGAGCAATGAAGGGAAGAATTTATACCAAGGACTTCCTGGGGGGCAAACATGCATGATGCTCCCCCCCCACAGACGAGGATGAATTACCTAGATGTGTCAAAGCAAAACCTAGAAACCAGAAGACAATAGAGCGAGAACCCTTGCATTTTTCTGGAAAGTAATTATTTTAACCCAGAACTGCATGCCTAAATAAATGACTCAAATGTAATAATAAACTGTCTGTATTGCCAGACTTGCTACCTTACTGTTTCTGCATCCCGGCTGCTCTTCCTTAGTAACTAGGGAAGAATATGATGCAAAATGAAGAAAGAATAAAACCTCCTTTTTCATGAACCATAACTAGGCAGGTGGCCTGCCAGGAGGGGAGTCAGTGCTAAATGACACGGAAGGAAGGCCCCCTTCAACATCACATTGACAGTTGGTACATGTCTGAAAGATTCAGATAGTTTCATCAAGGTGCTTGAGAAAAAAAAAATTAATGACAAAGACATTGAAAAAATAAGACAAACTGGGAAGCACAGATAACATGAAGGGCCATTTGAGGAGTCATATGGAAGCCTGCTACACTAGAAGCTTTTTAAAGCATAAACACATACAAAAGAAATCTAAATGGAGCCACCGAATAACAGGGGAGAAAAAGTCCCAACTAGACATCTCTTGCCACCAAGTGAAACCTCCAGTACCAGGAATGGGTTATATTTAATTAAGTTGTTAACCAAACTGGCCCGGCAGAGAGCCCCAAACAACCCAAGCTTATTGCCAAGATATTGCCTGCTCTTCACAAACTGGCAGCAAGGCCCTACTACTAAAGATAACGCCTACACAAGTCATTGAAGTCAAGCTGGTGCCTAACTAGTCTTTATCTTTATTGATTCGTGTTCCTAATACTAGAATGTACTCTGCAAGTTTCCAGAGAAAGAAAGTAAATAGCAACCCAGCTATAAAACCTACCCTCTGCAATGGTGACCTGCTTGTATAATATGCTGGTGCAAATACTGTTGTTCTGATAAAGGAACATAGCCAGAAAATGACTCCTAAGGATATTCTGCTATACTCACAGATCAATCAGTGCCTCACTCAGCAATCATCAAAGAAGCTTCCCCCTGTAGGAGATAAGAACAAATCCAGAGACTCACAACTGGACAATGTATGGAGACCAAGAGATCTTGGAACACTCAGTCCTGAATGAGATGTATATACAAACCCCTCCCCTCAGTGCTCAGGAAGATATATGGAAGAGGTGGAAGAAAGATTGTAAGAGCCAGAGGAAAATGGAGGACACCAAGGAGACAGTATCTTCCAGATCCAACAGCAATGACACACGTATAAACTCACATATCCATGCCCAGGGCCTGCGTAGATCCATACCAGATAGAGTCCCAGTGCTGAGAGGGGAAGTGGACAGAAGCCCCCATCCGTAACCAAGAAGCTTTCTCCAACTGACAATTGCTCACAAAAGGAAAATTAGTTTTCTTCAATGGAGTCTCACTAGGTTTACAAACCACAATTTAGGCCAGGCCCCATGCTCAGCAGCTTATGGCTGACACATAAACTCAGTGGTATTTTTGGAGAGTTATTTTGTCTCATAGTGCTTTGTTTGGATATACATGGTAATATATATAATATATAATATATATTACCTTATTGATATCTTACTTGCATATTAAGGTTTCTGATTTTTGTCTTATGGTGTATGTGTGTATCTCGCGCCTTTTATTTGCTTTTCCTTTATTCTTTTTTATTTGCTCATTTGTTTTCAATTTGCCTGTTTATTTTCTAAAGAGAGAGAGAGAAAAGGGGTGGACCTGGATTGCTTGGGAAGTGGGAAGGGTCTGGGAGCAGATGTGAGAGGGGAAATCATGATCAGAATATAGTATATGAAAAATATATTTTTAATTTAAAAATAAAGATAAATAATCAAAGCAACTACTAACTCCAGGGGAAACAAAAGTTCATTCAGGAAAGTTCACCATGGTCCATTCCATTCTGGTGCTTAGCAGTAAACAATATTTACATAATGACAATATAAATAAACACGGTTTGAGTGATAACACAACATAACGTTAAAGGCAGAATGAGCAAACTCATTATGCTGCTGTGGAGCAGCATATGAGCAAGCAAGACCATCAGTTTCCGTTCAGGGAACCAAAAAAATAGTCCACAGTAAATGCCAAGAAGGCTGGGGATGCAGCTTGGTTGCCTAGCCCTGCCTTCAGCTGCCAGCACCACATAGACCCAAGGATACACCTATAAACCCAGTACTTGGGAGGTGGAGGCAGGAGAATCAGAAGTTCAAGTTCATCCTCAGCTACATAGCAAGTTCAAGGCCAGCCTGTTATACATGAGGCTCCTTCTCAAAGGAAAAAAAAAAAAAAAAAAAGTAAAAGATCTCCAAGAAAGAGCAACTTAAGTATTGTTGACTCTTGGTATCCATGGGAGACAGGTTCTAGAATCCCACCGAGACGTAAATAAACAAATGCTTGAGTTCTTTATGAAATGGCATATCATCATTTACATGCAACCTGCTCTCATCCTCTTGTGTCCGTAAGTCATCTCTAGATTGCTTATGGCCCCTAATGCAGTGCACTAGCATATAAAACGCTGCCAGTGTTGCTTAAGGAGTTATGCCAAGAGAAAATATTAATCTATGCTCCGACCTGATGTAGGGTTTTTTTTTTCCCTGAATGTGTATGATCCACAGACATAAAGAATTATTAACACATAAGAAAAAAATTAAGAAGTGGCAGACCATTGATAGGGCTCAGTGGATGAAGGAAACTGTTGCAATCCTGACACAGGAATTCGAGCCTAAGGACCCATATGATGGAAGGAGAAAATCAACTCCCACATCCTACAAGGTGTCCTCTGACTTCCCCCCCCCTCCCAAACACAAATTTAAATTTAAAAATTGTGGTTTGCTTTTAAGTAGAACTGCCCACAAATAGGAGAATGACTTTGGTTGCACATTTATTACTTTAAAATTAGAAATCATCCAAAATAGAGCAAAACAAAGTAGGAAGCTGTTAAGTGGGAACACACACCATCAGGGAAATCTGGACATGCTCCCATAGGTAAGGAGTCCTGTGAAACTGTGGAGCATGGACATTGCACACAGATCAAACCACATAGGGTTCAAGGGCATGAAGGTCCTCGTCCTGATTTCCAGGCATGATTCTCTCCATGGTACCAATAGGAAACATAGCTGCTAATGTTTATGGAGGACTTGCTGCCGACAGAATAACGCCATGCAATTTCCTACTGTTAGCTGATTTCCCTATCAATTCCGGACGGAGAAAAGATTCCGTATAACATTTCCTATTTTCAAGTAAGAAAACCAAGTCTAGGGAAGGATAAATAACCACGCTAGAGTCTGTAGGATTTTCTCTTGCCCCTAAAGATAAAGGGAATGAGAAGGAGGAAAAAAAAATCAGTACCTTTTTTTTTTTTAATTTTCACTGTGAATTTGTTTTGCTTTTCTCAAAGATAAGTAGCTAATGACAGGCAAAGTGAAACCTTGAAAAAACTTGAAGGACTAAGCTGGCTTGGACTGGAGACAAGTGAGGTCACGATGGGATGGAGGTGGCCTCCAGATGCGCTGAAACAACAGAAAGCCAGGCCTGCTTAAAGCCAGGCACAAATCTGTCCAATCATTAAGGGGGAGATTGCCAGGCTTGAAGCATTTATAAATCACCCCAAACTAATCAGCCATTTAAGGACAATCCCATAAAAATATAAAAGAGACCACAGCAGGCTGCTCTTGAGAGATAAATGGCTTTGCAGCCTCATCTGGGGTATGCAAATTTGAGATCAGCAGGCATTTTCCGAATGATAAGTTGGTTTACTTTTGAGGCAACAGCTCACCGAGAAGCAGGAGATGGCGTTGAGTTGAGCTACGTGTCCAAGAAGCTCCAGGAAGGTATTTCAAGCTTATTCTGTGAGATCTGAAGAGAGATCAGTTTGCTCGGTGCTGGGGTTTGGTGGTGGTGTTCCAAACTCTCAAGGGAACTCCTTGTAGAAGGCAGTGCACATAGATGTTTGCTTCCACCTCAGGGTCTCTCAGGTTCCTCTCCCGCCACCAGCATCTCAGTGCAAGCCAGAGAAGAGCCATCCTTTATGGGTGTCTATAACAGTCACCATCACCAAATGTCTCCTATACCCAGATAGAAAACTGAGACCTAATCAGTTAAATGATGGGCCACAGAAAGAGATACTCCCATGAGCATGACTTTGCCAGAAAGGGTCCTCTGAGCTTGAGATTGTGGAGTGCTACCCAGGTGGATGATAAATCCAGTAAGTGCCCTCATAACAGACAGACAAGAAGAAAAATAAGGGAGGGGAGGACTGTGTGAAGGGAACATGGTAATAGTGTCTCACATGCCAGTACACTTCACTGGGTACCATAAGCAATCCAGAGATGATGTAAGAATACAGGAGGATGTATGCAGGCTGTTTGCAAATGCTATACCATTTTTATAAAGAACTTGAGCACTTAGGTATTTGTATGTCTATTCACTTTTACATGGCTATGCAAGAATCATTCAAGAACCATGAGCTAGTTTAGTATCAAAACTCCCTAAGTAGCTGAATCGAGCTAGCACCTATCACCCAAGCTCCTGAAAGACAGAGGCAGGAAAAGTGCTACAAATTCAAGTCAGACTGGTTACATAGTGAGCACCTAAACAGAAGTCATAAGGTTAAAATTTAAGTCATCTCCTCACACATGGTGTACAAATGCTCACGTAGGCACACATATAAAAAAACAAACTTCTGTAAAAGCTATTCTGTTAATAAAATATGTTTCTTGAAGTTAATGTAAAAAAAAAATTAAGTCAGTTGTGGAAGCACACATCTGGAATTCCAACTCTCAGAAGGCTGCTGTAAGAGTAGTGTGATACTCCAAGTTGCAGGACAGCCAATGCTGTATTGTAAGACCCTGTCTTGGAAAAAAATAAATAAGTAAAAGGGCATCCTATTGATAACATCTAATAGTCATTGATGAATTTAGCAAGTATTCCAAGTATTTTTAATTTTAAAAATTAGCTGGAATTTTAAAAAAAAACCTGATTTACTAAAAACAGTACATATGATTCTTTTACTTTTTTTTATTTTTTAATCATTTCATTCATTCATTTTGGGAGGGGTGTGTGTGCCATAGCATGCATGTTGAGAACAGAAGACAGTGAGCAAGGATCAATTATCTCCTTCCACCATATGGGGCTCAGGGACTGAATTCAAGGGTCCTTTAATTTATGTGCAAAACAAGCCCACCCTTTAATTTGCCCTGACATCTAACTGACACTGAACATAGCTTTAATTATAAAGGTAACAAGTATTCCTGACTTTGCCATTAATGGAAATTGCATATATTTTCACAACACCAATATTCCTTCTACAAATTCTTAACTTGAAATTAGCTAGCCAGCCAGCCAGCCAGCCATTAGGTATGGTTATTGATCACATAGGTGAGAAACCACTTTGACTACTGTGCTGAGATTTTTAAAAATAGTTTATTGATTGATCAAACTGTAATCCTATGTTATTGACCTTTTCCAGCTTTGAAACGTAACAAAGGTGATATAGACATACATGTAACAATATATGAAGTGTGGTTGAATGAGAGAATGTCAGAGCTGAAGATTTTCCTATGCTTGGCGGTGCTGGAACTGCTGTGCACAAGGCACTATATATGAGTCTGTATTGGTGCTGATGTAATCAATCTACCTCATAGCTGCTTGTATAAAACACAGCATATACAGTGGAACAGGACATGGCATTTGATAATGAGGATACACAACCCTATTCATGTATTTACTATCCGTTTACCATTATTACAGAGTCTGCTTCTATTAATATTTTATATGTTACACTATGTAATTGTATGTAGGCTATATATATGCAGACACACAAACATGCACGCATACATTTTTAAATAAGATGATACACGGGAGACAGGGAGATAGCTCCATTAGTAAAATTACTTACTGCACAAGCAGGAAGACTTGAGTTCAAGTGTCCGATACCCACACATAAAAACTGGTTGTGGTCACCTGCTCCTATAACCCCAGTATTGTGGGGGTCCGACAGATCATGGAGGCCTGCTGGCTGCCAGCCTTCCTAAAGTGCTGAGCCACAGGTTCAGTGAGAGACTGTCTTAAGGGACTGTAGCAAAGGACAATATAGCAGGACACCTGATGTTCTCCTATGGCTTCTATACTCCTACCTGCCCGCACACGCATGCACACTCCCCACACACTCATACACACACGCATACCCTCGTAGTAACGATGACAAGCTGACCATACAGCCCTATTCTACAGCTGCTTTAGGGGTGTCCCGAAAGAGCCACTTATCCTATGAGGTGACAGCTCCAGCGGGAGTGGTGTGGATGTGGATTGTCTTGGCCCTGTGTGTGCCTATGCACGAACAAAAAAAAGTTAAACAAGTAAAAGTAAGTTTTTGAAAAAGCATATACTACAAAGAGAGACTGCAGGGCCCAGTTCCAATTGGATACATCTACAAAACACCTAAGGCTCGGGGAACGTTTGCAGAAGAGGGGGCGGAAAGATCATAAGAGCCAGAGGACTGGAAATTTTGCTGTGAGATTCTGTCACCTAGTAACATGAGAAGCTGCACTCATGAACTCTCACTGACACAACTGCCCAGCATGAGCTGAACAAGGATGGCAACAATGGACATGCTAAACAGGACAGAGAAGCCCACAAGACCTCAAGCCTACACAAAGAACTACAGGCCACTGAGGAAAGCTCAGAGTGGAAGAGGTAGGGATACTAATTCGTTGTCCAGTACCAAATGCCCAGCCCTGAAAACATATACCATCCAACTTTATAGAGACTGAACAGGTTATATTTAGGAAAAAAAATATATATATACACATATATGCATGCAGTAACAACTAGCGGAATAAAAACCATGAATTTGAAGAATAGTGGAGAAAAGTATATTGGAGAGTTTGGAGGGAGGAAAAGGAAGGGAGAATTGTAATCATAATGTCAAAATTTAAAAAGCATATACTATGACACTATAAAGATACTATTTACATAGTTATGTATGATATTTGTCTTTACATTTTTTAATTAAAAACCTATAGAGTATATATGTTACAGCAAGCTTATTATTGAGCTTTTAAGTCAGTCTAGTGTAAACTGTGTGTTCAGTGTTTATAACGCCTAAAGCATGTACAACAATTTCTTAGGTCTTCCTAGTTCCCCCATGCTGTTTCAGCTAAAACATTAGTCTTATAGGCAGCATTGGTAGTAAGTGTGCCATATAGCTGTATCATTTCTCATTCCTTAAGCCATTCTTTTTTTTTTACTGAAATGTTCTATGTTCAGGTATGTAAATACTTGGGATTTTCTACCATTGCCTATAGTATACAATATAATAATATTCCTCAGTTCTTAACTCAGAAACAATACCCTGTACCACATAGCCTAGAATTTAACAAGCTAGCCTGCCTGGGTCTGCACACACACACTCAGTGGAAGCACATAGCACAAAAGGTGGAAATCACCTAGTGGTGACTCTTAGATCCCCATTCTCAAGTAATGCATTTACGGTGTACAATAGAAAATGATCATTATAATCAAGCCATTTAGTGTGCCCATCCTCCACAGAGCTTCTTTGTCATTGCTTGAGATCTACTTTATTAGCAGACTTCAAGCATATGATATATTATTATTAACTGTAGGCATCACATATGGAATCTAAAAAGGATTGAGCATATAAGCTGAATGCATAAAAAAAAAGATTAGAGCTGCTGGCAGAGGAAATAGAGTATTGATTAAAAGATATGGAATTTCAGGTATGGACAAATAAGGTCTGGAGAGTGGCCATCCAGCAAAGTAACTACAGTTATAATAGATTATAAACAGCACCCAATAAGGGAGCCTAAGTTCCCATGGGAGGAGTAATGAGAGCCCCTTGACATATAGTATGTTCAGGAAAAAAAAAGTTCCTAATAATCCAGAGAGTTAGTTCCTAGATGCCACGAGAGTACCCAGACCTCACTCATCTTCACCTTCAGGCCCTTCGTGGCCAGCACAGCACCTGCCACATAGGAGACATTCAATAAGCAGGCCTTTCTAACATCCTTATCACATCTCCTCTAACAGGGCTCAATGACATTGGACCACGGAAGTATTCAAGGTTGTATTTAAGAGATATATCTGTCATTCTTATCTATTTGTGAACTTGAGAGAAGTCAATTTGTCTGTTCTCTCTTTGACCACTCCTTGCTGGCCTGTCCCCTGTGTCCTCAGCCTTGGACAGGGCAGGATCTGTTCTCCCCAGCAGTGAGACCCACGTAGAGGCTTAATCTCCGTGCTACAGATAGACTGCTGGATTGCTATCTGCACCCTGTGTAATGACATCTACCCAGGAACTGAAGGTGTGGCTGACTGTATGGCCACAGACTGTGCCATCTGTTGAGCGCCCTTGGGAAAAAGACACTGCCACAGCTGTTGTGTTTACAAATGTCTTCATGCTCATTGTGGTTTCTATGTGATGGCTACCTGCCCTTGTATTTAGCTCAGCATCTCCTTTCAGAGGACTAAACTGTCATAACACTGTGATGGCCAACCAGATTCTAAATGTCACTGCTGACAGGAGGGTTTCCCACAAGACTCTGAAGTTCTGTAGTGTTATTGGTGGTGGTGGTGGTGGTGGTGGTGGTGGTGGTGGTGGTGGTGGTGGTGGTGGTGGTGGTGGCGGCGTGTCTGTGTGTGTGTGTGTGTGTGTGTGTGTGTGTGTGTGTGTGTGTACACTTGAGCACCTATCTATATACATGTGGAATCCAGAGGTTGAGACCCAGTGTCTTTCTCTATCATTCTCCACCTTAATTTTTGAGACAGGGTCTAACACTAAACCTGAGATTTGATGATTATGTGGCTAGCAGAGAGGTGGATCTGTCTCTTTGCTCAAGAACTGGAATGCTGTCACACCTGTCTTTTTTACATGGTTGCTGGGGATCTGAACCCTGACCCCTCATGCTTGAGCAGCAAGCACTTCATCTACGGAGCCATCTCCCCAGCCCATTCCACTGCCATCCAGCAAGAAACAACCTTGCAGCAAAATAGCTGTGCAAAATAGGATTGCTGTGATTGGCTAATGAGATGTCCAAAGCCAGAGATTAATTAATGTGAATCATAACCTCAGCTGCGACTCCCTCTTGGTAGCCCTCACCGCTGCAACAAAGACATAGGCTTTCTGCACGGTAAACATTTTTTATAATGTCAATAAGGCCACTCAGGGATGTAATCAGGCTGGCTGGGCATTGTGTTTTCGGGATGCCCAGGAAGAGACGGAGCAAAGAAGGGCAGAGGTGAGGGGTGGCTATATAACAAAGGCACCCACTAATGTGTGCCTCATCCGAGAGCATGCGCTGTGAGTGGTGTTGCCTTCAACAGCCGTGACTGTCTTTCATTCAGCCATCTGCCTTCATGTATTTTTAACGGACCATTTTGAGGCTGGCAACCTCTAGCATGGGCATTGAACCTCCGCTAGTGTCTCACCGTCGGCCCGAACAGACCCGGTCCTACACACGAATGTGGACACAGGGATCAGACCAGCAAGGAGTGTTCAAAGAGAGGACAGGCAAGTTCATTTCCCTGAAGTCCACAAGTAGCTAAGATAGACAGACCCGTCTCTAAAATACAAATAAAACTTAGGCTGGGTTTTGAATTCTAGTCAACAGTGATGAGTTTAGTCTTTGGTTCAGTTTTCTTCATAGAGATTCCAGCAAGAATTATGAACAAAACTGAACTTGTTAAACAAAGAACAAAGGGAAGCATGGACCCTTAGACTGTATAGTCATAACTTTACCCTAATAAGGCATTGGTCAAAGGATCACCAGGGTTTACATCTCAGCCCATTTGACTGGACTTGAACCCACTGTGCTTCTGTGGAAATGTCCCTCGCTGGTGGCTAGTGTGGATTTTGAATACCATAGCAAATTAAGCAGGTTTACATGGTGGAGGGTCCTATGTGGGATTCCTGTCAGACTATAACAATGCAAAATGACAACCAAATAAAAAGAGATAATTCTGTATGTACTATGGTCTGGATGGGAAAGAAGGGTGCTTGTGAATAACATATTCTACTCATCCTGATTTAACCAAAAGGAAGAAACTACAGGAAAAAAACTATTTCTAAATTTAGATTTTCCCCTACAGATTCCCTTATGAATGAAGTAGAAAGTTATCACATTTCTTTCCAGAACCATTATCACTTGGAACACTTGACATTATCCAAGGTAAGTTTTTAAAGTTAAGGCAATGGAAAGGAAAGGAAAAAAGCTAAAGTTTTACTCTTTTATTTTAAGTGGACTAACAGTGGACCTCTCTCTCCCTCCCTGGCTCCAGTACCACAGGCATGGTATAAAGCACTGCTGTGCCTAGCCTTGCCAATTTACATGGGTTCTGAAAGATCAAACGCAGGTCCCCAGGCTTATGTAGCAAACACATTACCTACTGAGCCACCTCCTCAGCTCCTGAGTTTGTTGTTTAATGTCAGCTTGTATTACAAGGAAATAGAAATTTGGTTTAAGCACAAACGATTTCTTTCACTGAAACCAAACCAAACCACACCTAAGCAAAAAGAAGTAATTTTGTTCATTCTCCATTCCTTCACCTGTAATTTCAAATAGCATTTGTCATTTTCAAACATTGCTTAACATCAAAATAATGAGTTTAACTTGACTCTGAAACACCCAGAAAATCACATTTGTCAAACACACACACACACACACACACACTTGGAAGACAGGGAAACAGCAAGCACAAATGCTCTGTGCCAAAACCCCAAAATCCACCTACAAATAGCACCTCAATATTCTGTCTTCCTATAAGATCGATCCCCACAAAACAAATATCCCTATTATTTTTTTTTTAACGGCTCTTTGAAACCATTTCACAAACAAAGGGGAGAGGAGCGAGGTGGCTTTAATCTTTTGGTGACACTGATCCTACCAATTCAGCATTTATGGGAGACTAGCTGTCCCCTTTTTTTAATTTCATAAGACCCAAATTGGTATAAAACGTCCTCTGTGAAATAATATTCCATTGTAATCATGATTTCTTCTGAGGAAAAGAAACGTAAACATGTCAGCATGACACCAGAGAACCACAATGTGTCTTCCTAATACAATAATAGCCCTCAGTTTATGAACCATTCGATGAAACAGCCAAAGGAGAAATGAGATCATTTGGCTCCGGCCGTGGAGTGTAATAGATCTCCCCTTGGTTAGGATAGCTGGGAACAGGCTGGAGTGATTAATGGTGGAGCTCCACGGTGTAAAAACTACTTAATGTAAGAGGGCAATATGCCATGCAAACCAAACTAAAACAATCATAAATATTTTAGGCACCTTATAAAGATTTAAGAATATTTATTCCACATATAAATCCTTCCTGGAGTATCAGCGACAGCCCAGAGTCCAGAGATCTGGCAGCCTGAACCACACTAGGTACACAGGGGCGGTGTGCCTTCTTTCTGTTTGCATTTCCCTGTGATGATTAAACCAAATTAGTTGGCTAGCAGCTTCCAAAATGAGGCAAAACTCCCCAGTGCCAAACCTTTTGCAGCTTCGTCAGCATTTACGGCGGAGAGAAATGTGATCTTCAAAGCTTTCTGAGGAGGAGCTGGACGCAGAGGGACCCCTGAGTAGTTGTATGTCACATCTCAAGTCCTCCACATCTTTGTTCATGAAAGAGGCCTTGTGGCAGATGCAGCAACAGGGACTGCATGACTGCCACAAATGCAGAATCAAGGCTCAGGCCAGGCCCACCAAGCCAGCAGGCACAGATGATCCACATAGGCACATCAGTTTGGGTAGTCCAGGAAAAAAACAAAACAAAACAAAAAAAACCACCTATCTGCTCTCACCTCTCTGAATTTCACTGTTATTCCCTAAGTCCAAGGGGCTCCCAGAATATAGTGTATACAGTGCAGCTTTGCCATGGATGAGCATGGGCTCGGCCATGGGATCTTAATTAGCTCCTGGTACCTTAACAGCTAGAGTTTGCATGCAGAGGTCCCAAAGGCTCTAATGGTAAATGCTTGATCTCTAGAGTGGAAGTAGTAGATGGTGGAAACTTTAGAGGGTAAGGCCTAGTGATAATGGAAACTTTAGAGGGTAAGGCCTAGTGATAATGCCTGAGGAATGGTGCATGTGTAGATGCGCATGTAAACAAAAGGGCAACTGTGATGTCATTCCTCAGGCACTATCAACCTTGGTTAGTTGTTTGAGACAGGGTCTCTCAATGACTAAGACCCTGACAAGCACAAAGGTCTAGCTGACAAGTAAGTCTTGAGGGATTGTCTACCTCTATCTCCCCAACACGTGTCAACAAACAATTTTTGGTTTGTTTAGTTGGTTGATTGGATGGATGGATGGATGGATGGATGGATGGATGGATGGATGGATGTGTGTGTGGATAGATGGATGGGTAGATGGGTAGGTGGGTGGATGGATGGATGGATGAGTGGGTGAGTTTTTTTGTTTTTGTTTTTTTTGTTTGTTTGTTTGTTTGTTTGTTTGTTTGTTTTTGCAGAGTCTATAGATCAAACCAGGAGTCATAGTTCTTGAATAGCAAGTACACTTTCAAATTAAACTATTTCCCAAGCCCATTGTAGGTCAGTTCTATCTATTCTTATGTCATTTGGAAAACTCTGGGGAAGCTAGCAGCAATTCCATGAAGACACTAAAGCATAAGACCCCTGTGGAGGGGGTTGTTCAGGAAGGAAATGTTTGGTGGGTGCTACTGTTTCAGTCTTGAAAGACTCCCAAAGGCACCTGAGCTGAACGATGTAGCCAGTTCATGATTCTACTAAAAGACAGTGGAGCCTAAGGGAGGGGAGTTAGGTCCTTGGAGGATGCCTCTGAAACGAGTTATAGGATGTTGGCCCTTTTTTTACTTTCTGGCTCATGGTGGGGAGCAGTTTTGCCAACCCAGGAGATCCTATAACAGAAAGGTCCTTTCCATAATGGTTTCTCCAATGAAATAGGAAGCTCCTTTCCAAAAAGGTTCCTGGAGTGGTGCACAGGGACTTCCACAACCTCTGTGCCTCCTGCTGTGGGTCTCCACAGCTGCTTAAGGATCCCCACTACATGGCCACCCCGCCGGCCACCCTCACAGCAAGCTATTCAAACCACAAAGCATAAAGCAAAGTCATGGCATCTTAATTGCTTAGTCTGAGAAGTCAGGCACCATCATGTCTGAAGCATTGGCGGTTATGGCACTTTGATCCTTTTCAGACCACAAAATGGGGAGTGAGGGAGGCCCAAGTACTCAACTGCTACAATACTTTTAAAAACCAATTCTCCCTTCAAACTTAACCGCTACTACTTAGAAATGCCAAAGCTTACAGTGTGTCTGCTGTAATGTGAAAATAGGGTGTCAAGAAAGTCTCCAGGGATTCACTAACTGTCCAGCTCAGCCCAGAAAATATTCTTCATCGCCCTCAGACACTTGCTCAGACTTTCTCTAGAAGGCCCTAGACTAGACAGGGCCCTCTGTGATATCCCCCAAACCTCATTCCTTTTCATATAGTCTTCACGTTGCACTGGGGAATTACATTCTTGTAATTTGAGATTTTGTTTTTGAAATACAATCTCACTACATAGCCCAGGGGGTTGTCAAAATTGTGATCTTCCTGCCTCTTCCTCCAAATGCTGAGATTGGAGACACCGTACCTGCCCAGCCCTCTTTGTAATACATATATTGCAACCTGATCTTGCAAAGCTACTCAGACTAGTGTTGAACTTTCTCTGAAGCCAAGACAGGACTTGTGATCCTCTTGCCTCTACCCTTCCTCTCTCTGTGTCTCTCCCTCTCTGTCTTAATCAAACACAAAATTTGAAGGTGATGGGACCATGTCTCATTTTGGTGAAGGTGTATGTGCTGAAACCTGGTACACTGAAATCCTCTGTTAAAATATGCTGAGTGCATTTTGTTCATTAACTCTTTCAACCAATGCTGTTGGGGTTCCATTGTGTACTGGACATGGATCCAGGCACATTAGCCATGGTCATGAGCAAAAGCATGACCACCTCTGATAGGGCTTTCCTAGCAATGGGCAGACAAACGGAAAACCAACAGCCAAACACAAGATCAAACACGAGAGAACGGGACAAAATTCTCAGAAGAGAAACAGCAGGAAGGTGGAGAGAAGGGAAGGGGAGGTGCCTTCCTTAAAAGAAGGTGAGAAGTATCCTAGAGGATAATGAGAACAAGTTCATGGGCTAAAATGGGGACAGGCTTGACAAGCCCAGGGACTTACAGAGGGAGCCCTGTGCTGGAGGAGATGGGCAGGGCAGGGATCCGGGTAGGAGCAACACGCTGGGAAACCTAGCCACAGTTCTGCAGTTGCTCCTCTGCAAATTCTGAATAGGGGCCAGCACATCTAACAATGTGCTGGGACAGTCCTACCACCCCTCAAGGAAGAGAAGACCATGGGATGAGGGGGGAGGAGAGCACAACATGTAGGTACTGTTCAGTCCACGCTGCTAGGCATTGGGAGCTACAGCAAGGAAAGCTGCCACATGACACATACTCTGTATTTGAAGAAAGCATATGAAAAAACACCAAAAGCCTGGCAAGGCTGCAGTACAAACAGCCATCAGCTCTAACTGAGCAGCGACGACTGTCGCACACCAGTCACAACATGTTCATCACATGTTGAAACCCCACTTATTCTTTGAAAAGACCTGACAAGGCAGGGGGAAATATCCATGAGCATCCAATGACAAATGTCTCCCAATTTCCTGGCACCCACACACCACGTGACCGGCATTCAAAGACAAACAGAGGACACCAAGGTTAAACAAGCTGCTCAACATCCAGGTCACAGTAAGTGACAGAGCTGGAACTTGAGCCCAGGCAGCCCGACTCCAGACACCATTCCTGTGCAATGCCTTCCCTGCCAGCATTTGAGTTTGGGATCTCTGCTCTAAGACGGAGAAACGGCCAAGGAAATGCAAAGAGCTGTCGAGATGATAAAGCAGAGTTTCATGATGCTGGGGATGGTTGTAAAAGCAGCAATAGGCTTTAATGAGCTAAGAATTCTGTTAGCCCAAGGACGTGATTTGTATCCTTCCCCGATCTACACTCCCCAGTGACAAAAATCATTGTTCTTCCCTAGCCTCCTACAAATTGCTGTCTTATTCATCTTGTTCTCCACAAAAACAGAAGATATAATTTTCTTCTTGAAAGTCCTATCCAGTCCAGCTTCACACACACACACCCCGCTTTATTTTTTCATGGATGTTTTTGTGCTAATTGGAAAGAAAGACATTCTCTAGCCCTGAAGATGGCAAAAGCCTGGCCATTGTTCCATGCTTCTGCTATGTCCATAGCAGACATTACTAATTGATAGTGGTGCTCTCTGCCTGTCCTCTGTGAAATTTCACAGTAATTCAGAGTCTCTGACTACTAGTTGATCAAAGCTACAATGATGTGCCATCTTAGGACTTACAATTTTTTATGTCCTTGGGATTTCAAGGAACATCTTTCAGAGATGGGTGTTGAAAACCATCAACATTCTTAGTGTAGTGATTATAGGGAATGCTAGCAGCTGGGATTCAGCAGTCTCTTCATAATTAAGATGTTGGGTAGAAGAACTGGGGAGCTTCCTCTGTTGGGGCCTGGAAATGCATAGGCAGCATTTTGGGACCAGGGCTATCTTTCCATAATCATCCAGAAAAAAAGAGGGAGATGAGCAGACTTAGGAAATTACAGTAGAAATGGAGAAGGTCTTGTGGTGATTTTTCTTTTTAGCCTGAGGGTCATGAAATCAATTTCCTGGGTCATGACCACCATTTCTTAAAAATGAAGTCATAAAATAGAATAGAATAAGTAAGTATTGCTTGTTGGGACTCATTTCAACTCTCTACTGCACAGGTGCACTGAGCTGTGATGTAAAAGGTTCATCTTACTATGAGTCACAGCCAATGACAGATGTAGCAATGGCCTCCTTAAAGATATCCATAACTTGATTTCCTCAAACCTGTATGTTACATTACATGGGGGAAAGGACTTTTCAGAGCTGTTAGTAATTAAGATCATTAACTATATTGTGCTAAAGAAATGTGCTTAGGTTATGGAACTAGTGGCTTAAGATGGGTGGAGTCTGGAAGAGAGAAACCAGGCAAGCTTACAAGACTTCTCCTTCCCCATTACCATGGGAGAGTGAAAGGGAGACTTCTATGCCACTGAGCATGGGGCTATTTGTCAGAGCTGGAGAAAAAGATGAAGAGAGCAAAGTAATTAAGAAACTTCTAGTGCTACTTAGAGCTAGAATTAGAGACTGAGTTCCTACCACCAATTCTGGAGCCTTAGACAAGTTTTCATGTAATTGTTCAGACATAAACCTGGGTGCAGAAGAGCTAACTTTCTGGGGCTTGGAGGAACATCGGGGACCAAAATGCTCATAAGTTATTCAAGGTAACATTGGTGGATATTATTGTGACTTGGTTTACCGGATAAGCAAACTTTCTCAGCTTCGGCTTCTTATCTCAAGTGTGGAAACACCACCCCCTCTTCTAGTTGAGTTACAGAGACTTGTCAAATATTATTAAATACAAGCCATGACACTTTCTACTTAATGATTGTTAATAAAAGAGATAAAGAAAATAAAGACATCAGTTCCCTACTGTGAGAGTCCTTTCTCCTCCACTTCTTTGCAGCAGAGCCTCCAGTTTTCAGCAGAGACATGACTGCTCAGAATAAAGAGAGTGTCTCCCTGTCCCCCTACTACCGTGATGTAACCATGTGACTATGTGACCAAGCAGAAGCACTGTGCATGACTTCTAAGAAGAATCTGTTTAAGAAGCAGTGAGCAAATTCTTCTGCGGTCTCTCCTGCTGACGGTCGACGCTTCTTGTACGCTCTTGTATTCTAGGGCAGGTCTGTGGATGCAAATGGCAGGAGTTCAAGCAGCCCTTTTTGAACTGTGAAGAGTTGCAGAGAAGCAGGGTAGGAAAGCAGCTGTGTTCCTGGGGATCTGAGCGGATCACCAGCAGCCTGGATCGCCTGCCTCTGGGTTTCATTTTACATAAGAACCAAACACCAACCCCAACAAAAGCATTATAGTCCCGCACTTGAGATCAACTTGAAGATCACGTGACATTAAATGCAGGAGGCATTCTGTGGGAAAGTGAACTAACAGGAGTTGTGGGAGAGTGTGAGCACATGGAAGTGCTCAGCATGGTGGCTCACCTCGGGTGGTCCTTGGCCTGTAACTGTAGGCTGTCTCCTGGTGGCAGGAATAACACTCACAGTCCCTCAATCCTGGATCCTCAGTACTTCCCCTAGGAAGACTGGATCTAAGCTCTGCTTTGTATGCATATGTTTCTCTGGCAGGAAGAAGGGAAAACCTCTCCGGAGTGGTGATACGACAGCGTCACACATGAACAATGTCTAACATGGAGCTCTGGACCTGTAATTTTCTATTCAGTGCAGTAATCAACCTATATGGAATGGGGGCCTCTGCCCAACAGGCCTATGATGCTAATCATGCCTTGAATATGCCTCCCGGATCGCTGTCCACATATGATAAGGCGGTGGTTTTCAACCTTCCTAATGCTGCAGCCCTTTAATACAGTTCTTCACGTGACCCCCAACATGAAATTATATTGTTTCTACTTCGTAAACGTAATTTTGAAGTGTTACGAATCATAATATAAATATCTGATTTGCAGCACATCTGAAATGTGAACCTGTGTTCATCCCCAAAGGGATTGTGACCCACAGCTTGAGAACCTCTTGTGTTAAAGGTTCAAAGAATTCTATATATGAGGATAACAAATATAAAGAGGTGAATCTATATACCTACCTGAAGGAGGAAGAAGCCTACGCAGAAATTCGTTAGGCCAATAAGATACGTCTTCTTCAGTTGGCTCAATCTGTCTCCTGGATCCAACAGGAGGAAAAATAAACTAAACTGGCATCTTTGTGTGGACTCTTAAAGGACAGTAATTTGCACTCCACCGAGAATTTGCCTTATGTACACTCCAAACGTGCTATCAAAAGAATCAATAAAGATGAATGATTTCAAGATGGACATTGGAATGTAATCCATTAGAATGCCTGGGTCATTTGTATTTTCTAAGCAGTGACTAATTAAATTAGGGTCATGAGATATCCAAATCTATTTTCTGCTCTCCCGAGAGTCCAGCATCTACAACTGGACTGCAAAGACCCCATTGTTGTTATTCCAGGATTAATTTGGAGCCTTTCTATGTAGCTGTTTCCTCAGAAGTAAAACCCTTGCCTTCAGGAAGGAGGAGGAAGTTTCATAGCGTTCAAGAAGCTAAGGGAACTTACCAAGTTCAGGATGTCACAAGGTCCCTGAAGGCCCCTCCCCAAGGTTATGTCGAGAAAGACAACTCATCAGTGAAACTGTCTGCTCCTTGAGCAGGGAGCTGGAGAAATGCAGCTTCCTCCATCATCACTCATGCCAGGCTGTGCTCTCCTGTGATGCAGCACTCTGAGCTATCCATGAGCCTGCAAATTGCCCCTCACCTATGTTCCTGTGTCACCAATATCACTGGTTCAATAAGGTAGACTTGGGTACAACCATTTCTTTGGTCCATCACAAATGTCCTTATGTGGGGCAAATAGATGTTGGCTCACATCTTCCCAGGAGAAGTCAAATGTCAGTTCCCTTAGCAACACCAAGGATCCAGATTTCAGAGGGACTTGAAAAATTAAATTACGATTAAAAAAAAAATCTCCCCCCAAATATATCATGCTATAATCTTAAAAAAAGGTCCTGTATCACAGTAAAACAATTGGCATTCGTTTTCTTATTCGGCCTTACGTGTGATTCTAGGAGTGAGCTATTGTTCCCCCTTCTTGTGGATGGACTTCTCCTCATCCACAAGAAGGGGGAGAACGAATGACACAAGAATTCCACGGAGAAATGCCACGGAGAAACAGCAACAGACCTATACCAATGCACACAACCGTGTTTATTTCTAATAGCAATTTATACAGGTTTATCCTTCCTGCTTTTATTAAAACAGCTCTCTGTATTTCTTGGTCCTTCAATATATCGTTCTGTAAGACTCTGTTCGTAAGAAACAATAAGCTTATATATCAGCACTGAACACTAAGCTTGCCTGGCAGGGACACTTCTACGTGGCTGTGTCAGGGACATCCTCTGTTAACCTAGCTCTTAACAATGGTTCTCAGACCTTTAAGGCTCGCTCTAGAATGGAGGTTCTCAACCTGCGTGTCATGGCACCTTTCATAGAGGTTTCCTAAAGCCATCAGAAAACACGGATATTTACATTATGCTTCATAACGGTAGAAAACTGTAGTTATGACGTAGAGACAAAAATAATTTTACAGTTGGGGTTCACCACCACGTGAGGATCTGTACTAAAGACATGCAGCAGGCCTGAGCTAGTCCCATGCAGGCCCCTGATTGTCAGGTCAGTCTCAGTGAGGCCCTGTGAGTCCAGGTTTGTTGATTCTGTGGGGATTTTTTTTTTTCGGTGTCCCTGACCTCTAGTTCCTACAACCCTTCCTTTCTTTTTTCAGCAAGATTCCCCAAACTCTGCCTAATGTTTGGCTGTGGGTCTCTGCATTTGTTTCCATCAGTCATGGGATGAAGCCTCTCTGATGAAAATAGAGTTAGTCACCAATCTATGAGTATAGCAGAATATCATTAGGCATCATTTTATTTCATTGACTTTTGTTTTGTTTTGTTTTGTTTTGTTTTGTTTTGTTTTGTTTGTCAGTTGTGTTTGGTTCTATACTAGGTCTCTGGGCATCTAGACTCTGGTTTCCAGTTCTCCAGGCAATGTCAAGGGTGGTATCCCTTTCATTCCATGGGTCTCAAGCTAGACCAGTCATTTCTTAGCTACTCCCACAATTTCTGTGCCACTTTTTCCTGAGTATACCATTATGACTACACAACTTGTAGGTCAAAGGTTTTGTGGTTGGGCTGTATGTGTATTATAGTTGTATAGCTTCTTGGGTTTTGGTTTTTTTAAAGATATTTTTAAATTTATTTTTAAGTTTATTACAATTCGTTAACTTTGTATCCCAGCTGTAGCCCCCTCCCTTATCCCCTCTCTCATCCTCTCCCTCCCTCTTCTCCTCCCATGCCCCTCCCCTAGTCCACTGATAGAGGAAGTCCTCCTCTCCTTCCATCTGACCCTAGCCTACCATGTCTCATCAGGACTGTCTGTATAGTCTTCCTCTGTGGCCTGGGAAACCTTCTCCCCAACTCAGGGGGGAGGTGATCAATGAGCCAGCCACTAAATTCATATCAGAGACAGCCCTGTTTCCCTTACTAGGGAACCTACTTGGAGACTGAGCTGCCATGGGCTATATCTGTGCAGGGGTTCTAGGTTATCTCCATGAACAGTCCTTGGTTGGAATATCAGTGTCAGAAAAGATCCCCATGCCCAGATTTTTGGTTCTGTTGCTTTCTTGTGGAGCTCCTCTTTCCTCCAGGTCTTTCTATCTCTCTCTTCTTTCATAAGATTCCTTGCACTCTGCCCAAAGTTTGGCTCTGAGGCTCAGCATCTACTTTAATACCTGCTGGATAGAGTCTTTCAGAGGCCCTCTGTGGCAGGTGCATTCTCCCTCTTCTAATGCCTATCCCATTTGCCTCTCTGAATGAGGATTGAGCATCTTACCCAGAATCCTCCTTCTTGGTTAGCTTCTTTAGGTGTACAGATTTTAGTATAATTAACCTATATGTTGAATATCTACTCATAAGTGAGTATATACCATGGCATAGGAGACAACTTCCTCAACAGAATACCAACAGCACAGGCTTTAAGATCATCAGTAAATGGACCTCATGAAACTGAAAATCTTCTGTAAAGCAAAGGACACTGTCATCAGAACAAAACACCAGCCTACAGACTGGGAAAGGTTCTTCAGAGGTCTATCTGACAGAGGGCTAATATCCATAATATATAAAGAACTCAAGGAATTAAACAGCAACAAATCAAGTAATCCAATTAAAAATGGGGTACAGAGCTAACCAGAGAATTCTTACTAGAGGAATATTGAATGGCAGAGAAACACTTAAAGAAATGCTCAACATCCTTAGTCATCAAGGAAATGCAAATCAAAACTGAAATTTCACCTGACACCCATCAGAATGACTAAGATCAAAAACTCAAGGGGCAAGACATGCTGGAGAGGATGTGGAGAAAGGGGAACCCTCCTCCATTGCTGGTGGGAATGTAAACTCGTACAACCACTTTGAAAATCAATCTGGTGCTTTCTCAGACAATTAGGAATAGCGCTTCCTCAAGATCCAGCTATGCCACTCCTGTGCATATATCCAAAATATGCTCAAGTATACAACAAGGACATTTGCTCAACCATGTTCGGAGCAGCTTTATTCGTAATAGCCAGAATCTGGAAACAACCCAGATGTCCCTCAGTTGAGGAATGGATACAGAGATTGTGGTACATTTATACAACAGAATACCACTCAGCAATTAAAAACAAGGAAATCATGAAGTTTGCAGGCAAATGGCGGGAACTAGAAAAGATCATCTTGAGTGAGGTAACCCAAAAGCAGAAAGACACACATGGTATATAGCTTATTGTTTTTGTGGAACTCCAAACAGAGGGAGTGGGGACTGTTTCTGGTGCTGTTACATGCTTTTGGACCCTTGTTCTCCTACTGGGTTACCTTGTCCAGCCTTAATCTGAAAGAAGTTGCCTAATCTTATTGCAACTGATATGGCACATTTGGTTGCTATCCCTAGGAGGCCTGCCCTTTTCTGCAGGAAAGGGGTTGAGAATTGAATGGGGAGGGAGGAAGGGCCCTGGGAGAGGTGGGGGGAGGCAAAAGGAGGGAGAGAAAACTGTGGTTGGGATGTAATATATGAGAAAATAAATTAATTAAAAAAGAATTTTAAAAAGAGGGTGGCAACATAGGAATGTTGAGGACCATTGCTCTAGAATAATCTCTAAGATCCATGAGATTAGATAGCCTTAAATTTCTCAAAGTATCCAAGCTGACGTAGAAAAAAATAATAATCACACAAGAGCCTACTAGAAGAGTGAAAAACTGCCTGTTCGTTCCAACGCAAGTGTTTACAACTGATGCATCAGAGATTCAGGGTATCCATTGTTCTTAGCAGATGGATGGAAAGCCTCAAACTTCCAGTTAAGGTTCAATAAAGCCTTGCAAAATCATAAGGCATTTTTCTCTCCAGCAAAAAAAAAATATGAGGGTCTCTGACCAAAAGTCACCCAGCCTTGTATAGCCCCAGGACAGAGGCAGAACTTTATTAATCTCTAGATTAATATCAGGCCACCTTATAAGAAAGAGTGGCTACTGTGGGCCTCTCGAGCAAACTTATTAGATCTTTAAAGGAAAGATGCATTTTAAATAAATAAATATCTAAACATATAAATGCCAGAGGCTCAGCACCCCACAATTCACAAAGGCAATTTTATCGCTCTTTTTTACAGCTTCCAGTACCACAAAAGTTCACGATTAATAGCCACCGACAAGAAACAGAGAAAGATAAAGAAAATGTTTATTGCTTTGGAAACTCTGGCACTCCCCTCTCGGCTCCTTAACGACCCTCCTTTCTCAGTATCACCAAGAATGGGAGGCAGAATAAAACATGTGCTTAATGTGGACACCACCGTGGCAGCTGATAAGCCCATGTGCAGCGGGTGGCGAGGGCTCCAGGCAAGGGCTGGAGGGAGAGGGAACAGACATGCTCCTTAAAGCAATCACTGCTCGCAACAGACAGCGTAAATTTCACATCGCCTCTGAGCAGGATAATAAATGCACTGAGGGGTATCTGACTTTGAATTAAGGTGGCCAAGATGCCGAAGGGAAAACAGTATCTGAAGTTTGGGGAAAGAGGGAGGGAGAAAGAGAGAGAGAGAGAGAGCATGAATCTTGAGAATGTTTTTCTTTGCGCCCGTCGTATACTTTGGACACATCTATAGTTCATGACTCCATCCATTCATTCAGGATTTACACACTTGGGATTGAAAAAAATTTATTGGAAAAAAAGGGGGGGCATGAATATAGGCTAGAGACACGGCTCAGTGGTTAAGAATGCCTCTTGCGCTTCAGAGAATCCAAAGATGGTTTCCAGCACCTATGTTGGGGTGCTCATAACCACTTGTAACTCTAGCTCCAGGGGACCCTACACCTTCTCCTAGCCACAGTGAGTACCCACACACATGGGGCATAGTCTCACATAGTTACACACACACACACAAATAAATCTTTAAAATATTTTTCAATCCAAGAAACTTAGTGTAACTTTTTTTAAACAAAGAAATGTACATTCTAACCTTGCCACCTAACAGACTGGTACAAAAACCTGTAACCAGGATTCTTAAATGGATGTTCTGGAAAATTAAATAAAGGTAAAACCGATAGTAATGTTCATGTCATTGCTAACAAAACACTTAACGTTGCATCCTGTGTCTGATTTGGGCAATGAAGAGGAGAGCTAGTGAGTTGGCTCAGGGGATGAAGTGAAGTCCTCAGTTCAGGTTCCCAGTCGGTACATAAAAGGCCCAGGACAGCGGCACACTCATGGAATGCCAGCCCCAGAGAGATAGAAACAGGAGGGTCTCTGCTGTGTTCTAGCCAGCCTGGCTAGCCAACCGGGAAGATCCAGGTTCAGGGAGAGTCCCTGACTCCAAAACAAGGTGGAGACACAGCTGAGGAAGACGCCTGCTGGCCTGAACACAGCTGTCCACGGCTTTGCATATGTACCCCACACAGGTGCAGTCCCATGCCTCATAAACACACCCACGGCAAAGGAAATGAATAGCTTCTGCATGTGCCAAAGGATGTTTGGTGAAGCGTTCTTCCTTGTAAACATCTTATAAGATTCCCCCACTTCAGCCCTTTCACCACCCAGGGTAAGCCATGATTCTTACCAAAAAAGGAAAAGACAGCGAGTCCCAGAAGATTTACTCAACCTAGGTAGAAAGACAATGGGACACCTGAGGGAGGCAGCTGTCCCAAAGCTCCTGGGGCAGCAAGAGTTCTCAGAACTCCAAAGAGACCTCAGGAATAGAAGGCATACCCAAGCATGCAGTAAGCTAGAGCCAAGAGTCCCTGATGGGCTCAGAGAGCAAACCACATCAGCCACATGGAAGAAAGCACTCAACAGAGAGCCATGGCCATAGCTGGGATAGTCCAGTTGCCAGAAGTCAGCATAGACTAGAGAGCTACCTTCTACCTACCTGTTCCTCCTACCATGACCTTAACATTTTTTTTTAACTCCTTGATGTTAGCTAAGGAGAACAGAATGGGAATGAGGGTCATGGCAAAGACAGCATTTTCCTGAGAACTATTTTAACCTGGACAGTTTCTATCCCCTACTGGGATAATGATGTGATAAAGACCACAGCACACTGTTTGACTACCTCATTAATAGGATCCTGATTTTCAGCTGGGTACATTGCCAACCAAATGAAATAATACATTTCCTAATCTTCTTCGTTGGTGGGTGTTAGCTTGTAATTAAGTTTTTACCAATAAGGTTAAAGTAGAACTTCGTGTGACTCTCATAAAGCTTCTTTAAGAAAGCATGGGTGGAGACTTCCTGCCCTTATTGATTCTACTGCCTGGGTCCTGGCTGTGATATTTAGAACTCTAGCAACCATTTTGGATCATGAGCCAATGATATATACTCAGGATGGAGAAAAAAGTAAATGGCTAGAAGAAAAGAGGGTTACTAATGAGCTGCCATCCTATTAACTCAGATGACCCTTCTTCCCACTGTTTACTGTGAAAGAGAAACTAATTTAATCTTATCTAAATCTCTAGCATTTTGCTATTGTTACAGCTTATAGTTAAAGAGGTCTTTATTTGTTTATTATCATTATCATTATTATTATTATTAGTTTGGATTTCTTTTTTGGCTTGGTTTGTTTTGAGACAGGGTCTTCATGAAGCCCAGGCTAGTTCCAAATTCAAGATCCTCCTGCCTCAAACTCCTAAGTGCTGGGATTACAGGTATGCACCACCAGGTCTGGTTGAAACAGTCCTATAATGCAAGTTGTGAGCAATATGAGTCCAATAATAGCAAAGGAAAGTTTAATATTTTTGTGCTCTGAAGACATATATAGATGTACAGTATAAGATGCATTATATATACAATATACAATGTATATGTATGTATATTTATATAATATCCATTGTATATACACATGTATGTATATGAAATATATTCTATATATGATGCATTTTCTCCTATACATATATTTATTATTTCTGTGCTATAATATGCTGAGTGGTCACATATAACTATGATAAGGGCAAATATTTTTAAATAGCTGTTTAGAATTATTTGGGAGATAAACTTCCTTGATCCTGTTTATGCTTAGTCGGATAACAAACTCTTCAGCTGTTTGTTCCTGCAGGAGAAAAAACAGAATTCCATGTAGACGTGTCTATAAAGCTGTGAGTAGGGTTGAGGAGGCTGCTCACTGGCGGGACACTTTCAAATATGCTTGCAGCCCTGGGCTCCTTCGCCAGCATTTCCAGAAAAGAGGAGCCACAGAGCTGTGAGCTGGGACTCCCAGGAAGGGGCCCTGCAAAGTGTTGAGCTAATCTGAAGACACTGTTCAGTCACTCCTCAAATACAAGCTGGCTTCTGGCCTTCCCCACACAGCAGTGGAAGATTTTGCAAGGAACTGAGATCGCATATCATCTTTATTTCAAAACTGCCCTTTGACACTTTTGTACCCATTCATCAGACCCATATCAGACAGTTTAAGATTTGCCCAGGCCTTTTAAAACTCAAAACAAAACAAAACAAAACAAAACAAAAAAACTGTGCTTGGTAGAAGTAGTGTGATGGTTAGCAAAACTCTACTTCACCCAGGGCTAGCAAATCAAACAGCAGCTGAGCCATTGTGGGTTATTTGGAATTATTTATGTTCCATGCAGAATAAAAAATCTAAGGGAGGGATGTAGGATTTTTTTTATCCTAATGATAAATACGAACAGACTGTAAAAGTGCCCGTTAGCTGGCATAGACAATTGTATTAAAGAGAAACCTTGTAAATTTCAAAAGCCTACAAACAAGATGTGGAAAATTGCCTGTGTTTATGGTGCCATTTATCAAAAGGCTTCCTTCTCAGGGTGCTGGAAACTTACACGTGTGCTCTAGAGGCAAGAATTCACATGGAGCCAAAAATGAAACAGAATCTTTCTTTATAAGAAAAAAAAAAAAAAAAAGTCAAAACATCCGCTCCAGCGCATTAGGAGGGAGTCTGGGCAGACTGGATCCAAACCTTCTTATTAAAAGAAGTAGGAGAACAGCCAGCGCTCACCACTGACCCAGGAAAGAGAGGAAAACAATTAACCAATGGGACTTGGACTTGAAAAAAAAAAAATCGAAGTTACTTTGCATCGAGTTAAAAAAAAAAAAATCTGCTTTAGACTTCCATGCAGAGAACAACAAAGAGTTTTCAGCGCCTGAATCGCAGCGCAGAAGAGTTCAAAGTTTGGCTGAAAGAAAGCTCTTAAGCCGGTGTCTGCACTGCTGGAATAACAATAAGGACGTTAGTAAGAGTAACTGGAGCAAACAGGCGGCCCATAGCTCAGGCTGCCCACCCCACGCTTCCTCCAAGCATTGTGCCTCATCCCACCCGTACCGCCAAAGACATGCTGTACGAACAAAGAAACTCAAACTCCACCTCATCTTCAGAAAGCACCCAGTTTAGAACCTGTCATGAGTTTCTAGGGAGGCCTAACTGTCCAGCTCACAGTGACGAACTCAGCTCTAGGACATGCTGGAAACCCTCCTGGTTTCTCGTGAACATACGGGCACCGTGGCTCACTTCTTGTGCCTCGGGCTTCATGTTGGCTCTCCATGGGGGTCATTCTGCTTCTTGGGGCAAAGAGGGGCAATGTCCTGAGGCATTTTCAGTTGCCACGACCGTAACAGGATGCTACACGCACGTGGTAGAAAGAGGCTAAGAATGCTGGTCCACGCCATTCAGTACTTTCGACAGCCCTGTGACACAGAATGGCCTGACCAAAATGCCATCATTGGGAAGTCTGACTTAGTTCCTTCTCCATCTGAGACGATGGATATGGTGGAAGTGGGGAATGACTAAGGTGGGGAGGAGAAAAGAGCCAGGCATTTGTTTTTGGATTGTTTCCTTCCTAAAGCCCAGGCTGGCCTCTTCCCAGCCCAGGTCATCCAACCCACAGCATCCCCAAGTGAGTTCAGCCTTAGCAGTGTAGATGGACCGGGGTTTGTTCTATGTTGCAGTAGGCCTGTTGCTTCCACTAAGAAGCCTTTCTACCTGAGCATCTATGTTCACTGTGGCGGTATTTACAATAAATAGCCAAGATACAGAACTGGCCTAATGCCATCAACACATGGATGTGGCATGTCTCCACGGTAGCGTGTCAGTGAACCAGAAAAAAAATGAAATTCTGCTGTTTTCAGGAACTGGGGAGAGATTATCATGATGTTTTGAAATAAGGTAGAATCAGGATGACAGATAGATATCATATCTCTTCTCGTGTGGGCTCTAAATCATCTACATATGTGTATTTACATAGATATATGATTCCATACCAGAGATAGTGAAGAAAGAGGGGCTATTTAGAGGGAAGAGGAAGAGCACCTGATTCAACCTCATCATTAACCACCACCTTTCTTGGGGTTATCAAACCCTACTTGGAATAGTCAAGAATATCAAAGTGTTTCTTGTCCCCTGAATATAGTCCTGGGATCTTGGAGACCCTACCTGGTTTCTCCCAACCTCAAATGTCACGTCTCTGAAACACTGTTTTACCCTCAGATTCCCAGATGAGCTCCTGACTCACTGTGTGCCAGCCCTGGCAAGCCTACAGAAACAATCCTTTCTTACCAAACTTAAATTCTCGTGGGAATAGGGGCGACCAAAGTTGCTGGTAACAGACACAAATGTTACAAACTATAGGGATCATAACGGTACCTCTTCCTGGATTATTCTGGGGACTCAGGAAGCTAATACAAGGCAAGGCCTTGGGACAAGCCCTGTCCTCATCCATACACAATCAAGTCAAACTGGCATAAATAAACATTGCTGTAATCTCATCCCCGGAGGAGAAGCACCTCTCCAACACTGAAAGAAAGAAGTGATTGCTGACCAAATAACGTCCCCATCATTTACCTACTATTTCAGTTCTCTCCAGACTGAAAGTGTCACACGAACCTGCAAGAGCTGGCCACAGGTGACTATGTCCCCTCCAAGCTGTCGGGCTGGAAACTGATACTTCAGTTCCTATGCTGATGATGTTCGGTCGAGGGATACCACCCAAAAAGTTAAATGCATGTGTGCACGTACAGGTACACATGTACAGGCTCTCTCTTAGCTCTCTCTCACGCTCTCTCGCGCACAGCTTTCCCTTCTCTTTCATACACGTCAGACCTTCGAACTGCAAAGTAACGGAAAGAAAGCCGAGCTAAGAATTGGAGAGCTGCATATACAGCAGGGCACATGGGTGACATCGTACCTGCTACGTCTTTACAGGCAGGTGATTTCAGACAGTACTCTGGGGCCATAATGTACCAGACCAGGTTAAGTGACGTGACATGGCACGCGTCGATCCTTCCGCTTAATGCAGAGAAACCTTGAAAATGGGAATGCCCATTTTCCTGGAGAGCAAAGGACTGCCTGCTGTGTCTCTTGTTGCTGTTGAGTTTGGAACATAGGGTGGCTGTATAGGAGTAAACACTTGCCCGTTCTAATTTACGTAAGCCCATCCTGCCCACAGCTTCCTGGGCCACAGCCACTCGCTCTCTTATACAAGTTCAGATCGCACTGTGGCCCCACCTCAAAAGCAGGAAGCTAACCCAGAAGGAGAAAGAAAAGAAATCCCCAAACAACTGCAAATAGAACAGGAAAACCCAGTTGTGGGTGCCCAGGTGGGCGGGCCCTAATCACTGTGCTGTGACTGTCCCTGCAAAGGGAAATGGACTGGCTTCGAGTGTGTATGTGGAGGCAGAAAGGCGTGATCACACAGCAGCTGATTACACATTCCCTCTGCAACAATTGGGAAAGGACTCCCTTTCATGAAGTTAGCACCGCTCTTGGCAGACTTACAGCAAACGCCACCGTGTGCTTTGGGAGACCTTGTGAAACAGGGGGGAAGATTACAGATGGAATCCTGTTCTCCTATTTCCCCACATATGACACCCCGACACCAGACAATTCCACTGCTGGGCATTTTTAAACTTACATGGCCCGGGATGGTAATTAATGTGCTACCAGTAATAAAAAAGATTAAAAGGCATGTATAGCATCCATTAATGTAAAGACTAAGCACAGTATGAAATGCTGCAGTTATTTTTAAGCAGATGCATGACTGAGAACATAGCTCATTTGTAGAGTGGCTGCCCTAGCAAGCACAGGGCCCTGGGTTCTATCATTAGAACCATGGGGGAAGGGGGAGATAGATCTAAACACAGTATCCTGGAATAAACCAGTGTTTACAGTAAGTAGTCAAAGCACGGTATAAGACAACATCTCATATTTGTGCATATATGTATCTGTTTTAAAACAAGTGAGGAAGAAAGCATAGCTAACATTACACTGTTTATTTCGGGGAGGTAGGATTAGAGGCACTAGCTACTTCATGTTTTCTAGTACCTCATTTTCTTTAGGAATGTTTATAACTTAAAGGAAAATTTACTCATTTGTAATAGAAGATAAGAACTGTGCACCAATGCCTCAATGCACGGAACCCACTTTGCCAGACATAACAAAGTGTGGCCAGGGCATGTGACCTAGTCCCAAGTTTGGCCAGGATGTGTGATTTTGTTATTGTTGTTACCAAGATAAATGGGAAAAGTCCTTCACAGCTCTGCCGAAGTGTCTGCCAGCATTTGTGGCACAGATGTGTGGAGATGTCCATATGCAACACTAACAGAGTGAGCTATGGCACCTACATTGGAACCCAACAACTGCTGAGAAAGGAGGTCAGTAGTCAGCAGCCACCATCACAGCAGCAGAGACTGCTGAGCCATAGTAGCCATTCTGCCTTGGTTAGGTTCTCATTGCTTTGATAAAATACCGTGACAAAGGCAGCTTAAGGGAGAAAGGGCTCAGAGGGCTGCAGACCCTCATGGTGGGAAGGCATGACAACATACAGGGAAGGCATGGCCACAGGAGCAGGAGCTGGTCACATTGCAGTCACACTCAGGAAGCAGACTGTGAACAGGAAGTAGGGTGGGACTAGAAAGCGTCAAGACCCACACCCAGTGTTCTAATTCTTTCAGGAAGGCTCAGTCTTGTTATTTATTTATTTATTATTTATTCACTCAATTTACATCACTATCATAGTGCCCTCCTCCTTCTCCCATCCACTCTTCCTCCCACCGATTTCCCCTTCCCCCTCTCTTTATCCTCAGAAAAGCAGAACCACCACCACCACCACTAAACCTTCCCAGCCTATCAAGTCACATCAGGACTAAGCACATCCTCTTCCACTGAGGTCTACCAAGGCAGCCCAAGTAGGGGAAAGCAATCTAAGAGTAGGCAACAGAGTCCATGTCAGAGACAGCCCCTGTTCTACTTTCTAGGAGACCCACATGAAGACCAAGCTGCCCATCAGCTACATGTGTAGTGGGCCCTGGCACTATCAATGATAATCTGCTATGCTTACAGACAGGAGTTGAACATAGCTGCCCTCTGAGAGGCCCCATGCAGCAGCAGATTGAAACATATACACGGACTCACAGGCAAAAATTAGGCAGAGCTCAGGGAGTCTTGTGGAGGAATGGAGGGAAGGATAGGGGGGCCTGGTGGGGGCAAGAACTCTACAAGAAGACCAACAAAGTCAACTAGAGGATGCATGGACTGGACTGAGGCTCAGTCTTCTTAGGGTTTCACAACTTATTACACAGCACTGGCAGCTGAAGTGTTTCAACACTGGAGCCTGTGGGAACATCTCACATTCAAAGCACAGGATATGGCCATTACACTGGAGAAGAAATCAGAAAGAGGCTCCTGATAGAAACTTCTAGAATTACCGTCGAAAAGCCAAACAGTACACTGGCCTCTGGCACAGACCCAGGATCAATGAGTCCTTTCAGTTATGTTACCCCTCTAGGACTCAGTTTCCTTATCTATGCAATGGGCGGTCATGATTGTCATGAAACTTCAAGGAAATTGTGGTATGTGATAGGTGCATTTCCAGTGGATGAGACAGACCCATTTCACTAAGTGCCATTAGGATAACAGGGTATAGGTGAGAAATGAGTGCACATGCCTATGCTGCGAACCAGAATGGACTCCAGTGGCTCGAAGGTAGAAGTGTGGAAATTAAACCACAGAAGCATTTTTTACAAGTTAGAGTTTGTTTTTGTAACATCCCGCTGGGAGGTGTGATGACACAGCGTAAAACACAAAGGGGAAAACTTGATTGCATGACTTTTGTGATGGTCAGCACAGCAAAAAGCACACACGCACACGTGTGAAGTCCAAACACCTAACAAACAACCTGGGGAAGTTCTAACAACTCACACTACAGACAAAAGGTTAACATCAATCAGGAACAAGAACCTCCCAAAAATTAAAAAAAAAAAAAAGCCCACACACAATAGAAAGAAAATATAAATGTGAAATGCAAATAACCAAACACACAGAAAGAGGTCAGCTGTAGCTACCTGATGTGTGTGTGTGTGGGGGGGTGTCCATGTACACACATTTGTGTGTGAGCATGTGAGTGTTTGTGTGCATGTGTATATCCATGTGTACATGCATATTTGTATGTGTCCATGTATACACGTTTATATGTGTGTGCAACTTAGGACCTTTTGCTTGGGCGGAAGTACTTTACTGAGCGGGCATCTTGTCAGTCCCTGAAGTAAGAATTTTAACCAGCTTATTGATAAGAACGTAAACTGCAGGTAGCCATCGTGCATATGGGACAAGAAGAATAGTAGACCAAGTGGGTACAAGGATCAGGTGGGGCCACGTTTACCGAAACGGTACATACCTAGTGGCTTGGTGGTTCCACATCTAAAACACTGTCCCTCGAATACACAAGCTGGCTCTTCTGTCCCCAGGAGCCAAATCTGCAGATGCACCAAGCCTGGGTCAAAAGGATCTGGCGCACAGAACTCTGTCTATGCCGAATGTGAGCAGACCTTCTGTGGTTGCCATTCCTGAACCGTACACCGTGGCAATTACTGCTCTAAGATACACAGTGTTCTAGGGGATAACTCAACCCGAGAGGAGGGATACTTTACAAGCGGAACGATGTAGGTTCTGCGCAAATTCTGTACCATGTTATAGACAGGACCTGACCATCCACCAGGTTTTGTATCTGCAGGACTTCCTGAACCAACTTCTCATCACTCGTGACTGTTACACTTTCAATGACTCTCAGTAGAAGACTATACACATCCTAATCCCCACACTGTGGTATAATGCCATCCTCCACTAAATGACCAGAAACAGATGAGTCTGCTTTTGTCTTCAACAATTCTGTTAAATAGTATATTGTTAAGGGAAGGTGCAGGGGATGGATCAGAAGTGTGTACTTAAAACATAAAGTCTGGGGTAAAGAGTAAACACAAATCTCTGCTTGTGCATGCATAAGAGATATCTGTAAAGCTATGCATAAAGAAAAACATGGCTATCTAGGGAAAAGGAATGTCTATTTGTGTTTTTCTGAAATGCACCTCTATGAGGAAACAAAGCAAAATAAGGTAGGATATACAGCTTTAGCATAGGGGCTGGGAAGTAATAACCTCTAAGTAACCATTAGTGGGTTTTGCTATGATTGTTCACTTTTATTATTATTACGGTCGTGGGAGCCCTTATCAGACTGGAAACTCCTGCTGTGTCCTCAATGACCGTCTGGCATCATGGGACTTGGCTGAAAGTGCCTGTATTCCTTACCCTCCTGCTTTCCATGGACCGCCCTCACCTCCCAGCTCTAACTTCAATGGGGGAAGAGAGCTCTTTTCTTACTCTAAGGAGCCTGCTCACCTTGAAGGGTAGAGTTAGTGCTGGTACACACTGACAGTGAAGTACAAAGCTCTTTGTTCTTATTGGCAAAACAGCCCCAGAACATTCCATGTGCACACTGGGTTTCCTAAGGTGGGCCAGGGTGAGTTGCGGTGGGAGGAAGAGAGCACCACTTCCTACCTACATTCACCATGGGGTCGTAAATCATGACATAAAGCTCTGCCGGCAAGAACAACAGTGGTTCAGGCTGGAGATATAACTCAGTGGTTGAGAATTTGCTTAGTATGAACAAGGTCCCAACCCCAGCAGCATAAATGATGATAATGATGGTGATGGGGATGGTGGTGGTGATGGTGGTGGTTTTATAGAAGAATGAAGTAGACAAGCGGAATAATCACCTTCGCTTCATTTTTATCGGTACCCAGTTCTTACAAATGTATAGCTACTGGTCTCCGGGAGAAAATATATTCAAGAGCACCTTGTGACTTTAAAGTATTGTGCCTTCACAAGGTGTTATGCTCCACTGCAAAGGCTTACAGAACTCATGCCTCAACACAGTGCTGATGACTTAGCTACTCTGTATACCATCTTAGTTGCATGGCTACGTGGCCAGGACCATTTGTGCACATAAAAATGCATGGGAAGATCCCACAATCTTTCCATGACCCTGTCACCCCCCCACACACACACACACCCTGCAACAACTCTCTAACTCTGGATAAACCATGCCGAAGCAACCTGTCTAGTCCCCATGTCTTCTGACCATGTTCCATCCTTTACGCTTTACCCACCAACTTCCAGATTTGTGTGTGAAATCAGGAAGATGGCACTTTCTGCCCTTGGCTGTGAAAGGGTGATTGGGGTAGAAATGCTGCTAGGTTCCGGGGACCTCCTTATCACAGACGGAATTGTGCCTCTCTGCACAAATGCACTGGATTGTGCACTTTCTTGGTTGTTTGTAGGACTTTGAATCAGGTAGTTTACTATATGAGACTCCATCCGGCATGGATACACCTGGAACTGTGAGCCTTGCCCTAGCCCTGGACTGAGTCTTTATCCACAGCGTTTTCATTTCTCCCTGGAATGGCCCTGATCACATCCACATACCCAGTGCTGAGCGAGGTATCTGGCAGCAGGTGTTCCATAAATATTTCCTGAAAGCTAATGAAATTAAAATATATGGGTAATTTCTTGGCAACCAGAGATTTATTAGTACTGCAGACCAGCCAAGCATGCCCGTTTGCCTATGTTTAGCTTTCAAATCCAAATCTTGGGACCACATATTCTGCTGTTTGGGTAAACAATGTGATTCCATTTGACAAATGAAATCCAAAATCTCTAAGGGACAAAGGGCACCTTTCCTTATACAAACATTGACCCATTGCTTATATATGCACAGGCGCTGATAACAAATGCTAGCATTATTAACAAAAGAAAATTCTACGAGCCTGACATGGTCTAGTGATTTAGCAGCTGCAGGTAACTTTTATTCGGAATCTTAATTTACTACCCACTGGTGACCCTTGTGTAAAAATCAGGACAGGGGAGATTTGATCTTGCATGTAAATTTTATGTTTTGTCTGCTGGCAGATTTATGATTTGGGCTGCGCCCAATGCATTCAATGAGGGAGAGCCACATAATGGTCATACGTGTCATCACCCAGCACATTAAGCCGCTTGCAATATCCCAGATTACAGTGGGACATTGCAAAGCATGGCCATTTGAAGGTAATTCATTCCAAATTCAACTTGGATTGCTTTTCCTCCACACTGACAGAGGGCCATGCAATGAGATCGTTGCTGTGTGTCTATAGCCCAAACATGATGTTTTTGTTTGCAGAATGCTACAAGAAGTCAGGAGATTTATACATAAACACACACACACACACATACACACACACACACACACACACACACACACACACATATGGGGGCTATCTTTCAAAAGATCCCTTCCCCCTAACAAAGGGAAGCAAAGCAGTGTCAAAGAGGAGACTGAATGAATGCCAAATGCCAAAGTCCTTTGGACCTGAGAACCAGGTTCAGTACATAACTCAGCAGGACCTGAGGGAAAACTTCATTTCCTGCAGCCTCAGTTGCAGCGGCTTTCTGTGAGCCCATGCTCAGGGCTGTGGGGAATGTGTGCTCAGGCTTCAGTCCATAGTAAACTCTCAGGAGTGATGGTCACTTCTTTCCCCTGCCTAGTCTGTTCTCCAACAGCTCTCTCACTGAACAGCAACTTCATGTCAAGGAAGGGTTGTCTGTCCTGAAAAGGGGGATAGACTTCCTCTGGGGATGGAACCAGGAAGGAGTGGATCCAGAGAGCTGACTGGTTACATTGTATCCTATTACAAAACACCAAACACCCAACTAATAATGTGCTGTGGTTTTGCTTTATGACCTGGCTCATGGTTAGAACTGAGACTGTGGGGCTAAGGACACGGCTCACTCACATGCTTGCATGACACCTGAGCTCAATACCCACAACTGACGTCTTAAAAATCTGGCTGTGGTGACGTATGTCAGCAATGCCTTGGCTGAGGAGATGGAATCAGGTGAATCCTTGGCGCTCACTGACCAGTCACTCTGGTCACATTGCTGAGTCCCAGATTCAGTGAGAGATCCTGTCTCAAAAATCAAGAGGGACAGCAGCCTGAGGATCACCTCCCAAGGCTGTCTTCTGGCCTCCACAAGCTTACGTATACGCGCATGCACGCGCACACACACACACACACACACACACACAGAAACACATTGGAGTGCAGGGAGAGAGAGAGAGAGAGAGAGAGAGGGGTTGGGGGATAGTCATGAGGACTGTTTCTATGTTACTCTCAGGTGGTGAAAATGGAATATATGGCCAGGACCTGTGTTCTATTCTCTATTGACACGTACTATATTATGCTTCAATAAAAGGACAATTAAAATGGTTCTCTAGAGACTGGGAAGATGGCTTAGTGTATACAGTTTCTGCTACACAAGGCTGATGACCTGAGTTCAGAGCCCACATAAAAGCTTGTCCCTATCACACGCATGGTAAGCCCAGTGCAGCCTTATGGGGAGATGGAGGTAGGGAAAACCCCAGAGGCTCATGGGCCAGCTACCCTGGCATACAGCACTGAGTACAAGAGAGACCCTATCTCAAACAAGGTGGAAGGTGAGGAGAAAAACAACACCTGAAGTAGCCCTTTGACTGCCACGTTTGTGTCATAGGAGTCCCCAGCCCCAACCTACACAAATGCACATACAGACATACACAGACACACACACATATACACATACATACATACTATACACACCACACACATACACACAGACATGAGCCCACCCACATACATACTATACACATATCACACACACATACCCCACACACATGTTCTCTTGGAAGATACATTGAATTTATCCCAGAACTATTTATGAACCCTGGCACAACACCCCCAAACCCCTGGGACAACTTTCAACTTGTCACAGAGGAAGCAAAGTTCACACTCAAGAGACAGCATTGCTGGGGAAATGAGTGAGGCCTCTTCCTAAACAAAGGACACCACGGAGTGAGGAGTGGATTGCAACTGATGTAGCCTTGTGCAAATTGCTAGCTTCTAAACCCTGACGTGATGCAATTAGGCCTGATTCGATGCCGTGTCAGAAACACAGTCTTTTTTTTTTTTTTTTTTCTCCAAAACTCCTCATCCAAGACCATCTAGGCAGTGTGCAGGTCTGTCTTTTTTTCAGCAGCTGACCTTTCAGAGTCCAATTACAAAGCTTTATTGTCTTCACCCCTTTTGTCATCATCCCCTTGGGAAGGGGGAAACGGTGGGCCCAATAGCAGCAGAGGCCATGAGGCCTGGGTATGATTATAAATGGCAATTACAATCTCTCTGAGCCCAAACTCCACAGACAAATGTCTGTGCAACATTAATGTCAAGAGCCCAGGCTCTCAGGCCTAAAGGTGATTTTATAAAGTCCCTGGGAAGAGGGTTCACAGCATTATTATGAGAGCATGGGGCTGCGTGACCTTTGAGCTTATGTCTACCTCTAAGTGTATATATTGATCACAAACTAATATCTAGGTTGCTGCATTCCAAAATGGGATTCATAAACCACATGCTTTATTGAGAGAAAGAGAGAGCGGAGAGAGGGAAGTAGATAGCACTCGGGTCAAGATCATGGGAGAAACACATGATCTACGTATAAGCAAACCCTAGCGTTCTCTAACAGAGCTCTTAGAAACATTGTAAAAGGCTCTGAGAAATCCCGCTGCATGCCGGTAGCTCCATCTCAATTCTCAGGCACAGTACCAGAATTCGGGGGGAGGCTAGATCCGCCCTGAGGAGCATGGGACTTCTAAGGGAGGATGCTAATGCATTGGCCTCTGGGCCACATGCGCCATTTATTCATGCACGCTGTGGCTCTGTGGAGTTTCAGATTTTTTCCTCTTGAATTTTGTATTACTCTGATGTCTTCAGGGCAACTAGCTGTCCTAGGGCTTCTTCGGCTGACGGTGCTTACTCTGGGACCTCCGAGGTCCCAAAGAAAGAGGAGCTGTCAAGGGCTGGGAGTAAGGGGTGGGGAAGGGGAGAGGACTGGTTTGAACAGTGACACTTCCTGTGTGCGAGCAAACCCAAGAGCCTGTGTGGCAGTCCCCAGACAAACTCCCCTTTTTTTTCTTCTATAAGTTTCTTTCTCCATCTTTTTTGTCTTTCTTTTCCATTTATTTATCATGCACATCTTTTTTTTTTAACATGCACATCTCTTCACACTGTTTTACTGTTTGAATCCAAGTTTCAAAGAGCATTTTCACACAAGTATATAATGTGCTTTGAGCATATTCTCTGTGCTAGTTGCGTTTCCCTTACTGTGATCAGACACCGTGATCAAAGCAACCTATGGAAGAAAGGGTTTACTTTGGTTTATGTCTTCCAAGGGGAAGTCCCCAAGAGGCAGGGAGTCACATTGGGAAAACTTCAACTGAAAACATGAAATAGAGGGGGCAAACTGGAAATAGGATGAGGCTACAAACTCTCAAAGCCTTCAGTAATGACTCACTTCCTCAAGCAAGCTTCTACCTTCCCAAACAGTGCCACCAACTAGGGACCAAGCGTTCGAACACATGAAGCCACAGGAGACGTTTCATCCAAACAATCACACACAGCCCCATCATGCATTCCTTTTACTCTCTACCTTGCCTCTCTCCTCCCATCAGCCCCCTTTGTTCCATGGTTAGTTTTCTTTCCTTCCATCTGATTGTGTGTGTCTACATAAAACCTCAGGTCACAAATGAAAGAAAACTCTCACTGTTGGTCTGACACTGACTTGATTCAGTTAGTATGATCGTCTCCAGGCATAGCCATTCTCCTGTGAGCAATTCTAACTTCATTTTCCTTTATGGATGAAGAAACCTCACTGTGTATATGCTCCATATTTTCACATCTGTTCCTTTGTTAATGGACACCTAGATTGGTTGTGTATCTAGCTACCAGGACGAGTGCTGCCATAAATATGTATGTGCAAGGATCTCTATGATAGATTTGTCTCAGAACGTTTCCAGGTACTAACCAGGTACAGCTGGATTATATACGGTCTGTTTTCAGTTTTCGTGAAGAGCCTCCACTCTGCTTTTCATAGAGGCTGGACCAGTTACCAATCCCACCAGCAGTGTCCAAGACTTCCCTTGTATCCTCATCCTCACAGGTATTTTCTTTAAAAGGAGAGAGAGAGAGAGAGAGAGAGAGAGAGAGAGAGAACACAGAGGCTAGTGGACAACCTGTAGCAGTCAGTCCTCTCCTTCCTCCCCCAGGGTGATGGGTCTCTGCTCATCAGGGCTTGGCCACAGGCGCCAGGATTGCCTTAGCAGTCTGCCCTGCCCTGTTATTTATGTTTTCTTAGTCAGTGCCATTCTGCTGGGGCTGAGATAGAATCTTAAAGCAGTTTTAATTTGCATTTTTCTGGAATATATATATTATATATATATATTTTCTGGAATATATATATATATATATATATATATATATATATATATATATACTGTTCCAGCCACTTGAATTTCATCTCCTATATCTTTATCAGTGCCAATGAGTAGGCAGATCTCCCACTGAGGGAGTAAATATGGAGCAACGGGGCCATTTGGTCCCACTCATAACTTCCAACCTTGTCATGATATTAACAACAGCAACCACAAATATACAAACAATGGGCATGATTGTGTTCCAGTAAAACTTCATTTGGAAAGGACAGTGGCAGCCAGATATGTCCTGTGGGCTCTAGTTTGTCCAGACTAGATGCCTGCTCTAACCAGCAGCACGAAGAAATCTGAGCATGTTTTAATTTTTCTTCCTTCTTGAATAATTATCCTCATTTTCCATAGCTAATCCATCCTCGATACTCTTTGGTAAAACTCTTTTCTCATTTTAAAGCAGATCCCAAATCCCACGAATATCAGGAAGGCTTCCCTAAACTGTCCCCAGTCTCTGCCTTGGATCAGTCTTTGCTCACACTGGCCACTGTGAACAGGAGCAGACATCAACCACAGCTTCGTGCCCCGCCTCTCCTTTGAATTTCCTTTCAAATATTTTGTCTCCTAGTTAAAATGCACACTGCCTCACATCCCTGCAGCCCAAGCCCTATAAAAATTTCCTCATACAGGTTCTTTTTCTCTGTAGAATTCTTCGATGTGTGTTTTTCAAAGGTGCTAATATTTTAAAATTAAAGGCAAATCAGACACACACACACACACACACACACACACACACACAAAAGAAAGCAGCAAGGGATTTTTTTGGACAGTGGGTTCTTTCTGTACACTGATTTGGGATGGATGGTGCTGGGGGCTGGGTAGCAGGAGATGGAGAGACTCCTAGATGTGCGTGTACTGGATGTGCGTGTACTCTCGCACGTCCACAGCACATGCCCTACTTATGCTCCACAGTGTAAGCATCGGGGCTGTGAGAAACACTGACTAAATTTATTCTAGCAGGGACTCAGCCACAGCTCCTAAACAGCAATGCCTTCAAAGGAAAAGGAGGCACCCTCACCTTGTGAGACCATCAAAACGATTCCCACAGCCACCACATGAGCTACTGTTTATCTGACTTGAAAGCAGTGGGGCCTGCTGGGATTTGAAACCTCGGGTTCCAGAGAGAAAAGGGGTATTACCAAGACTTGCTTCAGCATGGCTTAAGAGGTGCGTGTAATATGCCTCGGCTCTGTCAGTTTTGAGCTAAATCTTCTCCCTCCCTGATGTAAATGAGATCATTATAGACAGCAACTCGTCCTTGGGGTGGGTGGGTGGATAGCTGGATGGGCCACGGAGAGGCAGACCTCCTGGGAAGGAATTGGGAAGCTAGCTGCAGAGGCCAAAAAAACAGCTGGAACAAGTCTGAACTCTCAGTCACTGAAGGGAGCAACCGCACTTGTGGGGCACGTGAGGCTGCCTGTGCAGAACTGCAGCCGTCCCTTGTGTGTCCACAAAAATCCTTGCTTCAGCAAGAGCACGGCGCATGGGAGCTGAAGACTGAGGTGGCTTCCAACCGCCATTCGACCCCCTCCATCCTCACCCTGTCAAATGTAGGCAATAAGAGAGCCTACAAGGGTGCCCCATGCTGCTCAGTTTCATCCTATATAAAGAGGGTTTGAACCAGAATGATGCCTGGCTCAAAGGGATTGATTTGGGTAAAACAGGCAACGTAAAATTCTTGGTGTGCAATGATAGTGACAGAAGTGCTGACTACTGTGGACCCTGGAGATGGCTCAATCAGCAAGCACCCCTGAGACCCGAGTTAAATTTTCAGAAGGCATGCAATGACTATGGTGGTATATTCCAGGAGGACCTGACAGCCACCCGGCATAGCCTAGTCAGTAAGCTCCTGGCCAATCGAAGACCTCGTCTCAAAAGAGGTGGATGGCACTCCTGAAGAAGACACCCAGTTTGCTTTTCTTTTTCCTCCTGCTCAGTCACCAGGCCTGAACCATTTTACTCTCCCTTTTCTGGCACTATTCACCTCCCAAGTGCTTTCACCTCTACCCGCAATTTTTCCAGTTGCCTCTCATATCCCTCCATTTCTTCTCACAATTTTTCCGATTGCTTCAGCCATTCTCTCACCTTTTTTTTTTTTTTTTTTCTTTTAAGACACGATGTAAAAGGAAGAAGAAAATATAGAAAATCCTGTCTGGGAGCAAAGCAGGTGAAAAATCCAGTGGCAGCAGCCACAATAAACTTTTTGTTGATGTCCTGAGACAGAGTGCTCATTTCTTCATATCCTGCCATCTCCTCCATGTCATTAGAAACCAGATTTTTCATTATTCCAAGCCCTTTGTCTGGGTGCCACTTGTTAGTGTATTTATTTACACTATTTTATTGGGTTCTTATGTCTATACCACCCTTTTCCACCCCAGTCCCTTCCAACAACCAACACCACGTAGGAGAGACAGAAGGTTAGCGGGGAGAGTGGGCATTGAGATCTTTTTAGACCATTTCTTGCTGATGAGGGATATTGCGTTTCTTGGGGCAAGCCCAATCTCTGTCTTGTCAGGATATCTCCA
The DNA here is from genome assembly GCF_907164565.1 of Psammomys obesus. NCBI lineage: Eukaryota > Metazoa > Chordata > Mammalia > Rodentia > Muridae > Psammomys > Psammomys obesus. The sequence continues at coordinate 12,952,652 of NW_026596101.1, forward strand.
ATTTCTTATTATTGTCTTTTCACTCACAACCGCTTGACAAACCAGCAAGAGCAGAAACCAGCAGGGGGAACAGCCATGGGTCTCCTCTCTTTGGGCTCTGGTCTTTTTCATCCCCTCTGTAGAGTCATCGTGACCCCCTCCTCCCAAATTAAATTCTCTTCAACTGGCAGAATGACGCCCCTGCCAGAGCACATACAAGGCCAACAGTCTGCTACTGTGGACAATCTGAAGTGGGGCCCCATACCCTACACCTGGGATTAAAACAAAAAACCATGATTATGTAACATAACTGGGTTTTTTAAGACACCAAACGTCTCACAACAGTGGATGGCAGACCTGAGGAAGACTCTCGGGATGGTCTTCTGGCCTCCATAGAGGCATGCATGTGTGGGCTGGAATGTTCACAAACACAGCTGCACTCACGTGTGTGTGCCCGTATGCATTAGGAAATGAAAATAAGTGTTCCCTGAGTGAGTGGTGGTGAGCGCACCTGCGGCCTCACAGAGGTAACTGTACTAAGACCAAGATGCAACCTAACAGCAGCTAGGTGGTAAGTGCCCCGTGTGGCCTGACTGACTGCATACAGGGCAGTTTCAGCCTCAGAGAGTCCGTTCTGCTGCTGGGTGGGAGAGCATTCCTTGACAATACATAAATAAATAATTCACACCTTTGTGCAACAGATGATGCAAGAAAAACCAAAATCTGAATCTGAATTCCTTGTAATTGCTACCAGTCACAAAAATGATGTTTTTTTTGGGGGGTTTTGTTGTTGCTGCTTTGTTTTTGTTTGTTTGTTTGTTTTTATGTATTCCCAAGGCTAGGGAGAAGGAGACAGGAGACTCCCGGGGACTTGGTGGCCAGTTAATCTAGCCGAACTGGGTCAATGAGAGAATCTTATCTCAAAACATTAAGGTGAAGGACACAGGTAAACATGCACCACATAATCACACACAAAGAGTAGCAATAACAGCACTTGCTCTGTCAAATAAGCATCGCTAAACACACAGAAGGTTAGACCTAATACTCTATGCAACAGGCCCTACTGCGGAAATAGAAGCCTCCAATCAGCCCATACCAGTGCCACATAGCCACACATATGCAGAGGTGGGCTGCACTGCGAACTGATCCATGGGAGCTGAGCGCTTCCAGCATGCAGGATGCAGTGGATGACGGCATCTCAGATCTTTCGGTCATTAAAGGGTGCCTTAGCTGTGTGTGACTGCCAGCCCTGCCCCGTATGCAGTGGGAATCACGTGAAACTTAACAGTTGTGACGGGATGGACAGGTGTCTGATTAAAAATCACATTGCTGTTATTTACCCAGCCACATCTGGGCACCCCTCAAATTATGAAGGAAGGCAAACAGACAAGAGACTGTGCAGATTGCACCTCACAGGCAGGGCTTTGTTTAAAGAAGTAACCTGCCTCCATAATTCATCAGCCGCATTTGGACCAGCGTGCAGCCCTCAGTGGCTATCACGGAGCACTGGCCGATGGCTTGTGCTCCTGATCTAGGGAATTTCCTCACGAGAGAAAGAATCGGTTTGCTTCCTAAGCAAGGAAGAAATGCTGAAGCACTGTGCAGCTGATTGCTATAGCTCTGGACCGTGTTTTATTAATTGGCAGTTGAGATAAGATATTTCAGAGACTCGGTTTCCCTGGAACAATGAAACAAAAGTACAGGAGGAGAAGGAATTTAAAGTCTGCTAATCAGGAAAAGCTTTCCAAACTATTTATAACTCCATGAAATGCCAAACTGGGGATAAAGGAAGAAAGGATACATAATGCTGAAGAAAATATTCTTAAACATAAGGTTAGTGATAAGAAATTAAAATGAAATTATAAGTGAAAAATAACAAGTTTAAGAATAAGACTTTCTACAAGGGCACCATTGTTCATGATTCTTACAGCCACTGGCCCATGGGCTGAAGGGATGGGCCAGTGGTTAGGGTACTGGCTGCTCTTCTAAAGGACTTGGGTTGGATCTCAGCAATCACATGATGGCTAAAAGCACCCACACATTGGCTCACAGTTCCAACATGATGGATCACAGCCATCTATAACTCCAGTCTCAGTGGGCCTAACCCCCTTCCCTGGCCTTTATGGGCACTACATGCACTGGTACACACACATACAGGCAAACACTCATTCACATTAAATAGACAGGTAAGTAGATAGATAGATAGATAGATAGATAGATAGATAGATAGATAGATAGATAGATAGATATGTAGATGATAATTTAATGTCATTGGCTCATCAATATATAAAATAGTTGAGATGTAAATGTTTATACCTCATGTATCTAACACAGTTCTTGTGTTTCTCTTTTATTTCTGAGATTATAATATGATTAAGCATCCCCTCTCCCTTTCCTCCCTTCAAGCCCTCCCATTTAGTCCTCTAGTCTCTCATTCAAAATCATGCAACGTGGATATACATATTCTTATTATTGAGCCTAAGTACAACTTGCTCAGTCTGTACGTCACTTGTATGTTTTTAGGGCTGACCGTTTGGCATTGAGTAACCATTTTGAGTGCTCCTCCAGGGGAAGACAATTTCTCCCAGTCTCAGCATTCCTTACTTAACTGCAGTGTATGTGTGTAATTGAGGCCTCCTGCTGCCACCACCCCCGTCCACATTAATGTGTCCATTATTGTTCTTGTTCAACTCATGTTTGGGCAGTCATGTTGGTGAGACATTATGGGTGCAGATTCCTAGAAGACATAGCTTATAGCAAAATCCCTGATCCTCTGTCTTTTACAACCTTCCTGCCCTCCCCACCTTTTGCAATGATCCCTGAGCCTTGGGTGCAGATGTTGCTTTGTAGATGTATCCATTTGGGATGGGCTCCACAACTCTGCATTTTGATTGATTGTGGTATCTTTAATGGTCTCTGTTGCAAAGAGAAGTCCCCTTGATGCAGGGTGAGGACTGTACTTATCTGTGTCTATGAAGATAAACATTTAGAATGTAGTTAGGAATCATCCTGTTAACTCAATTTAAAAAAAAAACCATATGTTTTAAACATCATTTAAAAACTGAAACTATAGTGCTGAAGAGATGGATCAGTGGCTAGAGTCTTTACTGCTTTTGCAAAGGACCTACCTGGGTTGGTTTCCCAGCAATCAGATAGAGGCTCACAACTGCCTCTAACCATAGTGTCAGGGGATGCAATGCCTTCTTCTGGTCTCTGTGGGTCCCCTGTGGGCTTCACGCGTGTATGCGGTGCTGCACATATACTCATAAAGGTTCATGCACATACGCTTAAGTTTTTAAAAGTTTAGCGCAATATTTTCATGTAGGAGTTGAGTGTACAAATGGAAAGAGGACTGTCAGCAGCGTCATATACTGGCGTCCAGAAAGACATCTAGCAGAATTTAGCATTGGCAGCTGTGTGTGGCTGTCCTATTCCAAAAACACAGTCTCAGATGCTACACTTAATGAATAATTTAAATGAAATCTTCAAGGAAGGATCAATTTCTCCCCCTAAGATGAGGATATTGAACTAGATCAGCATTTCAGCCACTTTTACTTCCATGTGATGCCCTTGACATTGTGATGCTTCTGTCAACGAATGAGCATTGTTACTGGGTTTAAATGTCATCTCCCGGATGTCTTGGTCTAATACTGAGAAAATATGTTTCTCTAGAAATGCGTCTATGCCGCTTGATGCATGCTCTGGTCCGAGTGTTTTGCAAGACATTTAATTGTCTCTTGGACAAAGTGTAGTAGGATTGTCATTGCCCCCCCCCCTCACAGAGAGGTGAAAAAGAACATAGTGGTTAACAGATAAACTCAGGCACAATGTGTGGGGCAACCTGCTCATTTCTCCTTGTCTGCTATTCTTCCCTCTTTGCTGCTCTCCAACACCTAGACGCTTCCCACTCCAGGCCTGATGCCCCTCAGCAGACCTCTGCATGACCCACAAAGCTCAAATGTTCTTTAAGTCATACTTCAAGGGATGATTCTCAGGGAAATCTTCAGTGGCTCCGTTCTATCTCTGTCCCTCTATGCCATTTGATTCACTTCTTCATAGTGATTATCACTGTGTGAGGTTATTTTCTTGCCTTTTTAAAGTACCTTACTCTTATTAATAATGTATTTATGTTTTTGTCTTTCTTCCAGTAAATCCTGACCTTTATAACATTGTGAAGCTGATTGTCTTGTTTGCTAGCGTGTCCCAGCCCCCTCCACAGTGCCAATCCATATCAGGTGTTTGCTATACATAGGACGAATGTCAGAGTAAACACATGTAGGCCATAAGGATTATAGCTCTACTCATTTTCATCCTATAGGATTGGTCTTCTGTACCTATGAGCTTTGTACCAACTTCAGATAGAAAATATTCAGAGAAGATTTTATCCATACGGAAGATATACTAACATTTTCCTGCCTTCTAAATAATACAACACCTAACACACACATCACATGCATTAAGCTTCTCTATAGGATAAATGTATCATACATTCTCTACATATGATTTAAAGTATTATCTTTTGCACCACGCAAGGACCATGCATGGAGAGGACCCAGCCCCCCTGCTCAGATGTAGCCAATAGGCAGCTCAGTCTCCATGTAGGTCACCTAGTAAAGGGACGAGGGGCTGTCTCTGACATAGACTCTGTTGACTTCTCTTTGATTACTTCCCCTTGGCAGGGTGGCCTTGCCAGGCCACAGAGGAAGAGGATGCAGGCAGTCCTGAAGAGACTTGGAAGTCTGGGGTCAGTTGGTAAGGGAGGAGGGCTCCCCCTTTCTGAGGGTTAGGGGACAGGGATAGTGAGGAAGAGGGAAAGAAAGTGGAACTGGGATGAGATGAGGAAGGGGGCCATGATTGGGATGTAAAATGAATAAATTCATTTTTAAAAATTGGAAAAAAGAAAAAGAAAAAATAAAGTATCATCTTTAAATGGAGAGGTGGCAAAAGATAATAAATACTTCATCCCTTGCTATTATGGACTTGAGTGTTTAAGACTTTGGAAATCCACAGGAGTCTGGAACCGACCTTTCCCTCCCCAAATTCCAAAAGAAGATAGATGAATAAAAGATAGATAGATAGATAGATAGATAGATAGATAGATAGATAGATAGATAGATAGATAGATACAAACAATTTGGGTTCATTTGGGTGAAAGGGGAACTTTTAAATGACCTTTAAAACATGTATGTCCTTTTGAATGTAAATTATAATGAGATGGCTTTGTTACTTGAAGTTAAGCGTTGGGGTCAAACCAAAACACAGCTCACAAAGAATAAGATAGCTACCAGTGGAACAAAGAATATTGAATATAATGTGTGTCCAAAAGAAGATAAAACAGAGAGTGAGGAAATACCCAACCAATGCCTGGCCCAACCAAAGACCTACCCTACTGGAGAGTGCCAACCCCTGACACTATAAATGATACTCTGCTAAGGTTGCAGACAGATGCCTGACAGAGTTGTCCTCTGAGAGGCTCTACCCAGCAATGCCTTAAAACAAATGCTGAGATTCATAGCCAAACACTGGGCAAGGAATAGAGGGACTTGTGGAAAAGTGTGAGGAATGAGTAAAGGACTTGGAGGTGACAGGAGCTCCACAAGAAGACCAAAAGAGTTAATTAACCAGGGCACGGGGGGGGGGTTGCTGAGATTGAAGCATCAACCAAGGACCATGCACCAACTGGACCTAGACCCCCTACAAAGACGTAGCAAATGGGCAGCTTCGTCTTCTTGTTGAGTCTTCTAGTGAGGGAAGTGAGGACTGCATTGGACTCACTTGCCAGCTTTTTGATCACTTTTTCTTGACAAGACTGTCTTACCAGGCCACAGAGGAAGAGAACACACTCAGTCCTGATACAACTTGATGGGAAAGGGTGTTCCTCTTTTCTGAGGAAAAGGGGGTGGGGGAAGGAAGGGAGATGAGACTGGGAGAGGAGGAAGGATGGAGCTACAACAAGGATGTAAACTGAATTAAAGAAAAGAACAAACGAGGCTGGGACTTGGTTCAGCTGGTGGAGTACACACATAGCAAGCACAGAGTCTTGAGTCTATTGGGGCATGCGTATAATCCAGTGCTCAGTGCAAGAGGTAGAAGGGATGAGAACTTAATGTCCTCCCTGGCCCTACGTGAGTTTGAGGTCAGCCTGTCTCAAACAAGGAGTCTACGTACATGTAAGATGACACTACCACCAATGCAATTGCCCTGCATCATCTGGTGACAAGGACTTTAAGCCCTTTGACCAGGATGCCTCAGCCCCACAAGGACCCAGGCAAGTGACCCAGCATCACACAGAGTCCATCTGTCTATCTGGCCTGTCCAGTGCTGTACCTGAACTCAGTTAGACATGGAGCTCTCTCTTCTGCTCTCAGTGAGCAGTTGTGACTTTTTTTTTTCTTCATAAGAAAACATATCCCATAGCATGTTCTAGACATTAGGAAGATAAACAAGTAATCTCTGAGAGTAAAATACAAGATATTGAACTCATTCCCTGGAGCAGCTGTCTACCGCATGCAAGTAATTTTAGGAAGATGGAATTGATTTCTGACCTGTGCCTTGGTGTATTTGTAAGCATTTGTATTTGATGAAAAACAGTCTAAATAAAAGACAGTTTGATTTTTTTCAAGAGCTTTAACTTCCAGATCAGGATAAAAGGGGGTAACTTGCATATGACTGGACAAATGGGCAAAAGAAAAGTCCTGACTACAGCAGATAAAATACAAAAATAGAGTTAAAGCCACCAACTCCCTTGCCCAGGTTTCCTGTTTTCTTTTTAAATTTAAGATGAACAGCTTTGGGCCACAGGCTCAGTTCCTCTCACCTTATCACATTCTGTACACCCTTAGGGAGCCTTTACCATTACCTAATGCAGGAGAATGTTCTTGCTTTCAGTGAAGGAAGGAGATCATGGGCCCGTGGGAATGAGATTTGAAGCCTCCCTGATTCTAGTGGAAGTGAAAACCAGACTCTATCAAGCTCCAAGTTCACCCTCAGGGGCCAGTGAGATGCCTCAGAAGGTAAATGAGCCTGCCACCAAGTCTGATGACTTGAGTGGACCCACCAGAGTCCACACGGTGGGAGAGGAGAAACAACTCTCACAAGCTGACCCCTGACCTCCACACATGCACATGCATACACACAATACACACACTCCCGCAAAATAAATAAATAAAATGTAATAAGTGATGCTCAGGCCGAGAACTATCCTGGCTTGACAAACTCTTTCTTCCAGAACTCAACAGGGTAGACTGCCTGAATTTAGACCTACTGTGTAAAACATGTATTTGAAAAGCTAAATAATACACGGTGTGTGCTGTAACAAGAACCGAGGCTCCTTATGTGTGCACGCGCACATACACGCAGTCTGAACTGGTTTATGTCAGATCTAAACCCTGTGGTTCAGTGATCTTACAGAAATGTGGATATCAACAGTGCTCTTCATAGGGACAGAGAAGGGGGCAGGGAAACAGACAGACAAGGAGATCACAAGTTATTACAGGACTTCAAGACCTGTGATTAAGTCTTTAACGAGATTTGGCTTCCATTTCAAAGGTCCATCTCCAGTGTTTCATAATTAAAATGTGATGAGTCTGATAAACAAGCTCCCAGTCAGACGTAAACAGAAATCGGGAACTTTAGACCGTACCTCTGCTCCATGGTTAGTAAACGCCAGTGGGGCGGGGGGACAAAGGAGAAGGCCCTAAGCAGCAGAGCCTAGGTAGACAGGGCTGGGCTGACCTAAGAGAAGACCAGACTGGAAATCCTTTGGAGATTCCAGGTTAGCAAAGAAGTACTCTCCAAACGAAGCAACCTGGAGGTGACATCAGCATTCTCCCTTTGAATTTGGGGAATTCTAGGGACCTTTCTGTCTTTATGGAAGCAGGAAATTTTGTGTTTCCTGTCAACTTGTTTGTTTTGTTTGTTTTTAATCTGTGTATTAAAAGGTCACATGGTAGGAGGCTGGAGAGATGGCTCAGCGATTAAGAGCACTATTGCTCTTGCTGAGGAGGGGGGTTCAGGTTCCAGGACACATATAGTGGCTCACAAGCATCGGTAACTCTAGTTTGGGGGACTTAGCACCCTCTTGTGACCTCTACAGACACTGTACATGTGGGATACACATACATACATGTAAGAAAAATACTCACACACATAAAGTAAATAAATCTAAAAGAAATTTTTGTGGCACAATCCAATTCTTCTCCCTGCAAACACAGAGGATCTTTAATAGATAAGGGTTTAACCAGTAATTCTTTTCTATATCAATGTTCAGCCATATGACCCTAGTACCGTAGGGTACTATAGTTCCTAATGACACTGTAGCCATCTTAGCTGATGTAAGTACACTTTGTAATTTTCACACAGTGCCAGAACTGCCTAATGATGCATTTCTCAAAAACATACCCAGCCATTAGGAGAAAGAAAACACAGCTGGATTCTGTAGAATGCCCTGGATGAATTTCTTGTGACCCTCTTCCTTTCTCTCTGTCCCTAAGAAGCCCCTAGGCCAAGCGAGCAATGTCTTGTCCCAGGGAATTCATGACTCCCTCTTATGTCCCACCAAAACCTTCACATGGTAGACATTCATTTACCTGAAGGAATAAAAATGATTCAAAGCAAAACACATCATTGTTTAGGGGCTAAGACTTCTCATATTCAAGGAAAAGGAAAATCACTATAGAGGAGGAATTCCAAGCAACAAAGAGCCAGGCAAGGGTTCTTATAAAAGTGTGGAACTCTTTGCCCTCTTTTTCCCTAATTTCTACATAATGATGACCCTTATTTTAAATCTCCTTAATGAAATCAGGAAGCCAGAAAAAGCTACCAGAGATACACAAGGAAATTTCAAGGTCTGAACTTTCAAGGGCTCAAAATTGGATGTTATGTGATTATTTTTATTAAGAGGGCATTTCTTCGATCTAAACTAAATATCACTGTGAAATGAAGTTCCCTGAAAAAGCCACACCTATGGTGGAGAGAGTCTGTAGAGTAGAATTTCCACGATGGGAAGTGGGAATGCTGCAAATTAAAAACCAAAAGTATCTTGGGCTATCTTTAGTCCCCTTAGTAGCATTTTATCACCCATCTCTAGAGGGACCTAACATCCTTCAGACTACCTTGGCATGCTTAACTCAACAGAACACTAGCTTCCACCAACCCTGAGCCCAAGAGTATTGTCAGACATCTGTAACCTGCTTTGTTTACCCCACTTTGCTATAGTCTGCTCCCTGGAGCCTCTACCATTATTATTTGGCAAACTATTAACTTATGAACTGTCTTTTGCTCTGAAGCTATAAATGTTCATATCGAACACTTTCATAGTAGAACTTGCCATTCTGAGGATCCTGAGTCCATGTTCCCAGGCTCTGGTCACTTCCTTTAGAGAGCTGTATTTCGTATATTCTCCACATATACCGAAAAGAACAACACACAGTGTTTAGTAACAGTGATATAAAAACTCACGTGAAAATATGTTTAAAAAAAGGTATTAAATAGTAGAGATTTTGTATTCCTTTTTGTTTTTTAAATTAAGATTGTGTGTGTGTGTATGTGTGTGTGTGTGTGTGTGTGTGTGTGTGTGTGTGTGTGTGTGTGT
>NW_026596101.1:12962232-13062637 GCF_907164565.1 Psammomys obesus
TGTGTGTGTGTGTGTGTGTGTGTGTGTGTGTGTGTGTGTGTGTGTGTTCGTACCCTGGCATTCTTTTTCTCTCTTTTCTGGGACCAACAACATCCTCATCTTTGAGCTCACATGGTCCTGACATTTGCAGTAGCCAGCAGTAACTAGCCACCTACTCTGCTCACAGAAAGAAAAAGTGGCATGCCTTCAGCCTGTTAGAGACATCACTAGTAACAGAGGTTGGTCCAAGCATAGCACAGTACCGTTCTTCCGAGGACTAAGCTACGGGAACCTGGATACGTTCTTTTACAGAGGATTCTTTTACAGAGGGCAGTGAGCAGACACACTATGCAGACCCTGCTTCCCACAGATGGAGGGACAGGGTCCCTCTCTTCTGAATCAGACTGAAATGAGCCAATTTCTCATAATGGAGAAGGGTCCAATCATGACAGAATTCAGATCAGCACCTGGCCTTCCCCTACCCTAAGCTCCTGATTTCCCTTTGGCTTCAACTATTTTGAGCTGGGTTTCCATCTTGTTCAAGTAAAAGAACTCTCCTGAAAACCATTAATAAATGCATGGAGTCCTTTCTATGCCTCTCTCAAAAGTCCAAAGCATATCCAAACAGCTTAACAGTGCTTACATCTGAAAAATCTGAGGTTGAGATTTGAGAAAGGGAAAAAGCCCTGCCAATAGAATTTCCTCACTTCAACATTTGTACAAGCACCTTATTACTTTATAAGTTTTTAAAACTGAAAACAGCTTTTTCAGAAACACTCCGTGCTCACATCTGGAGTGAGAGCCACTGAACCCATTCCCTGTGGACAGCAGTATCTGAAAGAAGCAAAATTGCACACGCCAGGCAAATTAACACCTTGAGTAGGTTTGCTTGATTCAGGGCATTGTATAGAACACAGTTGGAAACTGGAATTTTCCAGAAACATAATTTAGGACTCCTTCATCTTTGCTTTTTTTCCCCCCTAAAATGCCTTTTCTCCACGTAACTGTGATTCTGGACACCCAAAGGGCAGGATTTCTTACCAACTCCAACCCACTGCTTTATCACTTCCACAACCCCAACCCATACTCCATTTTTTTCCTCTCTTTGAGCCAACCAAGAACAAGGCAATAACCTCCAAGGAATACATAACAACATGACCAGCTTCTGTCAGATTAAAATATGAGACAAATTAACCCTCATTAAGAGAATGCACCTGCAACGCAGCTTACCAACTGTGAAAAGGCAACTGGCTGCATCTCGCAGTCCATATTGTCTTCACCCCTCATTAAGCAGCCCCTGGATTCTGCTGAGCGGCCACTACAACAGGCAACAGCAGAGGAAACAACTGGGTAGGAAGGTGGGAATGGCTTCTGTTACAGCATCATGAACTGTAGACTGTTTATATCCTGCTAGCTTACGTATGGGAAACCTGGCTTTAAAATCTGTCTTATTCCTTTGTGGCATCTGAGGGTGGGATGGGAAGCTGAACATTCATTAAAGCTTTCTGTTATGGTCTGGTTTAAACCCATGATTTCAAAAACAATGGGATTTTTTTTTTCAGTACACAGATTTCTTTGGCAATACATTGTTGTGGTGCTTAGCACCTTGTCTGGCCAGAAATTAAAAGCATATCTCAAAACAGATTTGGAGAAATTAAAGGGAAGTCTCTAGTGTTTGGTCTTTAAAACGGGATTGTTTTTAGTCTCCCTATGTAGAGATTCCATTTTTAGTTACAGGGTACAGGTAAAATTGACCATCTCTGAGACAACAGGACTAATGAGGTCTTGTGCTCAGAACATTCCTCTTTAGAGTTTCTTAATATCTAATTAAAGAGAGATTCAGTTCATAGGGACCACGGTCCCCTCCAGCTCAAATGGCCAAGAAGCCATGGACCTGGCCCCCCAACCAGGTGTGCTTGATTCCAAGTTCTTGTTTGTTGCCTGTGCATATAGCATGGGGCATGCCAACAATAGCCCAGGAGCCCCATCGGGCTTACTTCCTGTTTCCAATAATAAAAGAGAGAGAGAGAGAAACAGCAGTAGCATTTATGTCCACACCATCTAGGGCTGCATCTAAGTTTGGACAGCATAGCTGAGTATGTATGGCCAGAGCCCCACAGCCTTGAGCACATCTACTCTGGCTCCTTCCAGGAAAGTAACCCTTTCACAGTATCATGTCCTGTCCATGAGGCAAGCTTAAGTCAATATCACAAGATTCAAACATTTCCAGGCAGAGCTCACACCTCTGGCAAAGACCAATCCCATGTGGTAGCCTTCTATGACACAACAGCCCCAGCATTACATGGCCAGTTCTAGTATTCTACTGGCTGCATTTTAGTCCCTGACATGAATAGTGGTTCCTGAGTTTTAGAAAAATGACTGATAGAGGTCAAATGTGAGAAAAGCTATAAGGTCTTTTTTTTTTTTTAATGTGCAAACTTTTTTTCCTTTTTGTCAAACCACCTGCTCCAATCCCTCTCACACAAGCCTTAAGAGGATGCCTTAAGCAAAGCTCATGCATACATACATGGATTCTTGGGAATCCTAAATGCTGCCTTCTGACTTTTGACTGGCAGCCTTTTATGGAGAATGAGTACTTAAAAGATGAAGAATTGATCTAAGCGAGGGAGGAAATAGAATAAGAGGTAGAAGAAAGAGAGGAGGGGGAGGAATAAAAAGAAGGAAAGAAGGAAGAAAGGAGGAGAGGAGGGAATAAAGGAGAAAGAGGAGGAGGAATTTAAGAAGGGAGAAGAGGGAAAGAGAATGATGGGAGGAATAGGGGGAGATAGGGAGGAATAAAAGGAAGGGGAAGAGGAGTGGAAGGAGGGAGGGAGGGGAAGGACCAGGAAGTGGTGGTGGTAAAAGAAAAAGGCCAGAAGAGGCAGATGTATACAGCCAGAGAACACAGCACCAGAAACACATGCTGGCTCACCACAGCAGAATACGGCATATACGGTTCTCATTTGTTCTTGCCTTTAATTATATTAAAGAGCCAATTCTACAAACTGGTATTTTGCTTCCTATAATAGCTGCTTGTGTTTTTTAGTGATTAGATATTCTCTGAGCCGTTACCATGTGTATGTGTCTCATGGACTGAATACAGAGATACAGTTGTTGCTGTATTCAGAACATTTCCACTCCAGCTGAGAACAGAAATAAAGATATTTTAGATACGTCTCGGGAGATGGCTCAATTGATAGAGTGCTTTGCCATGTAAGCATGAGATCACTAACACATTAAAAAAATGGGGCACCATGGCAGGTACCTGTAAATCCTAGCACCGGAAGGCAGAAACAAGTGGATCCCAGGACTTGTAAGCCAGTCGGCTTAGCTGAATCAGTAATGTCCAGGTCCAGTGAAAGACTTGGTCTCGAAAATATAAGTTGGAATTCTAGCAAGATGCTCAGCGGGTAACGATACTTGCTACCAAGACTGAGTGGCAAACACACACACACACACACACACACACAGAGAGAGAGAGAGAGAGAGAGAGAGAGAGAGAGATTCATACAAAATAATATTTCAGATACAGTTAGACACTATAAAGGAAAAAAACAGCAGGAACAGTGTAAAACAATGGTGGTACAGGGATGATTTTAGAAAGGAAAAATGGGCTTGCTAGTTACCACCCACCAGGCATTATGGACTGAGTTAGGGAGAGATGGGACAGAAGCATAGAGGAAATCATCATGTCTCCAAGAAGATGCCCCTGGCCACAAACTAAGTTAGTCCCAGAAGGCCAGACTTCTGAGCCCTCTTAGGTGGCACAACCGTAATCCCTCCCGAGACTTTAAGTAGAAGTCTCACAGTTATTTTGTTTTTCCTTTATTGCTATTCCATTCTCCTTGTTTATTATAGTAGGAACATAGCCTCTGAGGCATCTAGGGCTGCTTCGAGGTATGTCGAAATTGAGCATTCTCCAGAAGGAACTACGTAATCACTAACAGGAAGTGAGGTAGGGCCTTTGTCTTCCTGATACCAAAGCCACAGGTTCCTCCTCTTATGTGAGAGAGCTGCTGCTCACAGGTTGACACCTAGCTGCTGCCAGGGACGCTTCTCCGCTTACACATGCTCAACCTGCCACCATGAGCGTTCACCAAGACAGCCTTAGGCCAGCCTTCTCTCCCCAACAGCCGCCACTTTACAGCAGAGAAGGGCAAACTGTGCTGCAGGAGCCAAATCTGGTCCACTGTATGTTTTTCGTAAAGTTTTGTTGGAAAGCAGTGATGTCCTTCACACCCATATGAACGATGGCTGCGTGAGCACTGTAGGAGCAAAATTTCAATGGTTCTGACAGACTCAGCAGAGCCTGCAAGGCCTGAGGTATTTACTCTCTAGTCATTCACAGGAAAGGTTTACCAACCTTTCAGACTTAGAACACATGAATATATATGTTCCTACAGAATGTAAGTAACTATATGTTTTAACAACCAATCCTCTCTGTGGCCATTATTTTAAAAGAGGCTAGAAAGATAGTTCAATGGTAAAAGAGCGCTTGTTGCTCTTCCAGAAGACTCAAGTTTGCTCCCCAAGTCAGGCAGTTCCAAACCACCTATAACTAGAGCTACAAGAGATCTGATACCGTCTCCTGGCTTCCATAGGTACCTGCATGCATGTGTTCGTACAGCACACAGAGACACACACAGAAAGAAAGAGGCAACTGCTTAACCATGTCATAGAGTGGTACTATACGGTACTTTTCCCAGCTTCACCGCAGCAGGTTTAGGTCCAGCTCCAAATATGCACACAGCCACACTCCTCTCTCACCTCCCCCAGGAGACACAGCTAATCAGCTGTGATGTTTTTTGGTGCTGAGGCTAGAGGTGACCTTTGGGTCCTACCCCCGGCAGTCCAATCAGACACGGCCAGTAAATCAAGGCTGCCTAAAGAAATCCATCTGCCATTTTGGGCTGTGATCTGGAAGCAGGACTTGGTGAGATTTTTGACATGTTGTCAGCCAATTTCCTCCCACGGATCCTACAACGTCTCTTATCCTCAATTAAAGACAGGAGCTAGCCTCATTTTTACGGTGTTTATTTCAGGGAAGTTAAGAAAAAGACACCCCTCCAGGGCTTTCCCAAGGTAAGCCGGTAGAGTTCACACCTGAGAACTGAAGGTCCATGCACAAGCCTGTGGCTGCAGCTTTTTCTGTGGGTACCTAAGATCTCAGCGGTAGACTCCAAGTTTTTCTCAAACGAGTTCTTTCCTTCCTGCGCTTTGCAAGCTGCTGAACTGCCTCCGGGAAAGCCACGGGAAGGCTGGGCTAAGGGTTCTCTGTGCTCTGTTAACTGTTTCTAGCCTCCCGAAGTCAGAACAAAAATGAAAGCCTCCAAAAGCACTTCAATCACTGCTGAGGGTTCAGCTCTCCAATCCCCCCCCTCCTGCTCCCCAGTGATCAACCCAATATGCCTTCACATTCCCTTGACCACACATTTTATTATTACCTCAGGGTCAATACCTCTATAAGCGTGCCTCTGACTGACTCCTTAGATAACACAGAGGCACTTCTTTGCAAGCAATAAAAACAACCTGGCCCGGGATGTTATCAAGAAGAAAGTAATTACAAAGTCCCAAGCCCAGTGCCTGGGAAAGCAGCATCCCTTATTACTGTCTAATTCTTAAAACGAGGAGGGCCTAGCTTAATATAACCATCGATCTCATATCTGCCTTATTTCAAAGAGGCCTTAAAACCAGGACATGAGAAATTATGTATTTGTCTCAGATAGAAGATCTTGATCATGGTATTTGATCACACACACACCGTAGGTATGTATGGCAACCTTCAGACAGCTAAGCAAATATTGGGCAGGTCTTGCTCTTGGAAATATAACCTTGACAGTGCTAATTTCCCATCCAGCATCCTTCATCTTCCTCACCATCCAGTGGACTGCTCAAGTCTTCCTACTGATGGCAACTTCAATGTCATCAACATTAAACACCACGAAAGAAGTAAAGTATTCAGAAGAAAGGACCCCTACCCTTTGATGATTTCCTGTATCCCCACATCCCTGAGTACTGTGTCCATGAGAAAAGGCTACCAAGGTCATGCCAGTGGGGGGGTTTCATGCCACCATTCCATTATTTTAGAGGAGAATGGCCTCGGTGGGAGTCAACACAGGCCGAAGCATCTTTCCCATGATACTGGAGATACTGCCCTCAGAGCTGTTAAGAACACAGACCTCTAAGTGTGAGCCTGCCTGCTGCTGTTTTCCATGTATGCAACTAAAGAAATTCTTTTGAGCCCCGGGTCTTTTAACTAAAAACAGAGCTTAGAAGGGTTTGGAGGCCTTAACACCCAGAAAGCCCTCTACAGCAACAGAGCAGTGAGGAATTCCTGTTAGGGCTTGGTTTGTTCACCAACCCACAGGTTCTATTGGTCCCATTATTGGGACAGGAAACCGACACTGTTGAAAAACATTAAGCTTAGAGTGTTCAGTCCAGACCAAAGCTTGTTCACTGGTTCTGGCAGCAACACCTAGAAGAGACCTTAGAAAATAGCATTGCTTCATTCCACAAACTAACATCTGCCATACCAGAATCTGAGTACTTACATGAGGTAACTCATTCAGTGTCTCCCACACATGATGACGTTGGTAGTCTGGTCACCCCACTCTACCTTTAAGGGACACCAAGGAGTAAGAACACAGATTTCTCAGATGCCCACAATGCAATGATAGATACCTCTGAAAGAGAAGAAATTATGATGTTTGCCAGCAACAGGGATGAAGCTGGAGTATCTGGTGGAAGTGGCATACGCCAAGCACAGGAAGAACAATATTGCATGCTCTCTCTACAAGTGGAATCTAAGAAAGTCAGAAACAGAGAACTAGTGTGCAGACGGTGTCACAGCACAAGGCAAAGGCCTGTGTCAGGTAAGACACAACATGGAAACCACAGCTGACAGTGACACACCACGTGTTTCAAAACTGCCAAAAGACTTAAACACAGACAAGGTGAGATGATGGATACGGTAATTAGCCTGATTTAACCATTCCACAGTATACATAGCAAAAACACCACATCATACCCTATAAATATATGCATTTAGTCACCTGAAAAGGCGTGAAGTGAAGGAAAATAATTGTGTCATAAGAAATTACAGGGGTGAGGACATGGACAAGCTGGTGTGTCCTTGGCCTGGTTGTTCAAGGTAGATCTTTATGGAGCAGCATCCCTGGAGCTAAAGCTTGATGGACAGAACAAACGAGGCGTACACCATCTAAGGATAACCAAAGCAGAGAGATGTGTCCATATGAAAGCCTACAGTGCAGACCACTGGGCTCATTGGTGGCATTTCTCAGCTCCCTATCTGAATCGTCTAGAGGGCTTCTTCAGCACATATTGTGGATCTTGTCCTAAGTACCTTGCTCAGTGGGTCCATAGAGGGCCAGAAAATGCCAGTGTCTACAACTTCTCTGCAGCTTCTGCCATTGTAAAGTTGTCATTCACACTTTGAAAACCATTGGCCTTGAAAAGGAGGCTACAAGAGACAAAGAGATGCCTTACTGAGTAAAAGGACTTGCTGCTCATCCAGAGGATAGGAGTTCAGTTCCCAGCACCCATTTCACATTGGGCAATTCATGACCACCTGCAACTTCCTTGATTGGCCTCTATAGACAGACAGACAACAGACACACAGAGACACACACACAGAGAGGGCAATAAATGCATGTAAATCTAAAAAGAAAAAAAAATAAACGAGGCTACTACTTGCCCAGAGGACCCAATAATAAACAGTGTCTCTTCCCAAAGCTAGGATGTCTCTGGTGCAAGCCTAATACAAGCCTGTTTGTTGTATGACCAAAGCAGCCAGACAGTAAGCAAAGAAAACAAGCACGTCAGCATTTCCATAAAACTGTAGTCATAAAACTACACAAGAGTGCAGGTATGGTAGCACTGTAATCTCAGTCTCAGGAGGCCTAGGAATCCTAGGCCAACCTGGATGATAGGAAATTAAAGGCCACTCTGTGCTCTACAACAAGGCCTTGTCTCAACAACCCCAAAGATTTGAGGTGTATTAGCAGTAAAGACTTTGTCAAGCATATACAAGGTCCTGTCTTCTAAGCCTGCCGCTGAGGGAAAATAAAAAAGAAAAGAGAGGAAAGGAGAGAAGGGAAGGGGAAGACAATGGAAGAGAAGGGAAGACAAATGGAAGGGAAGACAAAGGGAAGGGAAGAGAAGGGAAAAGAAAAGGAAGGTATATGAAGAAGAGAAGGGTGGCAAGGGTAGGGAAGGGAAGAGAAAGGAACAGAATGGAAGAGAAGGGGAGGAAAGAGAAGAGAGCTAGGAAGCTGGAGTTAGTGTGTGGGCCATAGTTTGCCTTCCCTTGAACTAACAGAGCCGAGGCCAATAAGGAGCCTGTTTGAACTGACTGCTGCGTGAAAGAGAATAGTCTTCCCCAGACTCCTAATTGATTATCCAATACCAATTGGCCATTCCTGAAATCAAGTACACATAAGCAACACTAAGTGGACTCAGCAGATTGTATTTATATATTTATTCTCTCTCTCCCTCTCTGTCTCTCTCTCTCTCACACACACACATACACATACATACAAACATGCACACACACTCCAATAATAATAATTAAAGAACAAGAGGCCAAGAATTTGAGAGGGAACAAGGGGGTAGGGCCCATGGGAGGAAATAGATGGAAAAAGAAAGAGGGAAAATTATATAGTTATATTTTAACTTTTGTTTTCATTGCAAAAAGAAAGAAAGCTGATGACAAACATTAGAGAGGCTGTGGACAGAGGAACACTTTATTGACTGCTGGTAGGGCGCAAATCAATATAGCCATTATGGAAATCAGCTTGTAGGTTTCTCAAAAAAAAAAAAAAGAAAAAGAAACTGTCCTATGACCCAGCTCTTCCACTGATGGGCATATACACAGAGGACTCTGAACCCTACCAAAGAGATAAACATATGTCCATGTTCACTGATGTTGTATTCACTACAGCAAGGGGATGGAAACAATCTAGATGTCCAGTAGATGAGTGAGTGGATGGATGGATGGTTGGATAGATAGATGGATGAGTGGGTGGATGGATGAGTGGATGAGTGGGCGGGTGGGTGGATGGATAGATGGATGGGTGGGGGGGTGGATATATAGGGAAGATGTGATAAATTTACAAAAGGAAATATTGTTCATCTGTAAAGAAAACTGAAATTGTGAAAGTGGATGGACTTGGAAAGTACAATACTAAGAGGTGATGTAAACTCAGAAAGAAAAGGAAAACACTTGTTTCCTCACATGCAGAGCTTAGCCTATTAGGTGTGGGTGTGTGTGGGTGTGTGTGGGTGTGTGTGTTCAAACAGCTGTATGGGTATAGTGTAACAGTTACAAAAGAGACAGAGAGTGGGTAATAGGTGATGAGGAAGGTTGGGATATAGGCAAAAGTACCTGAGTCCTAAGGATATAAAATTAATTTTTCCTCTAGCTGCAACTTGTTTTTTTTTGTTTTGTTTTGTTTTGTTTTGTTTTTTCTCTATGGGGGATTAGTACATAAATTTTAATTGATAACGAAAGTGTAAAATCCTAAGTGAAGCTTCATGGCTTCAGAATGGCCATTCTGACTGTATAGAAACTAAAGGTGCATAGAATCTAGGACTGGACAAGGGTTTGCTTAAGTGGCTTTCTTAATCTAGCTCTGGATGATTTAGTTGTGAGTTCAGCACAATAAGGTGATTTTTCAAAGGGCAGCTAAAGAGGAGGGGGAGAAGAGAGGAGGGGACGGGAGAATAACTCAGTTCCAGCAGCTGCCATGGCCTGCCTTGAACTTCTTGGTGAGTCAAAAGCAAACCAGGTCCCCACGCCTCTTCTTTGTGCCTTAAGGCACCAGGTTCACAGGCTCCATGTCCGGTCACTGCGCCCTACCTCTCTGAGGAGGGAGCCAGATACCACCCCCCAGCGCCCCTTCTAACCCGGCCCCAGAGGCCAGTGTAGTGCCCAGCGTCCTGAGAGGGTGGCCGCTGAACAGTCAGCTCTTGCCCTCGCCCTTCTCTACGGGGAGTTCAGCGGCTCCCCACTGCTCTGCCAGTACTTGATTGTGTGCCGCTTTCTTACGGGTCTTGTTAAAACACGGGATCTGATTGGTTCCTTATGGGGTGGTGGGACTGAGGTATCTCTAATGAAGTTGAGACGCCAAGGCCTCCAATCTGTGGCCTCACTTCAGAGAGAAGGTTTGAGGAAACACAAAGACATTCTAAAGCTGTAGGAGAGGAAGCCCCTGAATCACTTTCTCAAACATGACTGATACAGAAACCCAGGACCCTGGGACCTCAGCGCCAGCTTTCCCGCTGATGTTAAAAGAAACCGCACATGATAAGCAGCCAGGAAACTGTGCTTTGCAGACCTCATTACGTCTCCTGTTATTTTAACCACCATCGTCATTAAACTCGAAGATTTACCCCACACAGTTCACTGTGGCACACTGGGCACACTTTGACATTCAGGTTTAGCATATTCAGCCGCTTTGCTGTCCTTCAAAATCATTTTTCTAACAAAGGAATGTCACAGGCTGTAAATCACAAGAACCCATTACTAAGCAAGGCACTGAACTCCTCTGTCAGGTTCCGACTTGGAACTGGCCAGGGTCAGAGTGTTCTAAATTCATGTTGTTCCCAAGGCTCCCAGCTGAAGTACAGAAGACCCTGCATATCAGCATAGCTGCACCTCAGAGCTGGGGCATTAATTTGTCTGCCACAAACACCCTACCTTGGAGATGAAGAAACTGAGCTCAGAGACATTAAGTGACTTTCCTGGAACCCCACAGCAAGCTACAGACAGGAAATTAAAAATCAATGTTAATTGAATCCTGAAATCTTTCACTTCTGGGAATGATTTTTGGGGTTCCTGGCTGGCATGGATCTATTTATTATCTGTTCTTTTCTACGACAGGTGCAGAAACAGAGTGAAAAGCTTTAAAATTTTTCTTGGTAATGAAACAGTACTGAGATACCCATAAGTCTGTGCCTTGTCTTATAGGACCAGACAGGGGCCATTTGTGGACTGTTAACTCCCCCAGTGAATTGTATGACATGGGCTGTATCTGTAGCAGAAATGTGATCAAGCATGCATTCAGAATGAGACTTAGTCTTTCACAGCAGGCACCAGCTTGAGAACTGTCAAACGTCTCCCATAACCTCACCCCTGATTTGAGGTTGCTCTGATTCAAAGTCCAGTTTACAAGCGTATCCTTTGGGTCACAGAGATGGTTCAGTGTGGAAAAGCACTTCCTGACCAAGCGTGGGGACTCCAGCTTGAATAGCCAGAACCCACCTAAAGCAAGGCATGGAGCGGACATTCCTAATCTTTCTACTTCTACAGGGACACGGACAGCGAAGTTGGGAGTACTCCAGGAAGCTTGCCAGCTAGACACCAAATAAGAGGCCCAATGGTTCAATGCGGAAGGCAAAGGGTAACACCCAAACTTTTCATCTGACCTCCATGCACACACTCTCACATACACAAATATTCCTTAAACATATTCCTGTGTGATTTATCAGGCCAGACTCTCTCAGAAATGTTTGCTGGCCACCTCTCAGAACCAATCCAAGCTGGTTATGATGAGAACAAAGCTGGGTAGCTAGGACTTGGGCTCTGAAGAGGATCAACCAGGGACACGACTTGCCTCTGTTACCTTTCCTCTCCCTAAGGGCCAAACTCCTCCAAGACAGTAAGCCCAGTTTACTAACCCACGAACCACAAATAAAAGTAGTATCTTCAATCTCTCAGCTTAGAGGAATGTTCTCAATTTAAAATGAAAAATTTAAGGGGTGTTGGCAGCTGCTATTCTGTTGACACTTTTCTGTAACTCCATGTCACTCTGGCGCTCTGGGTTGCAGCTGAAGAAGGTGAGTAAGCAAGGAGGTGCAGACTGCAAGCAATCCCACCAGAGGTAAAGCACCCAGAAACTGACCATAGAAGTCCCCTGTAAGAGTGTGCTCTCTACTGGAGGGGTAAAGAGGCTTCATCACTACAAACTAGTATGAAATGAGACCCTATCAATAGTCCACTAAGCCTCTGATTGCCAGGTTCCCCTCCCAGTATCTGGTATGAGAAGTTGCTCAGGACTTCAAACATCCCCTTCCTTCTAGAGCACAGCCATAGGTACTTTGTGGGAGGCAAGTTGGTTGGCCTTTAGGAAGATACCAACCCACGTACTGTCCATGCCAAATGTCTTATAAATGACACAAGATATGCCAGCTAGCACAGCGCATAAGATGGAAATGTGCTTAAGAACCCACACTGAGGGGCTGGAGAGACGGTTCAGTGGATGAAGCATTTGCCTTGCAAGCCTGAGGGCCAGGGTTCAATCTCTAGCACCAAGTTAAGTGTCCACTACAATGGGAAACATTACCAGTGGGGCCAAAACATATCTAATGATCTGACTATAAATGGGGATGCTTGGGACAGAATCTGGTATTGGCATTTTTCCATTTGTGCAAAATTTTAACATAAATGTGGTATATAAAACATCAATAGGGATCAAATGCTTCATGAAAATGCATCAACTGTGCAACTTCACAATTATAAGAAACCTCAAAAAGTCTAAGTGAACCCAGGAAAGAATTTGATTTTCTACCTCAATGCATAGCATAGTTCTAGCACACAGAGAGTCAGCCTCATGTGTTTATGCCTATTGGTCTGATTCATGCACAAAGTACAAATACAGACTCCCAAGTCAGTCTGTTTGCACTGGACCTGAGCATCATCGCTTAACTAGTAGGTAGCATTCAGGAAGCCTTTACCCTCACTAACAAACTTTTCCACCAACAAATAGGATTTAAAATGCCTCTGCTCCCAGGAGCATGTTGAAAGGATTAGACAAAATAATCCATGTAAAGCATAAAATGCAGCGATGGACACTCAGCAGGCACAAAACTGAAACCTAGGAGGCCCGACTCCCACCAGTCCTGCTACTCCAGAAGAACACGTGATTTAGAGGGAAGTGGTGTGGAACTGTTTACATATGTAAATTCCTGATCTTTTCGAGCGGCAGAATACGCATAATAATTTTCTTAAATTAAAAGCAATTATGAAGAGACCACAGGGGCCAAGAAGGTTGACTCTCACAACCTGAGCAGGTTACACAAGCCTAAAAGTAGATTAAACTTCCTTCTGCTTCTTACTGCCTCTTTCTTGCAGGGGTTTGAATTGATTCCATCTATTTACAAATGAGATTATCCGAAACCTGGGCTTGCCAAAAATTAAGTAACTGGATGATACAGTGTGACATTAATTTCTCTTCTGATGTGGTCAGGAGTGGGCCACTGGGCAGTTCTGCAGCTGCCAAGGGCCATTTGGCAGCTGTTTCCTTGGGCGGGTTGGCCTTGTTTGGTTCGGGTCCCAGTGGCCACGGCTGAACAGATGGAGTCACACTTTGCAGAGGAGCTGGCTGTCTCCTACAGAGTACTGAGCTTGGTCCTTCAGTGAATTCTACATGGTTGCCTGTCATACAGTCAGCACAAAAAGTGATGAAACACAACAAGGGAGGCCTATGAGAGGTATGAAAATGCACCTTGAGCATGGACTGTTCCCCACAGCTGAAGGACCAGAAGGTATAGAAAAACCAGCCTCAACCTCCTATTGTTAACCAATACTCAAACTAGACAGAAAAGCAACAGGGATGGTTTTCTGGGACTCCTGGGGCATACCTGTCTAAAAATACCAAGGTAGCAAATTTAGACAACAGAGGAAGGAAAAATACTGTACAACAAAAACCTCCTTGCCTGAAAGATATTTCCTCAGCTCTCTGAGCACCCTTTTAGGAATACAGCTAAATGACACAGGATATGAAAAGAGGACTATTTCCCAATTTTACCCTTCTAGGTTTCCTTGCTTTATCACCCTGGCTGCCATAGAGATCCTCACAGAAGCCTATATAAGCTCTAGGGAAACCAATCAGCCCCTCATCTGGGCTTATGGCGTTTGGCACTGAACCATCCAATAGAGCAGTAATTAACCACAGGACACTATTTAAACCTAAATAAAGTTTCCAGTTCTCTTTCTTGCTTTACTAGCTACATTTCAAAATTCCAATAGTGACTATGACCAGTGGCTACCATGATGGACAATGCTGATATACAGTGCTTCTCTCATTATACAAAGTTCTGTTGCTACTGGTCTAGAAATGACACAATACAGGGAGCAAAGAAAAGGAATACTTGATAATGATGATGATGATGAGGAGGAGGAGGAGGAGGAGGAGGAGGAGGAGGAGGAGGAGGATGAACTGAGAAAACAGCCATGTTATACCTGCTAAGAACAAAACTATGGAGCAATGTCTAAAAGCATTCAAAGACAGATAAGACACACAGGCAGATATAGATATGTGGATATACATGTGTGGATATACATATATATGTATGTGTATATATATATATATATATATATATATATATATATATATATATATATATGCATGCATACTTACATAAATTTATATCTACATATACAGAGCTTAAAAGAGGTCTTACCCTTACACTCACTCTCTGTAGGTAGGACTCTAAAAAAGAGGAAATGGCCAAAAGAAGTATTCTAGGAATTTGCCTTTTAATCAATTTACCAAAAAAAATGTACTTATCGGAGAAAAAAAATTTAAATAGTATATATACACATAGGTGCTGAAAAACACATTACATGATGGAATTATTGTTGCATGATGTAATTAGCAACACTAATAAAGAGTGTGTTTCTAAATACAAGTAATACAGAGGCAATAGTTTAAAGGATCACCAAGCATCTATATACCATGACTACATCTTGTTTACACACACATTCGTGTGCATATGTGTGCCTGTATGCATGACACATATATGTGAAAATGGAGGGTGGGAACATTTGAAAAGAGGACAGGAACTAATGAGATAAAGAGGAAGGGAGGACCAGAGAAGATAATGTGGATTAATATGGTCACTTGAAGAAATTTTCTCATTGTGAAAGACATAGTAAAATATACTTTGGATGGTAGAATTATACAAACTTTTATTTTTTTTTATATTTGCCTGAAAATTAAATGTGTATCTATATTTCACATGCATCAAATACTTATTACCTGTTGAGTACAGCCAGAGGTTTAATGGCTACAAAATGTTCAATCCTGACTTTATAGTTGGGAAATAGAAATAAAGAGGGCATAGTGTTACCTACCAGTCAGGGATCCCAAACCATGTCTGTTTTCCCTCCTAGAATCAGTAGCGATACCCAGTGCTGAAAAAGCCACACGGGATTTTTATTCTTGACTAAAAACAGAAGTAGAATAGAGACAAGAAAATCAATATCTTGGCATATTTGGGATTGAAAGGTTACAGATATGAGGCAAAAGGAAGAAGGAGGAAGAACAGGCAAATAAGGGAGGGTATTCATGGCCTTCCTGGAATGAGTGGAGATTTTCCAGGAATTTGTGTTCACCTCTCTTCACTCTTTTTCATCATCTTTCCAGTCATCACGACAGCAGTTGTCAACACACTGGCGGTGTCATTTAGCACCCAGGAGGAAATATGGTAAATTTAGTTTAGAGGTTGTTGGGTACACGCTGGCAGCCATCTTGGATCCAGCTACTTTTGCTCATTCTGCCTGAAATGAATGCTCATAGGTATCCTGTTCTTTGAAAAAATCAAGTTCATGGTGGAATAGAGTTTAGCAAGGTCTTGTAGTCAACAAGGGCTAAAAGCAGAAAACAAGCCCTTATTCAACCCCTTGTTCCTGAAGCATGCTGATCTTGTGCAACTTAATTCTGAATTTGGGAGTCATTAAGAGAACCATTAGTGAGCAAAACATTGTCCCTTGCTAATCTTGGCTATGGCCTGGTTGCAGGTCTAGCTGTTCATAGCCCTAGAGTGATTATCATTTGTACCATTATGGCCTCCAGCCTTTCACTTAGGAATGAGACCAGACAGGCCCAATGAGCAGAAGGAGTGAGGAGAGCCATTATAAGTCTCCAAGGGACAAAGGCAAGTAATGCTTGGTAGTGCCTCTTTATCCATGCTGTAAGTATTCAGGGCTGAGATGGCTGGAGTTTAATCATTAAGACAGGTTAATTTTTCTAAAAGCCTAAGGGCTCTCTCTTCTTTCTACGATTCTACTTGTGTTTATATAAAAACTACAGAAAGCATTGGTGTCCGTCATTGTTTCATTTAATCCTAGAGTAAAATGATTCATTACAAATCAAGGGGAAAAAAAAAACTTAGAAGGAAAACAAAAACAACCCGGAAAAAAAAAAAACAAAAAAAAAACAAAGATGCCAAATAAAGCTGTTTATGTTCCTATGTGACCTTTGAGTGATCAAAAACCACAAGCATCATGCTGCAGCTTCCTGAGACAGACAACAATAGGAAAAATAATCAGTAGCTAGTGTGTTCTGCTTTGTGCTGCTGTGATAAAATATCTGAACAAACAAATTAGAATTCAATTTGGGCAAATCAAAACGACCCTGAGAGTTCACCTTACACCCATCAGAATGGCCAAGATCAAAAACTCAAGTGACAACACATGCTGGAGAGGCTGTGGAGAAAGGGGAACCCTCCTCCACTGCTGGTGGGAATGTAAACTAGTACAACCACTCTGGAAAGCAATTTGGCGCTTTCTCAGACAACTAGGAATAGCACTTCCTCAAGATCCAGCTATACCACTCCTACGCATATATCCAAAAGAGGCTCAAGTACACAATAAGGACATTAGCTCAACCATGTTTGTAGCAGCTTTATTTGTAATATCCAGAACTTGGAAACAACCCAGGTGTCCTTCAACGGAGGAATGGATAGGATACAGAAATTGTGGTACATCTACGGAATGGAATATTACTCAGCAATAAAAAACAAGAATATCATGAAATTTGCAGGTAAATGGTGGGAACTGGAAAAGAGCATTCTGAGTGAGCTATCCCAGAAGCAGAAAGATGGACATGGTATATACTCACTCATATAGACATATAGGATAAACCTACTAAAATCTGTACACCTAAAGAAACTAATCAAGAGGGAAGACTCTTGCTAAAATGCTCAATCCCTATCCAGAAAGGCAAAGAAGATGGACATCAGAAGAAGGAGAAAACTGGGAACAAGTCAGGAGCCTGCCACAGAGGACCTCTGAAAGGCTCTGCCCTGCAGACTATCAAAGCAGATGCTGAGACTTATGGCCAACCTTTGGGCACAGTGCAAGGAATCTTATGAAAGAAGTGGGAAACAGTAAGATCTGGAGAGGACAGGAACTCCACAAGGAGAACCAAAAAATCTGAGCACAGGGATCTTTCCTAAGACTGATACTCCAACCAAGTAGCACACATGGAAATAACCTAGGACCCCTGCACAGATGTAACCCATAACAGTTCAGTGTCCAAGTGGGTTCCATAGTAATGGGAACAGGGACTGTCTATGACATGAACTGATTGGCCTGCTCTTTAATCACCTCCCCCCCTGAGGGGGGAGCAACCTTACCAGGCCACAGAAGAAGACAGTGCAACCACTACTGATGAGACCTAATTGACTAGGATCAGAAAAAAGGAAAAGAAGACCTTCCCTATCAGTGGACTTGGGGAGGGGCATGTGTGTAGAAGGTGGAGTTAGAGAGGGATTGGGACAGGAGGAGGGAGGGAACCACAGGGGGGATACAAAGTGAATAAAGTGTAATTAATAGAGAATTTTTAAAAAATTCGTTTTGGCTCAGCCAGGTTTCTTCAGGATTGCTTTTACTGCAGTATGATGAGCCTCTTGGCTCTTTCAGTCTTGTACCTAGACCAGCAGAGTCATGGGTCAGGATATCCCTGATCACATAACTTTAGGGATTAATGGGGACATGCTTTTCTCCAGTGACCCTTTGCAAAATGTGCAATAATTAGCTTCTAGTCACTGAAGTCCTCATGATTCATCTAATCAAAGAGTCAGTAGTCTAATTAGAGTTACAAGGCCCTTTTGGATGGTCTGACCTTGCCCTGCGTTTGGCTGGCCTTGAAGGGTGATGGCCAAATATTGACTGTCCTCTTACACCCATATCTCCATTGGCTCTGGTCTCTGCATTTGGTCCTTCGATACCCAGAAGTCAAGTTCCAGCAGTCTTCAAGTGGAAGAAATAGTTCTAAATAAACTAAATAAAATAGTTCTAAGTAGTTCCTTTAAAAAACTATTTTCAACTTGTGTAATTTTCTTTGAATAATGGGAGTACTGACATAAAATAATGCCAGAACATAGCTGCCTCTTCCAAGGAGTTTCATTCTATTCTAAAACCTTTGCTACTTGCTCAAACTTTTCACAACTTGTCTAAACCCTTAGGCTAAACCATCTCTGTCTCTCCTCCATGTTTTGTTTTCTTTTTAAATTTCTTTATTCACTTTACATCTCAATCACTGTCCCCTCTCTCCTCTCCTCCTGGTCCCACCCTGCCCTCTTGATCCCACCCTCCCACCCTCTTCCTCCTTTCCCCATCCCCTTCTCCTAGAGAAGGAGAGATATTCCTACCCCTTAGCAACCTACCCTGCACATCAAGTCTCATCAGGACTAACCGCACCATCTTCTGCTGAGGCCAGTCATAACAGCCCAGCTAGGGGAAAGTAATCTAAAAGCAGGTAATAGAGTCCATGTCAGAGACAGCCCCCATGTCACTTGCCAGGGAATCCATAAGAAGACCAAGCAGCCCATCAGTTACATATGAGTCAGCGGCCTAGATCCAGTCCATATATGCTCTGTTTGGTGTTTTAGTCTCCATGAATCCCCATGGGCCTAGATTAGTTGACTTTGTTGATCTTCTTGTGGAGTTCTTGTCCCCTCCAGCTCACTCTATCCTCTCCTCCTCCCACTCATTCACAAGATTTCCAATCCTCATGGTACGGATTCACTTATAAGTGGATTTTAGCCATATAATACAGGATAATCATACTACAATCCACAGATACAAAGAAGCCAAGTAACAAGGAGAGCCCAACAGAGGATCTTTGAATTTTGCTCAGAGGGGGAAATAGAATAGACATCAGAAGTGGTTGAAGAAAGGGAACTGGGTGAGAAAGAGTATGGGGAGTGAGATGAGGGGGGATCAGATGTGGGGAGAGCAGAGGTGGGAGGTGAGAGCACTGGAAGAGAGAAGGGAAACTGATTCAGGGTGGAGGGCAGAATCTCTAAGATGAAGAGGAGACCTGTGACAGGATAGGCTTCTGAGAGGATACGGGGGTGACTCTTACTGAGAGTCCTAGCAGTGGGGAACATGGAGACTGAAGTGGCCACCTCCTAGCCAGGCAGGACTTCCTCCACATTTTGTATCTATACACTGCTTAACAACACACTAATATCTTGTTAGGTTCCCTCATAAAATGTTCCATTTAACTTGCACACAGGATTGGTGACATTCTGATATTGTTATTGAGCCTTAATAATTTGTATAAACTACTCATTTTTAGAATTATGTGCTTTATCTTAACATAATTTTAAGTTTACAAATGGACCCAAATACATTTCAGGTTGTTTTCCCTAACGTCATATCAAAGTACATATCTTAAACTTATTAATTACTAATGCAATATACTTACCCATATCTTTTTATTTCTATACATAATTTATTAATTCTTTGATAATTTCAAAATGTGTATAATGCATTTTAATTATATTTACCTTCCACTGCTCCCCCAACTCCTCCCAGATCTATGCCCCACCCATTCCCAACTTTATGGCTTTTTCTTTTATAAATAGTCCACCATGCTCATTTTGTGCTCCCCCCCTCTACTCAGGAGTGTGGATCCATCCACTGGACCACAGTTAACATATATACCTGCATCCATATTCTTAAAGAAAACTGACTCTACCTTTCCAATGACCCATCAGCTCTCAGTGGGTCCACAGCTAGGAGCTGAGGTTCACAAAACCCTGCCCCTTCATGCTGGAACATTGACTGGCTTGTTCTTGCACAGGTCTTGTACAGGCAGCCATAACTGCTGTGAATTCATGAATGCAGCCACCTGTCATGTCTTAAAGACACTCCTTCCAAGTCCTTTCTGACCTCTGACCCTAACAATCTTTTCTACCCCTCTCCCACAGTGATCCCTGAGCCTTGGAGCATGGATGAGCTGTGATATAGATGTCCCATTTATGGCCAAACACTTGGAAAATTGTTATTCTCTGCACTTTAGCCATTTGTGAGTTTCTGCGATATTTTAACTCTCTACTGAGTAAGTTGGTCTAGAGGTCGAACAAATAATACTGAACTTTGTCTAACATAACACACACTATATGAACATAGCTATAAAATAAAATAAGATTTTATTTTACTGAAAAGGTAACCTTACTTTAAGTTATGAGGTACTCATTTATTTGGTCTCATGTTAATTCAGAAGCACAAGAACACAGGTAGGCATAACACACCTACAGGCACACACACATATAACATAAAAATAGACCAAAATGAAAGAATTTATAGCTTTCATTTAGAGTATCGCTTCCCAGTTTTTAAGTTATGAGCAATTTGGGGCTGAGTCATGATTCAGTGGTTAAGAGTACCGGTTGCTTTTCCAGAGGACCTGCTTTTGATTCTCAGTAGCCACAGAGTAGCTCACAACCATCTCTAACTCTAGTCCCAGAAAACCTTGACCTCCTATGACCTCTGAAAGCACTCACATGTATGGCACACAATCAGCACACCCATACACACAAAATAATAAAATAAGGGGATTTTTTTTTAAGTTGAGAAATTTACTTTACAATTATCCCATTTACAGTTACCAAACTTGCCCATTTTTACCAACTGTCTGAATTGCTTAGGGGAGTTTTGATGCACTAAGGAGCTAACTAATCATTTTTATAGCACAAAAAAGTGGGGTTTTTTTCTACATTTTATAAACACATGTGTATACTGATCCGGAGACACAACTGCTTTTTATTAAACTAACAATAAGTGAATCTTACTTACTTAACATTTTCCCCAACCATACAAACCTTGAAAAATATTTTGTTTCATGCTTTAAAAAAAAAAAAAACAGGTACTCTTTTATTTTGTCCCATGTTAATTCAGAAGCACAAGAACACAGGTAGGCATAACACACTCACAGCCATACATATATAACATGAAAATAGACCAAAAAAAGAATTTATAAGTTTCATTTAGAGTATCGCTTTCTAGTTTTTAAAGGTAGACTGTTATGTTGTCTGACTACTTCCTCCAAAGTCCCAGACTATACTTAATCCTAAAGCTGAGCTTTCAAAAATGTGACTTCTAGATGAAACAGGGTAGAACATTCATTTAACCTAAAGATAGCTGAGAAGGACCTAAATGAAGGACCAGGGAAAGCGAAGGTGCCAATGGGTGAGGTCCCCCATGTAGACTTCAGTTGATCTGAATCCCTTTCCTATCCTAAGAGCCGATAAAGAGAAAAAGGAGACACCTTCACAGGCAGACACCCTTTCATAAAGGGTCAGGAAGCCAGACTTTCATGAGCTGGTGGCTAAATCCTAATCTAACCTCTTTCTAATCAGCTGTAGCCTTTCAGTGACCTGGGCAAGCAGCATTCTCCGGGTCTACCCAACAGGGGAGTTCTCTTCGTTTTTCTGACCTTTCTTTTCCTGTTCTGATTTATTGCAGGCCTTGTCACTTTTACAAAGAGCTTGTTGTAAATTTTAAAATGTCTCTCACTGCTTCACAATTTAGAAAGGACCCATGAGAAATGTTTATTTTGTCTTTTTCTTTCACTGCTGAAGGCCTCAACTTTAGCTTTTAAGGAGAGTTTTAGGGATATCAGAAGTCACCCATCTTTCTAAGTGAACATGGAAAACGCAAAAGAGAAAAATAAGTAGACAGGGGCCCAACATTTCCCATGGTACCCTTTGCAGCAACAGTTAAAACATTTATCTCAAAGTTGTTCATAAGAAATGTTTTAGCTCAGGCATTCCAGCCAAACAAGAACAAAAACTTATACATATGAAATCCAAAAGTAAGGTCAAAACAAAAACCATAAGATGTTCATGAGCCTAAAGACGAGTTTGAAAGAAATCCTCTTCAAAAGATGAAGCAGTTGCAAATTGTTTAGTAAATGGTGCTTCCAGCAGTTCTAGAGGCCATTTACCTTGGTGAGTCTAAAATCTGACCCAGTTCTATTTCCAGGAATAATTTTCTATGGGATTTGTCTGGTGACTACAACAAGAGCTAGTAAAATTAATTCCTCATACTTCTGCAGCCATCAGATTAATGTCTTAACCATGACCACAAACACAGATCCCAAACGACACATGAACACAAAATCATTTCATTAAAACAGAGGCCACTTCTTCTCGGTGTGATGAGAACCAGGCCAGATATCCCAAAGATTATGTCTTCAGCCTGAGTACCTGCCACGGGCTCTTACCCCACAGGTGTCCCCTTCTTTTCATGAGGGAAGAGGTTAAGATAAAAAGCCCTAGAAACTAAAAAACAAATGCATAGAATACAGAGGAGGAATAGTCTGATAAAATCTTGGACAAAAACAAAGTTTCTTACACAAAATAAAACATCACAGTTAAGACACGATATTGAGATACGTAGATTATCACAGTAATAAGACATATACATTATTAAGTCAAGATCCACATGTCAGAGAAGTTCCAGGAAGGTTGTTACAGGGCCACTGGATACCACTGTCCAGTCAGGAGCCCTGGGGCCATAAAGAGATATGTCTCAGCTTCCTGGAAGAGAGACTCCAAGACCTGAAAATAAGTTGTTCTTGAAACAAAGGTGACTTTCAACCTGTCAGAACCAATGTCCATTCCCTTCAGCCCATCCTTTCCTGGTTCTGGCATCAAGTTTATGACTTCAGGGCCAATGTCCCTGTCTTACAGCAGGTACTAGAACCCAAATGTCCCTTTGCTGTTGATACCAGCTTTCTTAGTCACAAAAAGTAGATCTCTAATGAGGAACATAACTCCTCAAACAATGTTCCAACTTAATACTCTTTCCCCTCCTTGAAATTATGAAGCCAATAAAGTTGAATGCTTATTTCTTGGGCAAGTACAGAAGAAGTGATAGACCCACAGATGAACTGCTTGACCTGATAAGAGCCGAGAGGCTTTAGTGATAAGATGTAAGATATGAGGGTGAGTGATGGGCTACTAAAGGGGAAGAATGTTCATGTCATTTCTGGAGTTGACTGGAGATTTTTCCAGGAATCTTAGTGCCACCCCCTTTTTGTTTCCTTTTTGATTTTTTGCTGGTAGTCATGAGAGCAACAGTAAACTTTCATGGCTCTGGAAATGCGTCACTTAGCATGGGGATGGAATTACGGTGAAGCTAGAGATTGTCTGCCATATATCCTGGCGCCAGGCCTACATGCAAGGAGTCTTTGGTTAACTCAACTAAAGACAAACTTCTAGTCTAGTGGCATTTTGTCCCCAAGATAAGTAAGACTGAGGCAGGACAAAAATTCTAGTAGATCATGTAGACACTACAAGGTGAGGGCAGGGAGACTAACACACTCCTCTTTGGTCACACAACCATAGAGTGGATGAGCTAAAGTTTACGCGCAGACACAGACTGAATCTGTAGAGCTAGGATCTATAACCATTAGCTCACCTTACACAAGAAAACAGAAGAATTAAGAAATAATAATTATTTCTTAATAGAGGAATTAAGAAATAATTCACGTGAACCAGCACAGCTAGTGACTAGCCCAGCTAAAATTTGAACACAGGCTTATTAAATATTTCCAGACTCAAGAAACACAGAAGCTGAAGCATCTGACTTATAAAATAGATTGAGTTGTACAAAATCCAGTGTGGGTTTCCTACACACAAGAAATTGCAAGTCATAGATAGTACAGTAAACTCAGTTTTCATAAAATGCTTATTGTTTCATCCCCTTCAGACTCTTCATGAGTACTGCATCTTCAAGATAACCTTCAAAAACAATATCCATTCTTATTCCCACTTCACAACAAAAAAGCAAAAGAAAACAAACACACAGACATACAATCACCAAAAACTCCACAATAAAAAGGAACTAACAACCATTGATCACTAATATCTATCAACATCAGTGGACTCAATTCTCCAATAAAAAGACACAGACTAATAGACAAGGACGGTAATCAGAAAGAGAATTATTGAAGTCCCTGTTACTTTTTATTCTAACAGGACACTTTCCAGACTGAAAGGGTAAATTGTGATGCCTGTCCCAGAACAACAGGTACAAACTGCATTTGTCTCAAGTGACCTTCTTCACTTAGCAATTTTGCCTCATTAAAACTGCTATGGAACATGAGGGTCTGCAGAGATCAGGAAAGAATAGAATGATATGAATAGAATAGAATGATCTGAAACAACAGTGGCATGTGTTTCTAGGCATATGTTTATATGAACAGTTACAGATTCCTACATTTTAACTGTTCCCAAAATATATGCATTAGCGCCCCGCTGTCCATGGTGATGCTGTGAGCCAATTCATGTGTACCGGATCAGGGAATAAATGAAATGAACTCTGATGCTTTGCCTTCCATGGAATGTGGTAGAATGTTCTCAGAGACCAGGCTTGACTGATACTCTTGTCAATGAGAGCAAAGTTAAGGCTGAGTCAAGTACCACACTTCCCAGTCCAAACTGCAGCTCTCCATCACATGGCTCCCGGCACAGTTATTCAGCCATTACTTACCAGCAGTAGCCAGCTGAAGTAAGATTCAGAGTGGGCAGGGGTGGAGGGATTCTACTGATCAACAAATGTGATTCACCAAGGTTCCCTGGGAACTGTGTGCCATGGAGAACGCCTGCTGTGGAATGAACCTGAACCCATCTGTAAATGCCTTGCTCAGGGTCAGCCGAGATAGGGTGACCCAGCAGTGAACTGGCTTCACAACCCATTAAACAGCTGCCCTGAAATCCACAGCACTAGCCAACTAATGGGGCTCAGGGCCATCATCAGTTCTCTGTAAAAATGGCATCTTCCTGCAGAATGAAACTGGTTTTTCCATCACCCTGAGAGCATAAGGAATGAGGGAGAAAGTCACACTATAGAATAACAGGAACAGGAAAGAAGTAATGGTGTGACATACAAAAACACAGAAAGAAAGAAATCCTGCCTCTGCCACTGTCTTGTTGTGCACCCTAGAGAACATTCTTGAACTGAACGCCATAAAACACAGTTTGCTTATAGACTGTATGAGTAAAACAGAACCTATGGGACTTTCTGAGTGTAAAATATGATGATATGTTGTCTTATCCACTGTTCTGTTGCTGTGAAGAGACACCATGACCACAGCAACTCTTATAAACAAAAGCATTTAACTGGGGCTTGCTTTCAATTTCAGACATTTAGTTCATCATTCTCTTGGTGGGGAAGATGGTAGCACACAGACAGATATATAGCTAAGAATTCTACATACAGATCCAAAGGCAGCAGGAAAAAGTGAGACACTGGGCCAGGCTTGAGCCTTTGAAATCCCAAAGCCCACCCTCAGGGACTCATTCCAACAAGGCCACGCCTACTCCTACAAGGCCACACCTCCTAATCCCTTTCAAGTATTGCCACTCCCTAATAACCAAGCATTCAAATATATGGGCCTATGTGGGCCATTGCTATTCAAAGTACCACAGATATGAAAAGGGCTTAATGCAACCTTAGCTCATCACGAGTGCTCAATCAACAGAAGAGGCTGAGCATCCCTTATCCTGATATCTGAAATCCAAAAATGGTACAAAAATCAGACTTATGGAGCATCGTGTCATGCTAAAATGTCTTCAGACTCCCAATTTTGGGACTAAAGATGTTCAACAGAAGACAAAAAATCTAAAGCCTGAAACATTTCTGCTGCCAACATTTTGGATAAGGAATAGTCACCTTGTAGTAGAGATAGAACATTTTTGTATTGGCAACAGTAAAATAATGACAACTATATATCAAGAGAGAGAGAGAGAGAGAGAGAGAGTGTGTGTGTGTGTGTGTGTGTGTGTGTGTGTGTTTTCTGTGATAAAACATCATGACCAAAAGCAACATAAAGGAGAAAGAGGTTTTTTTTTTTTTTTTTAGTTTATGGAGTCCATAACAGAGGGGTCAGCGGGGCAGCAGGAGGACAGAGCAAGAAACAGAGAGCTCACTTCTTCAGCTGCACACAGAGGTGGAGAGCGAGAATTGGAAATGGGGTGAGGCTACCGACTCTCAAAACCTTCCCCCAGTAAAACATCTTACTCCAGCAAGGTTTCACTTCCTAGAACTTCCCTAACTTAAAAAATAAAAAAAAAAAAAAAAAAAACAACCAAGTGTTCAAATATGTGAGCCTAGTGCTAGAGAAATGGTTCAGCAGTGAAGAGCACCCTCTGCTCTTCCAAACCTCCTGAGTTCTACTCCAGCAACCACACGGTGGTTCACAGCCATCTATACTGGCATGCAGGTGTACATGCGGATAGAGCACTCATATATGTAAAATAAACAAATAAATCTTAAAACAAAAAAATAATTAAATTGTGTCCATAACCATTTTTTTATAAAATACGTGAGCCTATGAAGGGATGTTTCTCTCTCAAACCACCACACTGTCAAAACATGAATCCCAACATAAAGCCTAACATTTTATCACACCATGGGGTGGGCAGGAGCTGCTTTACTGTGTTCCTAAAAGCTTGATGGATGGACTAGGGAGAGCACCATTCCAGTGGGAATAAACCAAGGCCCAAGGAGGTCAAACCATCAATTTGCATGAAATAGCTCCAGATTTTTTTCAGGGCTGGAGGAGACAAAGCTCAGCCAGTAACAAGCCTGCTTTGCAAGCACGAGTTCCATTTCCAGAATCCACATGAAGAAGCCAGGCCCAGAAGCGTGTGTGTGTGTGTAATCCCAGACTGACCAGGTAGAGGCAGGTGGTTCCCTGAGTCTGCCTAGCCTGCCGTCTAGTCTACCCGATGAGCACCAGAGAAAGACTCTGCCTAAAACTTCAAGGCAAAAGGTATGGAACAATACTCCTGGGTGTTCTCTTAACTTCTACGTACACCCACTACACACACACACACACACACACACACACACACACACACACTTCTCACAAGCCTCATCACCCTCCAACATGAGCCGAGCACTTGTATGGCCAAAGGCTAATAGATGAGCAATAGAAGTCAGCTTCTCACCCCAAATCCCCACTGTGAAGAAGCAGAAAATCTCCACTCTGCTAAGGGGGCAACAGGAGACCATGTGGTCCGCCGCCTTTATTGAAAAACGATCCTGCATGCGGTACTGGGGCTCAAACCCAGGGCCTCCAGCACTGAGCTGCACCCCTAGCTCCGTCCTAACAGACCCTTACTTCTTCCCATAGCAGAGCCTGGAACATATTTTTCAACAAACCCACAAAGCGTGTGCATGAAAATGGTTCATAAAACAGCGTGGGAGAAGCAGCCTTCTTCCTGGTAGATGGCTTTGAGTTCAAGGGTGAGAACTACAGCTGCTGCTCCCCCCGATTTACAAATCACCTCTCTCCTTGCCTTTCTTATTTCACCACGTATTTGGTGATTTTACTACAGCCCCCCCACACACACACACACACTCCCCAAATCCCAAGATATCATTTGCAAACACAATGCAATCCAGGCGAGGTTGGTACTAAACTTCAGGGCAAATCATAGGTGCCTTGAAGATTCAGAGCAGGCACAAGAGGGAGGGGCTGTCCCATGAATTACTGCCCCCACACACACAAAAATCAATATCAGGGAGGGAGCAGCAAAGAGCGGAGGCTGATCCTCCTCAGAGTAGTTACAGGTTCGGCTAATATAACACAAGAGTGACAACTTAGTAAAATTGAGAGACTTGATAACGTCCAGCCATCCTTCAGGGCTGGGGCTATCACTCACCACATTACTGCCCAAAGTTCAATACTCAGCTCACTCACCATCGCACACCCTGCCCTGCATGTTCCTGATTCTCTCATTCTGTCTCTAAATTCCTCTTACTGTTTCTTAAAGCTCATGACAGGATGGACGAGGCAAAGCAAGCACAGCTCACGATGATTCTGGCCACGCTCCCAGGCTCCTGGTGGAATCTCCGCTCTCTCTTTTTTTGCTTTCAAATTGTCCTAGTTTGAAACAATGCCTGAGTTTACCCCAAGCAGGGTCATCAACTCAAACCCCAACCAGGCCCAGATAGAAGAAACTCACAAAGCACCGGGGTGAAGATTCCTGCTTCGGGGAAACTCCGCTCCGAGCACTGCTCTGTAATTACCTTCCACACAGAGGAGCCGAACTCTTCAGAGGCGGCTCTTCATTCTTCAAGCCTCCAGCTTGCTTGGTAGCCAGTCTTCTCTGCTTTTCCCCCATTTCATTATCATACAAAACAACTCAAAACTCTTTTCAGATCTGCCAAGGAGCTAGTTGAGTGGTGCTTATTGGCTAACCTCTAACCTCGAAAACCAGTGTCTTTGCCAGACCCAACAATTAGGGGAGCGAAGATTTGAATGGCGGCCAGTGAATTCTCCTGCATTATTGATTTTCACTAAGCAGGTGGCACATCGTATTTTCTCAAACCCAGTAGAGATACTTGTTTTCTTAACACTCAATCGATGTCTCCTGCATCATTCACAGGGCAGCTGTGAGTCTTCTCTCCGGATGAGATACATTTAAGTGAAACATCCAGAGTCTGCACCAGCCAGCAGGACCCCTGCTAGTTCCCTTCTTGGACCACACTTGGAGAAATTCCAAGCTAGATGTCCTACCACCCCTAAGTCACTTTCCTGCCTGTCTGTTGAACGTGCTCCCTGCAAAGGAGGGCAAGCTTTGCCTGCGGACTGCTTCAATGCCTTGGGGCTAGAAACATCAGTGAGTCAACGTCTTAAGAAAGGAATCATTTGTGAGTCTCCCCCTACCCCGCCTCCTTTTTTGATTCGCTATCTACTAACCATCTCTAGAAATGGCAAGAATTCTTTTGACTTAGTAAACCCAAGTTAGACATCAAACTCACCTGGAGAAGCCAATCAACCCCAGATGGAGTCAACATACAAGAGGCATATCCTGGGGTTATGCAAGGAAATTGAGAAATGGCTGGGAATGGGAAAGAGTCAAAAAGCTTTCTGGCTGTTGTCTTACCTGTAACTCGAACAGCCTCCTGCCCAAATGCCATAGGATAAATGACCCTCGCTATAGACAGGCCAAGGTGAGCCACGGTTTCAGGTAGTGCCAATCAAATACAGCATGGTCCATTTACCATGCATGAATATTCCTCACTTGTGGTAGCCACTGCTCACGTGACCACATATTATCTAGCCTCTGATAAGTATTTTAAATTTTAACCTAAACCTTCAAATCTAAATTCATCTCAAATTCACCATTTTTGTTCTAAGATATCAATTTAGATGTAAATGATCTTATGGTGGCATATTGGGTAGAGCAGCTAAATGTACAATAAGAAAGGAACCATAGAATCAGGAAGTCTCGCAAGTTTCCTTTCATTGGTAGCTAGTAGTTGTTGACACGAAATAAGACCCATTTAACTACCTAAAAACTACTACCTGGCTAACTTCCTTGTTCCTGAACTTCAACACATGGCTGCCGACTGTTGGTAATTCTTTGACCAGCAGGTGCAAACTGTTCCTTGCCAAGCAGCTGGGTCAGGGAAATTGTAGTTTGTTGAGTCTCTCGGGAGTTTCCCCACCACGGCCAAAGGATGCTGGACAAGAAATTGACATTTGTGTGAACAGAAGCAGTCCAGTGGGTTTTTTAAAGAGTCCAGTGTGTCTTCCATTGATCGGAAAGTCAGAGTTGATTAAGTAGGCTCCTTGACTCTTCCTTCCTCCGGCAATCTCTCTAGGGAAACTTCTAGTTCCTTGCAAGCATCAACAGGGAGAGGAGGGGGAGAAGGGTGATTGCCAACAGGCCCACTTAATCTTGTTCTTCCCTCCACATTTTTAATGAAGATTTTGAGAAAATCTGGTTGTTGTTTTTTTTTTTTCTTCACATTTCCAGACACAAAACATAGAGAAAAGACGATAAATCGTTTGTATAAATCTAGAGTACTATTCTTGGTAATCAACACTATATAATTACTGTTTTCCCTCTCATTTTATCTGGCTAGCTTTTTAATCACTTTCTTTACAAATCAACTCACACCCATTACTCCATGGTTTTCTGCTTGCTAGACTTTGCAGCACCACACAAAAGACACTCATTACATATTATCTACTGTGTTATTGAAAAAAAAATTAAATAACATGTTTCAGGCCTCGAAGTCTGTCGCCAAGCTCGTCAGGCCTGTAACGTTCTGAAATTGTTCAAGGGTTGTTATTTGAGTTGTTCTTTTTTCCACCTCACCCAGTTTGACATAAGAATGTGCACTGTGGACTAAAGTTCTGCACCTGCTAAAAGTGCCCTGAGTTGTAGCAATAGCAAAAAAAAAAAAAAAAAAAAAAAAATCTTTGTGCCTAAGGGGAAAACCCTGTCAGAAAGGAGCCTGCTGGCCTCTCCACTCCACAGCACACAACTCCAATTCTCCACTCTTCCTCTCCACTCCACAGCACACAGCCAGTCCACACTGCCTTTTCCTGAGCTCGAAGCCAAACCTTCCCTTTGCCATAGAAGCTCACGTCAGGATTCTGCTTCTGGCCCCGGATGCAGGGTGCCCTTCACATGCAGACCGCTCTGACCTCTGTGATGCTAATTGCCTGTCTGTGCTGCCGCCCCTTGCTACCCATCATCTCAGATGGCCTCCTTGCCTAATTTTACTACTCCTTCAGAAACAATTAATTGAGATTGGCCTATAAAGCCTCCGTATAAAATGGGCAATTATCGATTACTGACACTTCCACAGCTCCACCCCTCTTCGAGGAAAGGCCACACAGGCTGCTTAATAACCTGTCATATCTTCCTGCTAGATACAGCTTTGGCCAATCTGCCCGAGAGCTCCAACCATTGTCTGTCCTGAACTTACATAGGCAGAAAAGAAGGCGGCTCCGTCTGAGCTACAGCAGATTGGCATCCACTGTACCAAAGCTCATCTCAGGTCTTTGGGACATTGCCTATAACTTGCAGTAACGGTCACAGAACAAAAGAGAGTCCTTTGGTGCCTGACGAACAGGATTCAGTCAGTCAGTAAACAGATAAATGCACCTAAGGTATACTTAGGATATCAATGAACTAGGCAGATAAGACCTCCAGGAAAGTGATTTCACCTTTGGGAGATATGGCCCACTAGTAACCAAGAAACTAAACATTAAAATTTGGACCAGACTTCAGAGAAAGGGTAAAGAGACTTT
The DNA here is from genome assembly GCF_907164565.1 of Psammomys obesus. NCBI lineage: Eukaryota > Metazoa > Chordata > Mammalia > Rodentia > Muridae > Psammomys > Psammomys obesus. Next base: position 12,993,372 of record NW_026596101.1, read on the forward strand.
CTAGTCATTATCAAATGTACAGACTTTAAAAAAAAAAATGAGAAAAAGCCAGGTTGAGTCAGGCTTGGTGGTGCACGCCTTTAATCCCAGCACTCAGGAGGCAGAGGCAGGCAGATCTCTGAGTTCAAGGCCAGTCTGGTCTACAGAGTGAGTTCCAGGACAGCCAGGGCTACATAGAAAAACCATGTCTCAGAAAAAGTGGAGAGGATGAGGAAGAGGAACCTGCCACACCACCTGCATGCTGAGCAGATGGCTCAGTCATAAGCATGAGGGCCTGTGTTCTTGTCCCCAGTGTCTCAGTATAAACGCGGCAATATGTGTCTGTGACCCCAGCACTGTGGGAGCATAGAAACTGGCAGGTCCCTAGAGCTCCTGGCCATCAAGCCTATCTAGCCAAATGTATTTAGTGAAAGAGCCTGTCTCAAAAGTAAGGGTGATTGAGAAAGACTCCCAGGATTAAACTCCAGACCTGCACATGGTAGGGTGAGTGGAAGGGAAAAGGGAGCCACTACTCACTCCAGACACTTTTCTACCATTTGCATGAAAATTGTCACGGCATGTTTTGTTGCTGTTGTTTGTTTGTTTGTTTGTTTTTCCAAGACAAGGTTTCTCTGTGTAACACTGGCTGTCCTGAACTTGCTTTGTAGACCAGGCTGCCCTTGAACTCGCAGAGATCTGCCTGCCTCTGCCTCCCAAATACTGAGATTAAAGGCGTATGCCACCACCACCTGGCTCATGGCATGGTTTTATCACTTTGCAGGGAACAGGATCCATATCAGTTATGTAGTCGGTGAGCTTCACTGGCCCAAGTGGTGGCTGCATTTAACAGGATAGCCAAGGAAGGTATCTCTTGGGAGGGGTTGCTGGGGCTGCAAAGTCATGGTGAAGAGGAAGCAGCAGGCCTGTGAGTTCAGAAGTGTTGCAGACGGCCAGGGCTAGGTCAAAGCCTGGGACAGGGTAGAACCACGTCTCCAGGAGTAACAGAAAGAAGGCTGTGCTATTGCTGCACAGGTGAGACACAGGAACAGCACAGAGAGCTGACAGAGGTAGGAGTGTGCAGGTATGCCAGAGTTTAGAGGCTCATTCACACTTGGTCTATCCTTCAAAGCAGAGGATTTCAAATACAGTGAAACTCCTAACCTCATTCACAGAGACTGATCAGTGAGGCCTGGGGATCAGCTTTTTTTCAAAGCTCCCCAGGAAAATCTAAGGGGCGGTAAGGATAAGAACACTATGAAATGGCAATCCCATGACTCCCTACAAAAGTCTATACAACACTCGCCACGGGGGCTTCAAACGTGCAGCATCTGCTTCACCTGAGAGCTTGCCAGAAATACAAATTCTTGCCCCCTTCCCCACTCAGTCAGAAACTCCAGGGTTGATGCCTACCAGGTGACACTGACTCTGGGAAAGTTTAAGAACCTCTGATGCAGAAGATTCTTTTTCTAGGGGACAGTTTTTCTGGGACAGTATTCCTGGGCTTGAGTTCCCAGTGCTAGGAATAATGACTGTCTTAGAAGAGCTCACTGGGTTACACACACACAGCAAGGCCCAGGCTGTTCCTCACTAACAAAGATAACCCACACAGGTTCCATCACAAAGATATCTTCCAGCAATAGCTTTTCAGCAATGGTCGAGGAGTCTCACTGAATCAGCCCCGTGAGTTCCCAGCCCACATTTGCAATTGGCTGAGTGATAAGTATGAAGCAACACCTTTCCATTCTGTCCCTTTCCCGTCATATGCCTTCCATGCATACCTTAATTTATACACCCCACAGTCAATTTTACAGATAAAACAATGGTTTCAGAGTAAGACAGCCAGATGTTTTTGTGTCTGCTCTAAACCTTCTCTTGTAATTTTTTCCCCCACCCAAAGGACACAAATCTCAAACCAGATCCATCTAGGCTCTGTCTATCTGTGATCTGCAGTTCAGCTTCCAGCTACACCACCAGCACCGTGCAAAGGCAGACACACCCAACTGTGTTGAAGCAGAGACTTCTGTAAGTCCAACTGCAGAGGAACCAAAGGACATAACCAGTCCTCACCTAGCCCAGTCTGGGGCCAGCATCTACCCTGTGCCTCATGGTCATGGAGCTCAGTGCCCACAAGGTATTAGGGTCCCCTGGAACTCGTGATCATGATGCTAGGGGCCACCCCACAGGGTGCAAGTTTCAATATTCCTGGGTAAAATGTAGTTCTAAGAAAACCTGGTTAAATGGCTCCATGGTGCCCATCTCACCTGAGGAAAGACAGGCAGTTCGGGAGACATGGTGTGCTGTCTGGAAAGGCATGAGGAAGCCCCGGTTATGCACAGGCTGCCTATGGCAGGAAATGGATAGAGAAGTCTTGGGCCCTCGCTTAGTCCCTGCCTTGGAATCCTGCTGATGTGGGTAGGAGCGCGATGTCAGCATGAGAGAGAAAGTTGTAGTGGCAGGGGAGCCTGTGTGGCTGGACCAAGCTGTTCCTGTATCTGTCTGCACTACAGTGGTGTGCTTTGAGCATGCCTAAGACAGTCAGCCTCCCAGAGCCCGAGGAATTAGGACTCTGTAAGTTGGGTGCACAGGTGAGGGTCATTAACATTATTCGGTTAGCAGCATTGTTCTAGCTTCCAAAATAACATAAATAGAACCAAGCTTGCCTTTTAAGGGTCCTGATCCAATCCCTGCCCAGGCGTCTTCCTTCTTCTCACTCTTTCTCCACCTCTAACTGCTTGAGAACACTTTAAAACATTCCTCCTGAATCTGAGAAGGAAGCAGTCCCCTAAGGTGTGGCCTTTAGGGATGGCTGGCAGAGAAGCACGGCTCCTGGTAAGAGACCAACACAGAAATAGTAACAAAAGCCCTTTTGGAGTCACAGCTCTCTCTTCCATGAAAACCTGTGTTTCTTAACACCAGGAGTCCATTAGGAGACGTGTTTGGGGAGCTAAACGACTTAAATGAGGCTCCAGGAACAACCACTTTCTGCTGCAGGATTAGCCAAGAGCCTGAGACCGCATCTGAATGCAAGATGCTAATGAGAAACCTTTCAATTATACAAGTTGCCTTATAATCTGTAATAGATGCCGCCTCTCTCTCAGCCACTACGGGTAAGGAGGCCCAGGGCAGCGTTTCTACATGTAATTACGCGCCCATCCTCACCTTGCTACTAAGAGAACATGAACCTTACTGCGCTGTTCACCATCAGTTTTCATTTTACTGCGCAAGCCAAGGTGCATTCCATCAGGAAGATGAAAGGGCTCAGCATCCGAGGCTGTCAGCCATTTCCACTTAGGAATTTAGTGAGGCTCCTAAATCACGGCAGAAGCTCCGGCTTCCGACGCCTTGCACCTCGTGGGGGTTTCAAATATTCCCCTGCTCTCTGGGTATCTTGGCGCAGTCACGCTAATAGAAGCCATTTAATGCAGTCTTGAGGAGGTAGAGGTTTGAAGGATTAAATTTCAACACGCAGCTCCTTATCATAGAGAAACATCCCTTCTTTGCAGATTTCCAGGATTCGAGACTTGCTCGCTTCTCTCCCAGTAGAACTCGCTGTCCCTGATAAAGGGGGAAGATTTAGAAATTTTGTTACTGCTGCTTTTTAATCTCAGTTCCAGCCAAGAAGGGGCCACGGGCAAGATCAATGCTAATTCCAGATTGGGAGTGCCGGTCGGTCACCACACAAACGCCAACGAGCTTGGCAGTGTCTGGGTTTAAACCAAGGCACAGCCTTCCCGCACCAGCCCTGGATGTATTACTATCTTCTCACACCTGCGTCAACTAGTCAGTATGTAAGTTCTCTTAAAGTTCCTTGTTAACGGAGAGGGAGATAGCTCTTTGAGGGAGAGCACTCGTTGCACTAGCATAAGGGCCTGGGTTCAGATCCTCAGAAGGCATGAAAAAAAAAAAAAAAGCTACGTGTTGCCATGCATATATCATTACTGAGAGGGACAGAGAAAGGAGAGCCACTGGAGTTTGCCGACAGCCTGGTTCTGGGAATAGTGAGGAATACAGAGCAAGAGAATAAGTGGGGAATTATAAAACAGGACGCGTGATGTCCAGCCTCCTTGCACTAATTCTCAGGCACAGCCCTCCCCCACATAGGTACACACACACAAACAGGCAAAGATCTCTGTCAAGTTTCCCTGACCCGAGCTCATCTCTCCCCACTGGTGATCAGCTCTGGACTAGCACTATTGTATACCGTTACTACTGCAAACACCCAGGCCATCGGCTTATACATTGGAAAGGTTCATGTGGACCCACATTGGGGGTGTTTCAGCCCACGCCTGTCGCTTTCAGTTCCTCGGTGGCACATAAAGGTGGAGATGCCTGGTTGAGTAAGTTCTTCCCCTCTTGACTGGAACAAAATCCAAGAAGAAAAGAGAAACTTGGTCCTAATAGGACACACCCCTGCGACCGAAAGACCTCTCACTAGGCCCCACTTCTTAAATGTTCCAACACCCCGCCCTGGGAACAAGCCTTCTGCACACGAGCCACTGGGACTCACTTATGCAAACCAGAGCAGTGGGCTTTACCTTGGTTTAGACCCTCATCGTCACCTGCCGGGTTCATTTCTTTCCCATATGATTAATGAGCTCTTGCTGCGTGCCAGGACTGAGCGCTGGGTTATACATAGACTGCTGTCAAATGACAAACGAAAAGTGCTACTTAGGTTAGTGGTTGTAACAGGGCTCAGAGGTTCAGTTATTGGAATGTGTGGTGGATTGAGTAAGAATGTCCTCTCCCAGCCTCAGGGACAGTGGCCATTTTACGTGTGTGTGTGTGTGTGTGTGTGTGTGTGTGTGTGTGTGTGTACATATATATGTATATACTTGAGTTGCCTTGGCCTTGATATCTCTTCACAGCAATAAAACACTGTCTAAATTAAGATGTAACATCTCTTTCATCCTTAGAAGACCTAGGAACCCAGCTTCTGGTAAGGGCAAGGAGGCTCCTGCAGGACCTGGGGGCCCCACATATACCAGCTACAAACTCCAGAAGGAAACACAGGAGGAAACAAAAGAACAATGAACTGGAATCATTGCAACAGCAGACGTGGATGGTCCAAACTGGGGAGAAAAGAAAGGAACAAAATTTGCTATTTGTATCTGTGGCTTAAAGCCCAAAGGCAACCTGAAGTCTCTGCACAGAAGGTATGAAGACACTCATCACTATGGGGTGCTTTCAAAAATAAAAATAAAAACTGAATATAACCTGTTCCCTCCACAGACTGTTTGATTGAAATACATCTTTTTAATTTATAAAAGCAATAAACACTACAGTTTTTAAAACTAACGTCAAAAATCATTTTCATTACATAAAAAGGATAGCAATTTATTTTTAATGTGTATACATTTATTCTTTGATGAAAAGATATATTGGAAGCCTGGCACACAATGTGAGTTTTACAGTGGGTCCTGAGTCATAGGGTTGTTATTCAAATCAAGTGAATTAACTTTTCTAAAGTGCTTAGAGTAGTATTGGGGACTTGGTATTATTTAATGGTATTTACTCAATAAAAAGCTTTGTGGAAATTATCCTAAGGAAACAATCAAATGAAAATATTTAAACTGAAACATCTAATAGAAAAAAAGAAATGGTTCAGAAACTAGATTGCTTGGGCTCACATCCCAGCCCAGTCATTCATTAGCTCCATGGTCAAGTGCCTTAATTCCTCTGTGCCTCCATTTTCCCATCTGCAAAACAGAGCAAATGGCAGTGCCAGTTGCGTAGTTGTTTGAGGGCCTGTAAAGCTCTCAGACAGCATATGGGATATGGAATAAAGGATGCTCTGTAATTGGATGTTCACTCTTGCAGTGGGGTGTTAACCATAGTGGCAGTTCACATATGTACAAACAAGTCAACAGAACGTGTCCCCATGGGAAAAAGCACGCCCCATTCAAGCAAGAGGACCTGAGTTCAAGTCCTCAGTATCTATATAAAAAGCCAGACATGGTGGTGTGTGCCTGTGACCCCAGCACTGGAGATGGAGACAAGCATATCCTAAGAGTTCTCTGACCAGCCAGTCTAGCTGGAAAAGGCAAGCTACCACGTCAACAAGAGACCCTATCTCAGGGCAATAACACTGGAAATGATAGAGGAAAACACTGATCTGGTCTTTCCTTGTGTGTACATGAGTATGTGCACCTGTACACTAACATGCACGCAGCAAGTGCTCGAATACACACACATACACACACACTAGGTGATACACATCTGTAATGTCAGCCCCCAGGAAACTGAGGTAGGAGAATCCAGGAAAACAAAGGATATCTTGGCTACATAGCTGGTTCAAGGCCATGCTGTGGTACATATCAAGACCTTGACTCACCAAAAGAAAAGCAAGCAAATAGATAAGTGATTGAGCAAGCAAAAGATAGATAGATGATAGATAGATAGATAGATAGATAGATAGATAGATAGATAGATAGATAGATAGATATTAAGACAGACAACAGCAAGTTTACTGCATAGGTTTGAGCAGTCTGAGCCTTGCAGAAACGTAAGGGGCCAGATGGGAGTTATAAGTTCCAGGAAAAAAAAAAAGTCTCTCCTTCACACTTCACACTTCACACAACAACACAACGCAGGTAACAGCTGGCTCCCTGAATTCTTCAGGATCCTGTTCTGGTGGAGCTGAATACATGGCTGGGTGTGTGGTTGTCTTGTTGTGGTTTTGTTTTTCTTTTTTGAGACAGGTTCTAGTGTGTAGTCCTGCCTGACGTGGAACTCAGTGTGTAGAACCTGCTGACCTTGAAATCACACAGATTCACCTGCTTCAACATCACCCCTACATCTCCACACCCCACTAGGCATGTGTTTTTAAGAGCACATCCGCATGAGTATGGATCATAGGCCTGAGGTGTTATCATTCCTCTTTCAGAGAGAAAATGCTGCTCTTCTGTCCTTCCCAATGTACCTTTCCATAAAAGCCAATGAAGTTTTGCTATGCAATATAGACAGATCTGTGGGGCAGATCTGTGGCTTAGAAAGCAAACCGTGACACAGTACCCACTGACGCCCATGAATACATGCAAGAGTCTTTGGGAGAAGCTGGGACTTGAACATACAAAGCAAACCATTTCTGTACCACACACTGGATGCTGTTTCCATGTTTTCTGTATTCATGTGAAGCTTTCTTAAGTTTTTAAATGTTCAGGCCTTGAAGATGAAACACAGCCGGTGATTATTCTTTGGTGAAAATACTGTAGGTCCTTGTTTTCTTTTTCTTTAATATTTCCTATAATGAGTGTTCATAACCTTATACTCAGAAAATATGCACTTAAGCTAGACATCATTCATCTACATCCTTGGTTATATTTCATAAAATAAAAATAGGTCCGTAAAATATCACAATTACTGAAACAGTTGCAAGTGAAAGTTTGCACACTCTCTGCCTTCTCCCTCAACCCAAACCAACACAAGCCAGTGAAAGGTTTATTTGAAGCAAACAACTCAATTTCACCAGGTATCCAGATACGTGCCCCTGGCACATTCACTGCAATAAATTTCTGCCATGGTACCTGGCTTCGAGAACCTCATTTCCAAGTCTCAGTTATGCCGCATCGCCAGTGTCCCTCAGGAGTACTCAGGGAGGCCACTGTCTTACTTACAGAATCGTTTACCCTTTACATTCCCAGCTGGGGTGCACTCAGATATTTTCATAGCTAGAGCAGTGAGCAGTAACACACGAGAACACACACACACACACACACACACACCTGCAGAAATACAGACCAGATATTAAATACAGATCATCCCCTCCAGACTGTCAGGCTGAGAAACGATTACGGCAAACGCACTGTCCCACAATCTCCAACGTGTTAAAATAATTTAATTGGGTATTTCCATGGCACATTTTGCATTATTATGGCTCCCTTTGGAGGCAACAAATGATTTGCTTCAGTAATAGAGAGGCCCAAGTAGTGGCATTATGTGATTAAGTAAGTGGAAACATCACCCATTAAATTCAGTTCAGTCATGCTTACATCCATCTTATTTCTTTCTTTATAATTTAAATTTTCCTGCCCATACACATATTCACCTGAGATCACTTCTTAAGTCATCTGTTTATGAGACTTTCTCTTCTTGCTTTTTATCCAATTACTGCTGACTTTCGAGTTTCAGAAGTGCAATTTAATTCTCCTTTGTTAAGTGAATTGACCGTTAGGTTCCATAAGTCACAGGAAGGCCATACTCAATTTCCATATTTACAGCAGTTCTCCACAACATTTCAAAAGGCTTGTTTTGTGGGCCTCATAGCAATTCGGGTTTATTAGACTTGAGCACTTGATTGGAACACGCATAGCCATTAACCGGCGGTCTCACCCAGCCTCTCCGCCTATTAAATTCAACCGTGTATCAGAGGGCAGTGGGAAATAACGTGAAAACTCTAGAGCAAAGATTCCTCTTAACCTTACTTGAGCCATTGCCCCACTTGAGGGTATAACAAAAGGTGTAAGTCTTCTCCACAAAGCAATGCGAGGATAGATTATTAAAAGTTTTATTGATATATTAATGTCTTATTTTTAAGAGGGTGCATATACATGTCCGACCTAGCAGTTTACAAGACTCATCTTTACACTCCTCCTGTAAAGGAGTGGCTCTCAAGCAGGGATGATTCTGCCACCCAAGAGACACATTGTAAGGTCTGGACATGTGGTTGGTTGTTATGACTGAAGAGGGTGAGGTGCTGCTGGATTCCAGTGTGTGGAAGCCAGTGACATCCCTAAACATCCCACAAAGGACAGAACACCCCTTACAATGGACTTACTTGGTCCAAAACATCTATAGTGCCCAGCTGGAAAATAATGATCAAAAGAGGATATTCCAGAGGTTCTTATGAAATGTGGAGACACTCCCCACGGAAAACACGCCCAGAGAATCAGTAAGACACCTATGGGAAGAACACTCAGTCAACCCAGTATTCAACAAAATTTTACTAAATAAATGTTAGTAAAATGTTAGTAAATGTTAGTAAAACCAGAGACATGGAAGTGAGGCAGAATCTCTGCCTTCTATAGATGTCACTGTCAGAAATAAAGCAAGTCTTTGCATCTGCTTCGACCCCCTGCTGGGTGGAGTCAGAGCATCTGGGTAATAGTATACAACCCAGCATTAAAGAGAGTTATCAAGCCATGCGCACCAAGGGAAGCTCTGGCGTGTGTTCCTAAATGAAAGAAGCCAACATGGATAGCGAACCACACACTGTAATTTCAATCATATGATGTTTGAGAATAGAAAGCTGCAGAGATAGCAAGAAGAAGAGTGCTTGTTGGAGGTTGGGGCAAGGAGGGAGGGATGAAGAGGTGAAACAGATCTTCAAGGCAATAAAATTGTTGTTTATTGTGCTTCTGAAGAAAAAAAAATTATAAAGTCAAACCAATTTAAAAATTGTGCCAACTGAGTGCAGTAACTCATGCCTGCAACTTCAGCTATTCAGGTGATGCAACAGTATCATGATTTTGATGCCATCCTGGATAACAGAGGGAGACCTTAGCTAAAAAAAAAAAAAACAAAAAAAATTAGGTTGTGTATCTTAAGTTACCAGTGAATTCAGTAGTCATATAATACTTTAACCAGCTAGGGACTTGACTTACCAGTTTTGTTTTCTGTATAAATCCAAGGTTAGGCAGGCCCATAAGTATAAAGTAAGTTACAGATATCTGTAATTTCCCTGCCCAATTCTTGTTATGCCTTCATTCCCATTTTCACAAGATGTGTACACAAATATACAAATCTGAATTCAAAATTAACAAAGGACATGGAATTTTTAAAAAGGTTGTATGCAAAGTCATTAAGTCTGTCTCTTTTTTAAAATAGAAATACTTCTGGAAATTCTACCAGAAGAGTTTTCCCTTAGAGCTCATTAGCTGTGGGGGTCATATGACCACATGTAGCTGCAAGGGAGTCTATGAAAATATGATTTATGTTTTGAGATGGGTTTCCCTTCATTTCCCAGATTCCCAAAACTCTTGGACTCATGCAAGCCTTCCACCTCAGCCTTCTAAGTAGCTGGAACAAAATCAAGAAATTTTAGTTGATCACACTGTTTTTATAAGAAAAAGTAGGGTCCTGTTAATAAGAAATACAGAACTGATATTAGGAAGATGACTAGCAATGCCAGCCTTTAGTGTGGTAAAGTACAAGAACACAGATTACAGGAACTACAAAGGAAGAATACCAAGGCTCCTAACATGTCCACTAACACTTGAACAACCAAGTGCTCTCCTGGATGTATAAACAGACACTTGAGGAGAGGTGTGTGTGTGTGTGTGTGTGTGTGTGTGTGTGTGTGTGTGTGTGTGTACTTTTGCAAACAGTGAGTTGGGTATGGAGTCAGTACTGCAATGACCCAGGCAGAGGAAACCATACATACAATGTCTAGAGTAGGAACTGCAGAGTGTAAGGAATGACAAAGTGGAGAGACAGGGCAGGCAGCTTATACTGCTGAATTTGGATATTGCTCTGAGCACAAAGGGCAGGCTTTATTAGGCTGAAAGCAGGGACGCCACACTATGGGAACATCCACTTCACAAGATCATTCTAAAGACAGACATGTTAGGACACTCTGTAATCCTAGCACTTAGGAGACAGAGGCAGCAGGATTACAAGTTGAAGGTTATTTTGGCCTATGAAGTGAAAGAAAGCCTGCCTCAAAAATTAAGTGAGTGGGTGAAGGACTGAAAGAATGGATAGCAAAAACTAAAACATGCCATTTTCACTGCAATGAGAAGCACTTGTTATATGAGAGATGAGGTTTGCTGTAAAACACTTACATTATCCTTATGTCAAACCTGAAATTTTGAAACTGCTGGGAAAAACAGTTCAAGATATATTATAGGCAAGGATTTTCTGGGTAGGACTTCAATAGCAAAGGAAATCATCCCAAGAATTGACAAATGGAATTACATGAAATTAAAATTAACTTAACTTACATGAAATTAAAAGGTTTCCACCCAGCAAAGGAAATAATCACCAGAATGAAGGAGCAGCCTATGAGATAGGGAAAAAATGAAATCTTTGCCAATGACACTGCAGAAAGAGAATTAATATCTAGGATAAATAAATGACTGTAAAAATTGAACACCAAAAATGAAAACATCCAAGCAGCATATAGGCTAATCGACTTCATTCCCCTCTCCCACTAGACAATTCTCCAAAGAAGAAATACAAGTGGCCAAAAATGCTTGAAAATGTACCCAGTATCTGTGGCCGTCAGGAACATGTGAATTTAAACTGCTTTAAAATTTCATCTCACCCTTTTCAGAGTGTCTACTAATTTGGGCAGAATTTCTTCTAATATTTCCCTGTAAGTCCATCAGCCACACCTAACAGAAGTCTCGTAACTAAACCCAGCTGGGAATGTCCACTGAATCTCAGGACTGAGCTCTTGCACGAAGGTTTCAGAACAAGGCCTGTGAGCACAGATGTGTGTGACAGGGTTAGACTCCCGGCAGTGAGCTCCTAAGCAGGCTGAGTATGAAACTGTTGAAAGCGAAGACTTGGCTGCAATAAAGACCACAGGATGCTGGACAAGCCAGGAAAGTAGGATGCGTGTCAAGAGAGTTGAAAGCTCTGAAGGGACCCAGGCTGGGAGAGTGCATTTCTGCTGCAGCTGGCAAAACTGGAGTGATGGTAATGTCCCAACCCGTTAAAGCCAAGATGATGACTTGGATGGAATTAAACACTTTTATATTTTGTCCTTCTTGGCTTTTCTTTTTCTGTGATCCAATATTCCCACACGATTCTGACATTCTTCCTTTATGTAATTGCCTGTTGGAAATATTTTAATCTCTTATTGCTTTTACATGGGCTCATAGTTAAGAGTTTGCCCAAAGCAGAGGGACTTTGGATTTTGGAGTTGTGAACAGCAGTAGTGAATCTGTTAAGAGTATAGGGACTCTCAAAGCTGAACGAAACATACCCTGCATTATGAAATGGGATTTGGGAGAATGTTATGGTTTGAATCTGGAATGTCTCCCACAGGCTCAGTGTTTTCAGTACTTGGTTCCCAGCTGTGGCGCTATTTAAAAGCCTTTAGAGCCTGAGCATGGCCTGCCTGGCTGATAAAATAAGCACGTTATTAGGTGTATATGCATTCCTGGTTCTTGGTCAGGATCTCTGCCTTGTCTGGATGTTTCTAGGCTCTTTGCATTTCATTCAAGAAAAAAAAAAACTCACTAATTACAAAGTAGAGAAGAAACTTTACTGAAAGCAACACTTTATTGAAAACAACAAATATCAGAATACAATGCAAGAGAGTGGTGATACAGACAAGAAAAGTATTCAAGAGCCCTGCCTATTGCTAGGAGCTTCTTTTTTTCAACACAACACTTTCATTGATTCTTTGGGAATTTCACATTATGCACCCCATCACGTTCATTTCTCAGTCCTTCCATGTCCAACCCACCTTTAACCACCTTTTAAGTTTATTTATTTATTCAATTTACATCCAGATCATAGGCCCCTTCCATCCCTTCCTCCCAGTCCCATTCTCCCACCCTGTCCCCCTTATCCTCCCTCCTCTTCTCTTCAGGAAAGGGAGCCCCCACCAACCCATACCAGCACATCAGGACTGAGCTCATCCTCATCCACTGAGGCCAGGCAAGGCCACCCCGTTAGAGGGAAATGATTGAAAAGCAGGCAACAGAAGACCCACATGAAGATCAAGCTGCCCATCAAGCTACAAAAGAACAAAAAACAAACCAAACAAAAAACAAACAAGTCAAAACCACGTTATCCATATACTCACTGGAACATGTACAAACTCTCAATAGACGGCCCCTTAAATAGTACTGAGTTGTTCCCCTCCTGCGCCCATTCAGAGGCCATCAACTGTGGAAAGCTAGCTTGGGCATTCTCATCACAGTGTTTTAGCATTCTCTTCGATGGCTTCCTGTTTAGGCTGCTACTTTTCAGGAGGGCCCTGTGGAGGCAAGAGTTGTCACAGAAACCTTCCGTGTTCCTCCTCAACTATGCATCTGCAGTCATCAATAAACAGCCTCCTTGCTCTTTACAGTCAGCAGGAGCACGGTTTCTGATGAAAGCACAGACCACAGACACGTCCTTGGCTCCAATAGGACCACAGACCCAGACAAGACCCTAGAGGGCGGCCCAGACCCCAAACATCACCATGGCCTCAGGTGCCAGCACAGTCTACTTACATCAATATGGCCGCCAGCAGCAGCACCAACCATGGGCCTCAACATGGCTCAGGCTGCAGCACAGACCACAGACATCCTCATGGCTTTTGGTGGCAACATGGCCACAGACATCAACACAGACTTGAAGCTTTTTATTAAGAGGGCCAAGAGAAGGAAGTGGTTGGTTCCTAAGGAGTGTAACATATGGATTAATCTTTTGGACCATATAATCATTTTTCTACTGTATGTGTCCTTTTCCATAAAGCACTTGATTTTAATCATATGCACACCTAATTATGCACAGACATAAAATAACAGATAACTCTCCCTAAGAGTTCACTTCATAGCACAGTTTTAAATTGTCAGTGAAGCCAAAAGCAGTCTAGGCTGAACCGGTCCCTGATAGGCAGAGCACAATTGAAGATGATCTGTCTACAGTTGATGGTTAACAAAGGGAGGAGAAACTTGCTGCACTCTTCAGAGTGTGCATGCAGCGTGATGCAGCTGGAGACTCCTAGGTTGCTAGCAGATACTATCGGCACTGTTCAGAGTCAGGTGTGTTTGTGTGCATGCTACCTGCAGGTAAGGCTCTCAGGCTGCCAAGTGCGTTATTAGAAGAAGGGTGTGCGCATGGCCCAAAATAAGTAGAGTCCTGGTTTCTAAGCCATCCCCTTTGCTTGCCTGCCTCAGTTCTGCCAGCTGTCTTTGTTTCCTGCCTGACTCCATGCAAACAACCCACCATCTCATACTTAGGCCACCACGATGAGAACGGACTTGCTGTGTTTCCCTCACTATGATTGACTGAAGCCATAAACCAAGATAACCCTTTCTTCCTCTAAGTCACCCCTGTCTGGTGTTTGTTCACAGCATTGAGAGGGTAGGTAATACAGTATGCAAAGTCATAGTTATGAAGCAAAGTAAGCAATAAAAGAGCCACTTCAGGCAAGATGGCGTGTGCTCGGAGGGCTATGCCTGCAGACTGCAAATATTTATCTCACAGTGCTTCTCTAATATCTGACAATACAGTAGCAAATCATTTGTTTAAAAATCTAAAAAGAAGCATTCCCCTGGGTTGTGCAATAAAGCATTTGAATGCCTATTTGGTATTTTCTAATTTACCATAATTTAAAATGGCTTCGTTAGTGTATAAATCATGTTCCAAAAGACCCACCCATTACCTCCAAAGCCTCTCTCTTCTCCATGCACCCACTTCCCACTTTACTCCCCTCACCTAAGGCAACTGTGTTGTTTTCTGTCTCTATTAAACTTACCTCTTCCAGTTTCTCCACCAGTGGAATCACACAACACACAATCTTTCTCATTTGGATGCTCTTGTTTAACATAGTCTCAGAGGATCTTTCTATGGTAGCATCTGTAAGTGAGTATTTCCAATGTCTGTGAATTATGTCAATATACCAGATTGCATTTCTCTATTCACCACCTGATGGACCTATGGATTTTTTTTTTCAATTTGACTCTGTTGTAAATCATCCTATTCTGATTGCATATCTATGTATTAACATATAGTCTTATTTCTTTTAAGCATATTTCTAGAAGTAGAATTACTGAGTAATGTAATTACTATTACATTATTATGTAATCAACTATCTTTAACATTTTAAGAAACTACCAAACTTGTATTCTTGGGGGATACACCATTGTTTTGATTACCAATGGGAATGTGTGCTAGTTGAGTTTTTCCACACATTGTCAACGTTGGAATAGTCCACCTTTTTATTATACCCATCTTAGTGGGTCTTCGTGACAATTTCAGTTTGAACTTCTGTGATGATTAATGATGTTGAACATCTTTTTAAAATAAGTTTAGTCATTTATTTATTTTACATCCCCAAGACAGCCCCCTTCCTCCTCTCCTCCTGGTCCCACCCTCCATCTTTTCCCCCTCCCCGCCATCTCTTCTCAGAAAAGGGGATTCCCCCCACTTACAAACCTACCCCAGCCCATCAAGTCACATCAGAACTTAGTACATCCCCTTCTATTGAGACAAGGCAAGGCAGCCCAGCTAGGGGAAAGTGATCTAAAAGCAGGCAACTGAGTCCATGTCAGATACAACCCATACTTCCCTTGTTGCAAGAGGACCTACATGAGGACCAAGTTGCCCATCAGTGTTGTGGGACTAGGTCCAGTCCATGCATGCTCTTTGCTTGGTGATTCAGTCTTTGTAAGCCCCTATGGCCCTAGGTTAGTTGACACTGTTGGGTTTGAAGGGTTCTTTCCCCCTCCAGAACCTTCTATCCTTCCCCCACACTCCTTCACAAAACTTCCCTAGGTCTGCCTAATGTTTGGCTGTGGGTCTCAGCATCTGTTTTGTTTCACTGCTGGATGGACCTCTCAGAGGACAGTCATGCTAGGCTCCTGTCTGCAAGCAGAGCAGAGTATCATTAATAGTGTCAGGGGTTGGCTGTCTTTTATGGGGTGGGTCTCAGGTGGAACCAGCCATTGGTTGGCCATTCCCTCTTCCGTATGGTCCATCTTTATCCCTGCACATGCTATAGGTAGATTTGGGGTTGAAGGTTTTGTGGGTAGTTTGGTGTCCCCTTCCCTCCACTGGAAGTCCCGCTTGGCTAGGAGGTGGTCCCTTCAGTTTCCATGCCCCCTAGCTAGGAATCTTGGCTAGAGTCACCCCAACATCTTCCCAGGAGCCTGCTCTGTCTTAGGTTTCCCACTTGTCTCAGAGATGTCCCCTCCCTCAGTTTCCCTTCTCTCTCCCTGCCTCTTTCTTCCTGCCACCACACTTCCCACATCTGATTCCCACCCTCTTTTGCCTCTCCACACCCTCTCCCACCCAGTTCCCTCTCTTCATCTACTTTCAACATCCATTCTATTTCCCCTTCTGAGTGGGATTCAAGCATCTTCCACTGGGCCCTCCTTGTTACTTGGCTTCCTTAGGTCTGTGTATTATAGTATGGTTATCCCATGTTATATGGCTACTATCCACTTATGACTGAGTACATACCGTGTATTATCTGAGTTGCCTCACTCTTTTCTCTAGTTCCATCCATTTGTCTGAAAACTGCATCATTTCCTTGTTTCTAATAGCTGAGTAATATTATTCCATTGGGTAAATGTGCCACAATTTCTCTATCCATTCTTCGGTTAAGGGGCAACTGGGTTTTTTTCCAGTTTCTGGCTATTACAAGTAAAACTTCTATGAACATAGTTGAGGAAGTGTCCTTGTTGCATGGTGGAGCATCTTTTGGGTATATACTCAGAAGTGCTATAACTGGGTCTTGAGGTAGAGCTATTCTCAATTTTCTGAGACGGCACCAGATTGATTTCCAAAGTGTTTGTACAAGTTTGCACTCCCACCAGCAATGTAGGAGTGTTTCCCTTGCTCCATATCATCATCAACATGTGCCGACACTTGATTTTTTTTTTTTTTATCTTAGCCATTCTGACTGGTGTAAGATGGAATCTCAGAGTTGTTTTGATTTACATTTCCCTTATGACTAAGAACGTTGAACATTTCTTTAAGTGCTTTTCAGTTATTAGAGTGTCCTCCGTTGAGAATTCTTTTTAGCTCTGTACCCCATTTTTTTTAATTGAGTAATTTGTTTTGTTGGTATTTAGTTTCTTGAGTTTTTTTTTTTTTTTTTTTTTTTTTTGGATATTAGCCCTCTGTCCAATGTAGGGTTGATGAAGGTCATTTCCCAACATGTAGGCTGCCATTTTGTTCTATTGACAGTGTCCTTTGCCTTACAGAAGCTTTTCAGCTTCATGATATGCCATTTATTAATTGTTAATCTCGAGAGCTATTGGTGTTCTGTTCAGGAAGTTGTCTCCCATGCCAATGAGTTCCAGGCTTTTCCCTACTTTCTCTTCTAATAAATTCAGTGTATCTGGTTTTATCTTGAGGTCTTTGATCCACTTGGACTTGAGTTTTATGCAGGGTGATAAATTGGATCTATTTGTGTTCTTTTGCATGCAGACATCCAATTAGACCAGCACCACTTATTGAAGATGTTTTCTTTTTTTTTTTTTTTTACATTGTATGGTTTTGACTTCTTTATTAAAAAAAATAATAATAAGGTGTCCATAGGTGTGTCGGTTTATTTTTGGGTCTTCGATTCAATTCCATTGATCAACCTTTCTGTTTTCATGCCAATACTATGCAGTTTTTATTACTATTGGTCTGCAGTGTAGCTTGAAATCAGGGATGGTGATACCTCCAGAGGTTCTTTTATTATACAGAATTGTTTTAGCTGTCCTGAGTCTTTTATTTTTTTCAGACGAAGTTGAGAATTGCTCTTTCAAAGTCTGTAAAGTAGTGTGTTGGAATTTTGATAGGAATTGCATTGAATATGTAGATTGCTTTTGGTAAGATGGCCATTTTTACTATGTTAATCCTACCATTCCATGAGCACAGGAGATCTTCCCACTTCTATTATTCAATTTCTTTCTTCAGTGACTTGAAGTTCTTGCCATACAAGTCTTTCACTTGCTTGATTAGAGTTACACCAAGATATTTTGTATTATTTGTAGCAATTACGAAGGATGTTGTTTCCCTAATTTCTTTATCAGCCCATTTATTCCTTGTATAAAGGAGGGCTACCGATTTTTTTTTTTTTAGTTGATTTTGTAGCCAGCCACTTTGATGAAGATATTTATCAGCTGTAGCAGTTCTCCGGTAAAATTTTTGGGGTTACTTATATATGCTATCATATCATCTGTAAATAGAAATACTTTGACTTCTTCCTTTCCAATTTATATCTCCTTTAGTTGTTTTATTGCTCTAGCTAGAACATCAAGTTCTATATTGAATAAATATGAAGATAATGAGAAGCCTTGTCTTGTCTCTGATTTTAATGGAATTGCTACAAAGTTTCCATGACTTTGTAGGCTTTCTATTGTTTCTGTTGTTGTTTAAGTCTGGTTTTAATCCATGGTGGTCTGATAAAATACAAGATGTTATTTCAATTTTCTTGTGTCAGTTGAGGTTTGTTTTGTGACCAACAATGTTATCAGTTTTGGAGAGGGTTTTGTTAGGTACTGAGAAGAAGGTATATTCTTTTGTGTTTGGATGGAATGTTCTGTGGATAACTGTTAAGTCCATTTGATTCAGAAGTTTCATTATTTCTCTGTTAAGTCTCTGTCTTGATGATCTGTCCGTTGGTGAGAGAGGGATGTTCAAGTCTTTCACTATTAACGTGTGGGATTCAATGTCTGATTTAAGCTTTAGTAATGTTTCTTTTACAAATGTGGGTGCCCTTGCATTTGGGGCATGTATTTTTAGAATTGAGATGTCATCTTAGTCAATTTTTCCTTTGATGAGTATGAAGTGTCCTTCCCCATGTCTTATGATTAATTTTGGTTGAAAGTCTATTTTATTAGATATTAGAATGGCTAATTTAGCTTGCTTCTTAAGTCCATTTGCTTGGAAAACATTTTTCCAGCACTTTAATCTCAGGTAATGTCTATCTTTGTTGCTGAGGTGTGTTTCTTGTATGCAGCAGAATGATGGATCCTGATTTCACATCCATTCTGTTAGCCTGTGTCTTTTTATTGAGGAATTGAGTCCATTGATGTTGAGAGATATTAATGGTCAATGATTATTAATTTCTGTTATTATTAATTTATTATTATTATTTATATTATAAATTATTATTATTATTGCAATATATTCAATTTGTATCCCAGCTATGCCCCCTCCCTCCTCTCCTCCTAATCCCAACCTCCCTCCCTCTTCTCCCCCTATGCCCTTCCCCTAGTTAACTGATAGGGGAGGTCTCCCACCCTTCTATCTGACCATAGCCTATCAAGTCTCATAAAGACTGGCAGCATTGTCTTCCCTGTGGGCTGGCAAGGCTGCAACCCCAGGGGGAGGTGATCAGAGAGCCTGTCCCTGAGTTCATTCCAGAGAAAGTCCCTGTTTTCCTTATTAGGGAACCCACTTGGAGAGTGAGTCTATGGGCTACATCTGAGCCAGGGGTTTAGGTTATCTCCATGCTTGGTTCTTGGTAGAGGTATCAGTCTCTGCAAGGTCTCCAGAGCTCACTTTTCTTTTTGGCTCTGTAAGTCTCCTTTTGGAGCTCCTGTCCACTCCAGGTCTTTCTATCTCCCCCTTCTTTCATTAGATTACCTGAACTCTGCCCAAAGTTTGGCTATGAGTCTCAGCATCTGCTTCAATACCTCGATCAATACAGTCTTTCAGAGGCTGTCTGTGGTAGGCTCCTGTCCTGTTCCCTGTCTTCTCCTGGTTCCAATGTCTGTTGCATTTGTCCTTCTGAATGAGGATTGAGCATTTTCCCTAGTGTATTCCTTATTGTTTAGCTTCTGTAGGAGTATAGATTTTAGTATGCTTATCCTATATTATATGGCCAATATCCACTATGAGTGAGTAATACCATGTGTCTTTCTGCTTCTGGGTTACCTCACTCAAGATGATATTTTCTAGTTCCATCCATTTGCCTGCAAATTTCATGGTTTACTTGTTTTTAATTGCTGAGTAGTATTCCACTGTGTAAATATGCCAAAATTTCTGTATCAATTTCTCCATTGAGGGACATCTAGGTTGTTTCCAGCTTCTGGCTATTATGGATACAGCTGCTATGAACATGGTTGAACAAAGGTCCTTGTTTAATAAATGAGCATCTTTTGGATATATGCCTAGGAGTGGTATAGATGGATCTTGAGGTAGCACTATTCCTAATTGTCTGAGCACCAGATTGATTTCCAAAGTGGTTGTACAAGTTTACATTCCCACCAGCAATGGAGGAGGGTTCCCCTTTCTCCTCATCCTCTCCAGCATGTGTTGTCACTGGAGTTTTTGATCTTAGCCATTCTGAAAGGTTTAAGGTGAAATCTCAGGGTTCTGATTTGCATTTCCCTGATGACTAAGGACATTGAACATTTCTTTTTTTTTTTAGGTTCTTTTATTAATATTTTTAATTTTTATTTTTTTATTAATTACAGCTTATTCACTTTGTATCCCCCTTGTAGCTCCCTTCTTTTTCCCCTCCCAATCCCATCCTCCCATCCTTTTCTCCACCCATACTCCTCCCCCAGTCCACTGATAGGGGAGGTCTTCCTTCCCTTACTTCTGATCCTAGTCTATCAGGTCTCATCAGGAATGGCTGCACTGTCTTCCTCTGTGGCCTGGTAAGCCTGCTCCCTGGCCCCCCAAGATGTTCAATCTCCATTCAGAAAGGCAAAGAGGACGGACATCAGAAGAGGGAAAAAACAAGAAACAGGACAAGAGCCTACCACAGAGGGCCTCTGAAAGACTCTATCCTGCAGGGTACCAAAGCAGATGCTGAGACTTATAGCCAAACTTTGGGCAGAGTGCAGGAAACATTTCTTTAAGTGTTTTTCTGCCATCCAATATTCCTCTATTGAGAACTCTCTGTTTAGCTCTGTACCCCGTTTTTAATTGGATTACTTGGTTTGTTAGTATTTAACTTCTTAAGTTCTTTCTATATTATGGATATTAACCCACTGTCAGATATAGAGTTGGTGAACATCCTTTCCCAATCTGTAGGGTGACGTATTGTTCTGACAACAGTGTCCTTTGCTTTACAGAAGCTTTTCAGTTTCACAAGGTCCCATTTATTGATCATTGATTTTAGAGTCTGTGCTGTTGGTGTTCTGTTCAGGAAGTTGTCTCCTGTGCCAATTAGGTCAAGGCTCTTCCCCACTTTTTCTTCTAACAGGTTTAGCGTGTCTGATTTTATATTGAGGTCTTTGAGCCACTTGGACTTTAGTTTTGTGCAGGGTGATAAATATGGATCTATTTGCATTTTTCTACATGTAGACATCCAATTGTTATTTTGATGTTGTGGTGTTGGTGTGTGTGTGTGTGTGTGTGTGTGTGTTCTTCCATTTCCTTTGTTTTGTTGTTGTTGTTGTTTGATTTTGGTTTTTGATGATGTAGATCACTTATTACCTGTGTTATCTTGAATGTAGTTAACCTCCTCAGGTTGGAGTTTTCCTTCTACTTTTTTTCTATAGGGCTGGATTTGTGGATAGATATCATTTAAATTTTGTTTTGTCTTGTAATATTTTGTTTTCTCCATGTATTGTGATTAAAAGTTTTGCTTGGGTCTGGGCTGACATCTGTGGTTTCTTAGATGCTGCATGACATCTGTCCAGGCCCTTCTGGCTTTCATAGTTTCTGTTGAGAAGTTAGATGTAATTCTGATAGGTCTGACTTTGCATGTTACTTGGCCTTTTTCCCTTGCAGCTTTTAATATTTTTTATTTGTTCTGTACATTTAGTCTTTTGATTATTATGTGGTGGGAGGATTTTCTTTTCTAGTCTAATCTATTTGGTGTTCTGTAGGCCTCTTATGTGTTTATAGGCATCTCTTTCTTTAGATTGGGGAAATTTTCTTCTATGATTTTTTTGCAGACATTTTCTGGGCCTTAAAGCCAGGAATCTTCTCTTTCTTCTATTCCTATTATTCTTCGGTTCCATCTTTTCATAGTGTCCTTGATTTCTTGGATGTTTTGTGTCGGGAATTTTTCCAATTTAACATTTTCTTTGACAGTTGTACCGATTCCTGGGATTGTATCTTCTATGCTTGATATTTTTTTCTCCAGCTCTCATACTCGTTGGTGATACATCTCTCTGTAGTTCCTGTTTTCTACCTCCAGGATTTCTTCAGTTTGTGTTTTCTTTATTACTTCTACTTCCATTTTCTGGTCTTGAACAGTTTTATTCATTTTCTTCACCTGTTTAAGTGTGTTTTTCTGTATTTCTTTAAGAGATTTATTCATTTCCTCTTTAAAGACCTCTATCATCTTTTTGGGTTGGGTTTAAGGTCATCTTCTTGTGCTTCAGCTGTGTTAGAATATTCAGGCCTTACTGTGGTAGGATAGCTGTGCTCTGCTGATGCTGTATTGTCCTGGCCTTTTTTTATTCTGTCTGACACTAGCCTTTAGCTATCTGGGTGGCCTTGGTGTTGGCTCTGGTAGCTGTGCCTCAAGTGAACCTGAATGTTTTAGAGTCCCAATGTTTTAGTGGCCTTTGCTGGCTATGCTGGGTGTGCCCCTCTGCTGGCTCTGGGGGCTGTGCCCCAGGTGGGTCAGGCAGATAGGGAGTAGGGTGAGAGGGCTCTAAACTGAACGTTAGTTACTTGGGCTCCCCTCAAACTTCCTTGGGATGCCAAACAATAGAGGTGGACACAAGTACAGCTCGCCTCTGCTGGTTGCATCCCAGATGGGTAAGGCAGATCAGGAATCAGCAGAGAGGGCCCTAAGCTGGGAGGCGGGGAGGGCACAGGCCTCACTGGGACAGCAGACTATGGGGGTTGGGCAAACATATAGCTCACCTCTGCTGGTTCTGCTAGCTGTGTCCCTTTGCTGGCTCTGTTGGCTGTTTCCCAGGTGAGTCAGGCAGATCAGGAGTCAGGCAGAGAGAGCTTTAAGCTAAATGTTGCCCAGGGTATCCTCCACAGGCCTCCTAGGTATGGGGTTTGGGGCCTATTACAGCTTGCCTCTGCTGGCTCTGCTGGCTCTGAACATCTTTTTGCATTCTGATTAACTATATGTTTTCTTTAGTAAAATGTTTATTACAATCTTTTTCCAGTTTTTAAATTGGCTCATGTGTCTTGTTGTTATTGAATTGTAAGAATTCCTTATACATTTTGGATATAGTTCCTTCATCAGACAAGATTTGTGACTATTTTCTCCTAGCTTTTTTATTTTATTAATAGTGTTTTCTGACTTAAAGCAATCCCTCTGAAATCAGGGACAAGACAAGGCTGCCCACTGTCTCCATATCTCTTCAACATAGTGCTGGAAGTCCTTGCTAGAGCAATAAGACAGTCGAAGGAGATCAAGGGGATACAGATGGGAAAGGAAGAAGTCAAATTATCACTATTTGCAGATGATATGATAGTATATATGAGTGACCCCAAAAAC
Organism: Psammomys obesus; assembly: GCF_907164565.1. Lineage (NCBI taxonomy): Eukaryota > Metazoa > Chordata > Mammalia > Rodentia > Muridae > Psammomys > Psammomys obesus. The sequence goes on from NW_026596101.1 coordinate 13,016,377, forward strand.
TCTACCAGGGAACTCCTACAGCTGATAAACACCTTCAGCAAAGTGGCCGGATACAAAATTAACTCAAAAAAATCAGTAGCACTCCTGTATACAAAAGACAAAAGGGCTGAGAAAGAAATTAGAGAAACAACACCATTCACAATAGCCACAAATGACATAAAGTACCTTGGTGTAACCCTAACCAAGCAAGTCAAAGACTTGTATGAAAAAAATTTCAAGTCTCTGAAGAAAGAATTAGAGGAAGATATGAGAAGATGGAAAGATCTCCCATGCTCATGGCTTGGCAGGATTAACATAGTAAAAATGGCCATCTTACCAAAAGCAATCTACAGATTTAATGCAATTCCCATCAAATTGCCAACACAATTCTTTACAGACCTGGAAAGAAAAATTCTCAACTTCGTATGGAATAACAAGAAACCGAGAATTGCTAAAACAATCCTCTACAATAAAAGATCTTCTGGAGGTATCTCCATCCCTGATCTCAAGCTGTACTATAGAGTAACAGTTATAAAAACTGCATGGTACTGGCATAGAAACAGAATGGTGGATCAATGGAATCGAACAGAAGACCCAGAAATAAACCCACACACTTACGGACACCTGATTTTTGACAAAGATGCCAAAACCATACAATGGAAAAAAGATAGCATCTTTAACAAATGGTGCTGGTCCAACTGGATGTCTACATGTAGAAAAATGAAAATAGATCCATACTTATCACCCTGCACAAAACTGAAGTCCAAGTGGATCAAAGACCTCAACATAAAACCAGACACATTAAATCGGCTAGAAAAAAAAGTGGGGAATACCCTAGAACTCATTGGTACAGGAGAAAACTTCCTGAACAGAACACCAACAGCACAGGCTCTAAGAGCAACAATCAATAAATGGGACCTCATGAAATTGAAAAGCTTCTGTAAAGCAAAGGACACCGTCATCAAAACAAAGCGACTGCCTACAGATTGGGAAGAATCATCACCAACCCTCTATCTGACAGAGGACTCATATCCAATATATATAAAGAACTAAACAAGCTGAAAAGCAACAAACCAAGTAATCCACTTAAAAAATGGGGAACAGAGCTAAAGAGAGAATTCTCTGCAGAGGAATATTGAATGGCAGAGAAGCACTTAAAGAAATGCTCAACCTCATTAGCCATTAGGGAAATGCAAATCAAAACAACCCTGAGATTTCACCTTACACCCATCAGAATGGCCAAGATGAAAATCTCAAGGGACAACACATGCTGGAGAGGTTGTGGAGAAAGGGGAACCCTTCTCCACTGCTGGTGGGAATGTAAACTGGTACAACCACTCTGGAAATCAATCTGGCGCTTTCTCAGACAACTAGGAATAGCGCTTCCTCAAGATCCAGCCATATCACTCCTAGGCATATACCCAAAAGAGGCGCAAGTACACAACAAGGACATTTGTTCAACCATGTTTGTAGCAGCTTTATTTGTAATAGCCAGAAGCTGGAAACAACCCAGATGCCCCTCAACTGAAGAATGGATGCAGAAACTGTGGTACATCTATACAATGGAGTATTACTCAGCAATGAAAAATAAGGAAATCATGAAATTTGCAGGTAAATGGTGGGACCTGGAAAGGATCATCCTGAGTGAGTTGACCCAGAAGCAAAAAGACACTCACGGTATATACTCACTCATATAAACATACAATATGTTTATTGTATGTTTAGAATAAACCCACTAAAAGCTGTACATCTAAACAAACTAAGCAAAAGAGAGGACCCTAACTAAAATGTTCAATCCCCATCCTGAAAGGCAAAGAGGATGGACATCAGAAGAAAACGAAAATAGGAAACAACCTCGGAACCCGCTACAGAGGGCCTCTGAAAGCCAGAAGAAAACAGGAAACAACCTTGAAACCTGCCACAGAGGGCCTCTGAAAGCTTCTGCAGTATAGACTGTCAAAGCAGATGCTGAGCCTGATGGCCAACTGATGGGCAGAGTGAATGGAATTTTATGTAAGAAGTGGGAAATAGTAAGAGCTGGAGGGAACGGGAACTCCACAAGCAGAGCAACAGAACAAGATAATTTGAACACAGGGAACTTCCCAGAGACTCATACTCCAACCAAGGACTATTTGTGGAGATGACCTGGAACCCCTGCACAGGTGTAGCCCATGGCAGTTCAGTGTCCAAGTGGGTTACATAGTAATGGGAAGAGGGACTGCCTCTGACATAATCTGATTGGCCTGCTCGTTGATCACCTTCCCCTGAGGGGGGAGCAGCCTTACCAGGCCACAGTAGAGGACAATGCAGCCACTTTTGATGAGAACTGATAGACTAAGATCAGAAAGAAGGAGAGGAGGACCTCCCCTATCAGTGGACTTGGGGAGTGGCATGCATGCAGAAAGGGGAGGGAGGGTGGGATCGGCAGGGGAGGAGGGAGGGGCTTATGGGGGGATACAAAATGAATAAAGTGTAATTAATAAAAAAAATAAAAGATTAAAAAAAATAGTGTTTTCTGCAGCATAATAGTTTTTAATCTTAATTTTTTTCTATCAAGTCCACTTACTGTGTTCTGAAACATCATCTTGCTTTCTTAAAAAGCTAACTTAACAATGTCTGCTCTCTCACTCAGGTATTTACATCATTCCTAGATAGAGTTATTGCTTTGAATGGACTAACATCTGCCATTGTATTCATCTTCCTACTTATTTTGATTTCATTCTTCTAATCTTTCTTAACCATTCTTTGGTGAGTTATTTATATAAAACCCTTGAATGTGAGACTCTTCTTTCAGAAGAGTTGCTTCAGAAATGAAGTTGAATAAATACACTCTAAGATAAAGACTGGTAGGATTTGTTGGTAATAGATTCTCACTTTCATGGGGTTTATATGTCTACACTCTGATTCTCTCATGTCACTGCTCTGGTGTCCCTTGCTCCAGATGTATTAGCCACCAGTCATGCTGACAATCCCTATGTATGTGGTGAGATTTCTTATTCTTACTACTCAAGTTTATTGCCTTTCATTTAAGAGTCTGACTATGTGCATATAAGTCAAAATCTCTTCCCCTTTAGCCTACTAGGGGCATGCTGAGCTTGTTAAATGTGTTCTTAAATCAAATTTGACATTTAAAGATATTATTTAACATATTCAAATATCTTTGCTCTATTTTTTTTTCAAGATCCTTACCTTGTATGAGTTGCTGGGAGTCTCTCATTAATGAGCCATGTTCCCTGAGGTTCTACTCATACTTTGCTCCTGCTGGATACTCAGTGTTGATGTATCTATGCATCAGATCCCTGCTATCTTCTTCTACCATCTTGAGTCTACTATTGGGCCTGTCTAGTAAAGTGTTCCTTTCAGTTACCGTGTTTTTCAACTTCAAAATTCCTATGTTAATACTTTTCACAATTATTATCTTATAATTTAAAAACCCCATTTGCTGAGGCAGGATTATTATACATGAGTTGGTGCTATGGCTTACGGTTGGTGAATGTGGGGTTTCTTTGTTGAAATTTAGTCCCCTTTACAAGGCATTGAGAGGCTAGAAACGGAATCCAACCATGGTGTTTGGAGATGGACCTTCGGGAGGTGGTTGATTTAGAGAAGGTCATAAGGGGAGAGCCCTGTTATTGAATACGCATGGCTTTTGGTCCCAAACCTCTTTTATAAGTGTATTTTAATTAAACAAACTAACAAGTTTCACTATAGCACTTTCACACATATATGTAATTATTCTCAATGCTGCATTACTGCTGGAGTTATAGAAAGATAGAGGCTAGCAGATCTAGAAAAAACATATGTGTGTGCTCTGTCCCTTGCTGTGTGATGCCCTGTGCCACCCCAGAGACTGCTATCAAGCCAGAATAAGCCTCTTGCCTTCTAAAGTAGCTTACAATAACTGCTTTGAAATCTTTGTCTGCTAACTTCAGCACCTGGGGACATTCGCAGACCCTTTCTATTAACTGTGACTTCTTCCAAACAGTTTCCTCTTTCTCTGTATGTCTCACCAATGTTTCCGAAAAACAAACATTTCAGACAATACAAAGTGACAATGCTGGATTTTGGTGTTGTATCTTTTGTCTTTCTTTGCACAATCAGTAACGTTGACTAGATCTGTAAAATTCTCCTGCATTGCGCTCTGCTCAGGTACCTACAACATCCTTACCAACTGACCTCAGACTATCAAGTCTCTTCAGAACTGCCTGCATCCTCTTCCTTGGTAGTCTGGCAAAGTCACTTCTCCCAGGGGGAAGTAATTGAAGAGCAGGCAACAGAGTTCATCTCAGAGACAGTTCCTGCTCCCCTTACTAGGAAACCCACATGGAGACTGAGCTGCCTATTGTCTACATCTGAGCAGGGGGCCTGGATCCTCTCCATGCATGGTCCTTGGTTGGTGCATCAGTCTCTACAGTTCCCCCGGGCCCTGGTTTGTTGCCTCTGTTGGTCTTCTTGTAGAGCTCCTGTCTTCTCCGGGTCCTTCTATCCCTCCACTCTTTCATAAGATCCCCTGCACTCTGCCCAAAGTTTGGCTGTGAGTCTCAGTATCTGCTTCAATCCTCTGCTGAGTGGAGTTTTTCAAAACCTTCAGATTTATAATATATAAAGTTCCAGAGCTGGCCACAGTATACTGAGTAGCTTATGTTCTGTCCAGTGTTAGCTGTGCATGAACACAGCTTAGTATTGAATTTTCTTTCCCAAACATGACTGGAAATCAGGGTATCAAAGCTATTAGGCTTCTCTCCATGTTGGTCACCCAGGTGACTGCCTTTTCCAGTAACACTACCGCCTGACCCACTGTTCCAAACCTAGCACACCCTGGTGAGGATAATTTAATATGTCAAGTTGACTGGGCTATAGGATGCCTAAACAGTGTGTGCGCATGTATGTGTGTGTGTGTGTGTGTGTGTGTGTGTGTGTGTGTGTGTTGCTTCTAAAAATGATTGCCATTTGAATTGGTGAATTGAATATGATGGGTGTTCTTCCTCAATATGGGTTGGTGCCATCCACACATACTAGATTCTGAATGGAACAAAAGTGATGAAGGTTGCGTTTTGGTTTTAGCTTGATTAGTCAAGCTAGAACATTGATCTTCTGCCTCCAGCACTCCCAGTGTACAGGTTTTCAGATTCAAAGTGGCAGCTACACCATGACGGCTCCTGGCTCTCAGGCCTCCACACTGTACCATAACTCCCTAAGACTCAACCAGTTCCTTATACTAAATCCTGGAGAGGGAGGAGTGGGAAGATCTCCCATACTGACTGTGTTTCTCTAAAGGATCCTAATGCAGCTCCTATTAGAATGGCCATATGGATCACCTCAGCTGAATTAGGAAGCACAACTTCAGTCCAGGACACCATGGACTTCCACTGTTCTCACTTGATTTCAGCAGCTACTCAAGCCTCCTCGAGTTACTACATGAATTCCCAAGACACTGAAACAAATGGCTTTGTCAACTTTTTCTCCCTTATAGAGGCTTTTTGGGAAGCTAATGTCCTTATACAGCCATACCTGGAAGTCTTGCCAATAATTCAATTTTAAAATTACTCCATTGTAATTACACACAGCATGTAGCGATGGAATGATTTGTAATGCTGTGGATGTCAAGTGAGTGATGTCATGACAAACTGATCTATCAACTGAAGCAAAATGGGAGAGGTCAAAATGGCTGATCACATTTACATTACCATCAGCCCCCAGCATAATTTACAAGTCCAAAGGGTTGCTCTAAGTCATTTATATATTTGGCAGGTGACAAATGTTGTAAAGGGCTAAATTACCATTCTTTTCATATATACAAGTAGGTGTACATATCTTAGATATACATATATCATATATTACATATATGAAAATATATGTGCATATAGCTATATATACAAACGTGAATGCTAAGCATTTTTTACTCATGTACTCGTTCTCATCATTGTGAATGCTATAAATAAAATTTGATAAACTTTTGGGTATATAATTATTTCAATATTGTTCACTTCCCCAAGTTGAGTTCTTCTCTGTGAGGCAGAGAATATTCCAGATACAACATATCTATTTGAAGGATCAAATACTCATGTGATCTCTGCAAATACCAAGCCAAATGCCATATTATTAAGTCTGAAGGTGATTCCAGGGAGACATCAACAGAATTAAATATCAGAACAATCTGACTGGCTGTGGATGCTTCCTTGGCAGTGAATGATGCCGGCTGTACAGTCTCACAACACCCCCAAAATGGCCTCATTTTCAAAACCAGCAAATCAAAGTCCAAAATGGCTTCAGTGCTGATGTGTCACCCTAGACCATGACTGACGTCAGCGGGCTCAGACTCCGATAAGTGTCTGGGGGGATTTGGAAAGCACAGGTTGCTCTTCAACCTCGACTTGAGAGTTCTTCCTTAGTCACCTGGCACCTGTCTGCCATCCTTTCTGCTAACAGGGCAAGTTTGGTGGCTAGAGTTGCCCAGAACCTGAGCGCCTGAGATGGCAGCAATGGGGGAGTTGATGGGAGAAGGTAGAAGTGCGCTTTGATAAGGACTTCTTGAGACAGCATGGATTAAGGTGATGCTCTACTTGCTACCTTCTAACAGTGCTTCTAGTGCTTAAGGTGGAAGGGAGAGGAAGGAAGAGCCATCATGGGCTACTAATACCATTGCTTGATGGCACACAGCTACATGCCCCGAGGACACTTTATGCTCGGCACTGCCTCCCAGCTACTGATGTTCAAAATTAATTTGAGCTTCCATTTGCATATAGCGCATGCTGCTGAGAGAGGCTACTACTCTGAACATCCTCCAGCACTCATCTTTGCCTGCTTTATTTAATCTTTACTTATAGACATAGCAGTTAATGTTATAATGTTACATGAACTAAGTAATATTCCATTTTACAGATGAGGAGCCAAGAACTGAAGAGATAACAAGTCCTTTGATCAGGCGAAGACTGGATTTGAGTCCTTTTATTCTACTCTCAACACCCTTATCTTAGCCATTATATCAACTGCATGGGTTTTTTTTTCTCTTGGAAAACAGCCCCTTTGTACCACTTTGAGTTAAATCAGTTGCCATGTCAACAGAAAAAAAAAAAAAAAAAAAAAAGATGCCACAATATCAGAAACACCTTGGGCCACGGAGACGACATGAAACCCAGGCTTGTATTTTATTTTCAATGCATCTTTAGCAGGGCTGTCTCATGGGTGAAAATGAGGCCACACAGAAAGGGAATAGACTCAAAATTAAGCCCATACAGTAACAACCCCTACAAGCAATAGGCGGTTATTCTCTCATCTATTTAAGCATTTGTTGAGCACACTCTGGTTGTAGATATTTTTGCTGGGCATGACAGATGGAAATGTGAACGCAGTAACTTCCCCTGACCTCAGCAGAGTTGGTGATAAAGGATTAAGCAATAGGCAGAGATTGGTCATCATAGTTTCCCATCATAGTCTTTTGGGCTAGGTGGTAAAAGCACTTGCAATACAAGCTCAAGAACATGAGTTCAGATCCCAAGCACCCATGTAAAGCCAGTTACATGGTAACACATGTCTGTTATTATAATGCTCTTGGAGGAAGATACCCAGAAACTACTGAGTCTTACTGCCATGAACAATAAAAGACCCTGCCTCAAACAAAAGGAAGTTGAGAACTGGCAACTGACACTGATTTCTTATCTCCACACATGCTGGGTGGCATGTTCACACATGCAAGCTCACATGCATGCATGCACACATACAGACAGACAGACAGACAGACACAGGACATGGGAAGAGGTAAAATAATGATTATAGTCTATTATGAGCACACTGGGGGAGAAGCTCCCAGACAGAATCTTATACTTTCAGAGTGAGCCTTACAGAAGTTCTGTGACTCCAGAGACCAGAAAGAGCTGTCCATGTAAGCTAGGAGTCAATCCTTGAGGCAGAGAAGGCTTTTTAGAAGCAGGCACTTCACAATCAAATCTGAGAATAGAGAAGAAATAGAGGCTACTAAAGAAAAAAAAAAAAAGTCAGGTTTACATAGCTCCTGTTAAACATACTACTGGGAACTAGGGGGTGAGGTTACTCTAGGTCAAACTAGATCTGGATTTAGGACAAAGAAAACATCAACAAAGACTGAAACGTCCACAGAGAGTCTCTGGCTTGGAGTGATGAGCAGGAAAGAAGCAAAAAGCTGGTAAAACCATCCAGCCTGTCAAGCTGCCTTTATACAAATAGTGCTTTGTTAAAAACAAACAGGATTCTCTTCCTAATCCCATCCTACTTCCAACCTAGCTTTCAAAATAAGCCAAAAATATAAAGGGGGGGGGGGGAAGCTAACAATCTAATATGAAGCTGAATCTGACCTTCCTCGCCTCATCAAATAAGACTCATGGGGAAAAAATAATGACAGTCATAACAACACACTTCTCCTTTTAGGGACAAAGAAGCCCCAGGGACATCATTCCCCGGGATCTCAGGGAATGATGAGTGATGGCCAAGGGGATAAGGGGAAACTGAGGGTTTGAACCCAAGTTCATTTCTGGAATCCCGGGCATCCTTCAAGTGCCTGAGACTGCCGAGCAGGGTAGAAAAGAAAGGTTTTGACTGAGATATAAAATAGGAAGAAAGATCACCATTGTAAAAGGACTGTCTGGAACTGGGAGGGATGAAACCTTTTTATGGCTGCCATAAACTGAGCAGGCCTGGAGGATGAGTTTATCTGCCCGGTCAGCATCAGCAGAGAATCCTTAAGCAGAAGAGCAGGGCCTCAGTCAGAGAACATGTGCCCATGTCCGTCTCTCAGGCTAACACATAAGCACTTTTCCCATCTCAGCTTACTCTTTTCCTATCATTTTTCTGAACCTGTTTCTTCCAGATCCCAGTAAATATGAGGACTCTTGCCAACCACTCCTGCCATGACTGTGCCTCTCACTGGAGCTCAGACTCCAAGGACCTTTGGGAAAAAGTTCTGTCTCACTGCCTGATGCTCTGTGAGCACAGGGGGCCATGCTGTCCCGTTCACTATTGACTATGTAGTCACATTTGTCATTGTTAAAATCATAACTGAATTCAATGCAGTGTTGCCACCAGGCAGAGTGGCTTCTGCATCGAAATCCCAGAGCCCTTGGGAGGTGGGTGCAGAGGGAGGAGCTCACGGCCATTCCAAGCTGCATTGTGAAGCTGAAACCAGCCAGGCAACATGAGACCCTGTCACAGATAGTTAGATAGATAGATAGATAGATAGATAGATAGATAGATAGATAGATAGATAGATGGATGGATGGATGGATGGATGGATGGATGGATAGATAGATAGATAGATAGATAGATAGATAGATAGATAGATAGATAGATAGATAGATAAAAATTCCAACTTAAAAACAAGCACTCTCTTTTATCAACTCCTAGGAATTTTCTAAAGCTTCTTATTTCATCCTCAGAGCAACTGTAGAAAAGAAACCAAGGCTCAGGGAGAAAAAAAACTTGCCCAAAACTATGTGGTGAGTCAATATCCCAATTCAAGCTAGGACTCCTGTCTGGACTCCCTGATTCTCTCCCTCGTCCTCACGGGGATCTGCTGAGGTCTCCAGTGACACACTTAGCAAGAACTTTAAGTTTTATTCATTCCTATCATAACCTAGTTTTATTCTATCCTGGCAGACACTGTGTTATAGCATATAGAAAGTTTAAAGATAGAGCTATTTAGCTTTTGAAAGAAATGTGAATCAATTGCTACATACAGCAGATTATCTTAAAAATAAGCTGGGAAGATGGTTCTGCTGATTTGTCACGTGCTGCATGAGCGTAAGGTCCTGAGTTGGGCCCCCAGCACCCCTATAAAAGTCAGGAGTTGGTGGCACACACCTGTTACCCCATCCCTGGAGGGAGTACGGTTATAGGCAGGCAGATCCCTGGGGGTTGCTGTCCAATGGCCTAACTGAAAGGGGGAGCTTCTTGTTCAATGACAACCCTGCTTCAAAAACAAAAAAGGTGGGGAGAAATAGAGGAAGCTACTCAAAGTTGACCTCTGGCCTTCACGTGGGCACACAAAGGCAAGCATGCCTACATACACATAGGTACATGCACGTATATACCATGTACACACACATACACATGTCAAAACTAAATAAACAACATTGTAAAACACAACAAAACGCTCCACAATTTTAACTCCGTGTTCAAAGCCTCTGAACCCAGGGTTCACTTCAGGGTAAAAGAGGAAGTCACCCAGTTATGCCAGTCCCCAACAGGGTTTTCTCCTTCTATCAAGAGTACCCATTTGTAAACTATAAATGAAGCTCACAGTTATGAGGTTTTACCATTTGAAAAGGATAAAAGAAAAGACGGAAGGAAGGAGGGGAGGACGGAGGGGAAGTGGGATGGGGGACGGTAGGAGAGGGAAGGAGAAATAACAATGAAATAAGAACTAAAGCAATCTGGGTGTGGTGGCTCATGCTTGTAATCCCAGCAGGAGGAAGGCTGGGGCAGGAGGGCTGCTCCACATTTAGGGCCGGTCTGAGTCTATACAGTGAGTTACAGGCTAGCTTCAGCCAGAATGAGACCCTGTGTCAAACCAACAAGCAAATAAATAAAACAATGTGCCATGAGCTATGTGAAGAAGATGCTGCATCATCCTGTGACCACTGGCTAGTCAATAGTCTCCCAGAGGCCAATGCAAAACAACTTCTACATGCACTCTGCATGGCCCATGTATTGGCAGGCAAGGGGAACAAGGCAGTGTTTCAAGGATATAAATGCACTGTAAATAAAACCATATTTTCCCATGAGAGAGGAGTCAGTTTTCTATAAGGGGAGTGCCTATACTTCCTCCGGGAAAGGACACCAATGACCTCTTTGGAAAGGTAACGTCAAGGGTCCTAAACTAGAGTCATATCTAAGTTGATGCAGTCAAACAAGAAAGCTAGCAAATGGATAAATAATGAAAAGGAGGCGTTGAGGGCTTTTTTGGTGGCCTGGGACATAAGTGACACAAAAGAGATAGGGCCGAGAGTTAACTTTGTTCAAGGAACCCAGATAGCCCCCTCACTGTCCCCACAGCCAGTAAACGTCCAGTGTGTTAACCCAGTTTCCTCCCTGCCGTGTAGAGACCAATAGGTCCATATTGTCAGTACTGGTGTCTGCCCCAATATCCTTCCTGTGCCCAGGGCCCAGCAGACGCTCCCGAGCTCTGTGGTTCTGCCTGTTACCCTACTTAGCAGCAGCTGATCAATGACAATATTTCATTCATTTCTGCATGAATTTATACAGGACGAACAGAGGAAGTGATGGGGTAAGAGGGCCCAGAGACATAGGATGAAAGACCAGAGAGGGATACCTGTATGTGTGGAACTGTGATATGGAAAGGAAAAAAAAAAAGTGATGTCTGGTGCACAAAGTGACCTGACAGCTCTGCTCTCTGGCTCCTTGCATCCATTGCTCCAAGCCAATTACACTGAAATGGCTCTGTTCTCACTTCAATGGTGACGAGAGTTGTGCATCCCAGAATTCAGATTCTTTAAAAAAAAAAAAAAAGAAAAAGAAAAGAAAAAAGAAAGAAAGGTTCCCTCAAGGGTAGAATTGTCAGGAAGACAGCAGTGTCCTGTAAGTTCTTGGAAATGTAGGAAGGAGGCAGGGTGTGGGCTCCAGACAATGCAGAGGTCTGACAGGCTTAGAAAAACCTCCAGCCTTGCCCTCCCCATCAGTGATATATGAGACAAATTAGAACCATTAGCAACTCAAGTACAAGAAGAAGAGACCCTACACACACACACACACACACACACACACACACACACACCACCCCCTACCCTTCCTCCTACCCCTCCCCGCTGCCGCTGCTGCCGCCATCACCACCACCACCACCTTACATGGGTGAGTGTCACACCCAGCATAAACTCAAACAAAGGTGGTCCTGAAATCTTCTTTAAATAAAAGCAGGCTATAAACACATCTTTCCCTGTGGAGTGATCCAGGAAGCTACTGGACCCACATTCCAATATCAGCAAAAGCTATTGATTGATTCTTATTAAGTGCCCATATGCCCCGGGTGCGGAACAAAAGATTCAGTCCCTCTTATAAAAGCACTCACTCAATGAGAGTATCAACATTAATACAAAAACCGAATGGCAGTCCCAAGATGACCCTCAGAGGCCACATCATTGAAGACCTTGATGATTCAGAAAATAAGCCAAGATGGGTACAGTTCCCTCTTGATGCGACACATGAGAGGCTCAGTATCCTTCCCTGCAAAGGATACTGAGAGCAAAGCATGCCTCACTACCCACTGAAAGAAATTAATTCTTTACACTATAATAGCAAAGGCTGGAGACACGGCTCAGAGGTTAAGAGTGCGTACTGCTCTTCCAGAGGACCTCTGGTGACACACAACCCCTGTAACTCCAGCTCCAGGGGATCCAACGCCTTCTTCTGATCTCTGCAGAAACACGTGCAAACATATACACGCAAACAAATACTATAATACTAAATACTAAATACTTAATACTAAATACTATAATAAATCTTAAAATACAGTAATTTCCAAGAAGTTACCAGACACTGGTATCTTCCTGACCATTCTAAAATTGAAGGAGACCTTTTTCTTTCTTTCTTTCTTTTTCTTTCTTTCTTTCTTTCTTTCTTTCTTTCTTTCCATCTTTCTTTCTTTCTTCCTTCCTTCTTTCCTTCCTTCCTTCTTTCCTTTCTTTTTTCCTTTCTTTCTTTCTTTCTTTCTTTCTTTCTTTCTTTCTTTCTTTCTTTCTTTCTTTCCAAAACAGGCAGAATTCTGGGAGGTACACTCTTGTCACCACAGAAGTGTTCCATGAGAGAAGGGTAGCATCTCCCTCCTTTTCCCAAAAAGTGGCAAGTACAAATTTCAAATTTCAGACTGGGACAGAAGGGACCTTCACAAGAAAGAAGAGCTCATCCATCCCAATGCTTTAGATGTTTGTCAACAAACATGGAGAGACCAGTTGGGGGCAGGCTTGGTAAGCAAGCCTTTTCAGTGTGTGTGCCGTTGCTTTGATGGTTGTGGGGGTGTATGGAGGGGCTGCCAATAAAACCTCCGTTCAAAAGTGGGCTCCTAAGTCGTAAGTCATTTCAAGAAATAATGACAGGAAACATTTAATCTGTGGAGTCTGAACGTCTCTTCCATCAGTGCGTTGGGGATCCGCCATGAGGGAGCTGTCACTCTCCAGCAAGGAGATGATAGGCCCATTGGTTCCATTTCTCTTCCTGCCACACGAGGAAATGGAGAGTAATGCCGCTCGGCCTGTGGAGAATGAATCAAGGGTGGCACACACACAAACGCCCTGTCCCAGCTCTGCTGTTCTGCCTGTCACCCCACTCACCAGCAGCTGATCAATGACAGTATGTAAATGTGCATCCAAGACAACCACCCCTGTCTGCCAGACTGGTGGGAGCCCCTCCCTCCAGGACCCCTTTGTGTGTCTGTGACAGAGCAGCATGATGAACAGGCTTCCTGACGCTCTCCATCTCATTAGAGGACAATCCTTTGCTCGGTTCTTAATGGACTCTACAAATTGCTCACCCTCCCTCTGGTGCAAGATTATGATAATTTTATTATTCATGCCAGGAAGGAGTTGCCAAAAATGACAACATGATCAGCACCCATGACAGGTATAAGGAACATCTCCCATGACATCCCAGGAAGGGGACCATCTGAAATGACGTCTGATCCTTAATTAGAAAGAAATGATTGGCTACTTTTCAAGCAGAAGTAGGAAGCCACGGCATATGCACACTCAGCTCTGGGAAGCCAGCAGGCTCCCCATTGTGGAAGGCGAGCACTGGATGAGCTAATAAACGCCAAACAAAGCCCTCACCATGGCAGCTGGAAGATGCCAGCCAGGTGTTTGTCACCATCCACTGACATTCAGATGATGAATCAGAGATGAGGCACAGATCTCGGACTCCTCACCAAATGATGTAGACAGGTCCTCGGATCTCAGCAGTACCACTTCCCCTGTGAGTCAGGCTAGCAAAGAAAGCAGTGGCTGTGACATCTTTTTGCTTCCAAGAGTCTACCTAGAGCCAACTCTGTTGCTTTCCAATACAGCAATCGTTCCCATCTTCCTTTTACCCCATAGGCAGTACCACCGGTCACCAGCTACTCGTTTTCCTATTTCCTGTACAATCAGAAGTGGTTCTAGGATACAATCCTACAATGAAACATTAGTAGTCACATACGGGAAGGTATGTGTATGGGGAGGTATCTGGGCTTTAAAAACTCAGAAGGGAAGAAGATGAATGAGCAAGTAGAACATGTCCACTGTCTCTTTGCTTCATACTTTGGCCTGTGCAGACTCAGAGGGTGATTGCTATTACAATCTGCAATGCTTCTCCTCCTCCCACAAGCTCACACGGAGAAGGGGTGGCGCTCACCACAACAGTGTTCAAAAGTGAATTCTTTGGGAGGTGGTTGGATCTGGATCGGGAGGACTTAAATCTTGTCAATGACTTAATCCATTGGCGGGTGCATAGCTACCGGGAGCCAGGCGATGGAGCCTCATTGAAGCAGGTAGGTCACTGCCGCCATGCCATTGAAATTGATATCTTGTTCTTCAACTCTTATCCCCTCCCTTCCCTACCCCAGGCCCTGTCTCTCATTTCTAGTTGCCATGGTATGAGCAATCACTCTTAATAGCTGAGCTGTTTCTCTAGACTCCTTTAAGGAACTATCTTTAAAGATGATGTTCAAGCTTAACACATGCGAAAGTTTTACAAAATAACATTAACAAAACATCACTAGAGAAGAAGAATGCAAAATCTACTTGAAGATATTTTTAAACATCCCTTTCTCAAGAATCTGTTTTAGATTCAAGAGATGCAAAGACTCTTAGGAAATCAATGACTACCTCTGGATCCTGAAAGCTATGACTTCCACTAGCTCAATGCTCAAAAATGCTCAACTAACCAACTTACACAAAAATGAATGAACACCTCCCCGCATTCTGCCTACCTCTGACATAAGGTCTGTGTTAGCCTAATTGCAATGTAATTTTTACTTCGTCAGGAATCACGGGAGCTGCTTTCTGGCAGATTTCATATCTGATTACTTTCAGAGACCAAAGGGGACAGTTGGGAGCTGAATTTACGGTCACTGGGTGCCCTCTGAGCTCTGGATCTACATCAAAGCCACAGGGGCTGGAAGCAAATCACTATGACAACCATTTATGTGGCCAAAATGGAAAGGCAAGATTTGATGGGACAAAGTAATGCATACACCTATAACTCTAAAATACATGGTGAAGTTCATGTTTGGATTTCCTGTTTAAGACTGAACCAGGCGCCTCCCCTGCCTCCAGCTGTGTGTGTATGTGAATAAGAGGGACCATAATGAAACCATGAATAATAAGTAAAGGACGTCAACAGGAATACCGCAAGGGCTCCAAATACTTTAATTCATAACCATACACAACGGATTGCTGCTTCGTAGGAAATTCGTCTGTTCTTTCCCAGCATTTGTTATCCACTTTTCGTTCCCTTGAAATATGCTCTGCCAAAACCCCCACAGCAGAACGCTCAAAGCGTCTCCATGCTGCCCGCTTAAAACAACAAGGAAGACAAGTAATGGGTTATTTCAGTGCAGGTTTGGCCTCGTCTGCCAGTGATGAACCTTAAACTGCCTCGGAGGAGACGAGTCTCAAAAGTCCCTTCAAATAGCACCTTCATTCTTGTGGCTCCCCTAAAAAAAAAAAAAAAAAAAAAAAAAAAGTGTCACGTAAGCAGTACTGTACATAAGGGAAAACAGGGGACCGGCTACCAGGGCATCCTTAGCCACTCCTGTGGCCTGAATTTCCAAATTCTAAATCTCATTTTAAAAAGGAGGGCCCTCATCCATGAGCAAATAAAATGGATTAGCCATGCTGCCTTTAAAAGGTTTAAGAATATGTGTGTGTTTGTGTGTGTGTGTGTGTGTGTGTGTGTATGCATTGCAATAACAACTGATGAAAAACTTTTTAAAAGGCCATGAATTTGAAGGAGAGTGTGGAGGAGTATGTGGGAGGGTTTGGAGAGAGGAAAGGGAAGGGAGAAATGTTGTAATTAAAATACAACCTCAGAAAGCAAAAAAGAAGGAGAAAGCGAAGTTGCCCAGCAGGCTTGAATGTACCAAGTGAATCGAACAAGTGAATAACGTGTGTGTGAATTACCCTAGCCAGCAGCCCACACCTCGAGAGCATCATTACTGAGCTGAGGTGAGTCTGTTGATGCATCTGGTGTCTTTGTTGGCACTCCTGGGTGAGAAACCACACCACCACCCTTCTCTCCCTTCCCTGCAGTAGAAAAAAAGTTCCTTGGCTAGGGCTGCAACTCCTTCCAACCCCAAACGTGGCAAAACATCAGGGGACCACACATAGCATGAGCTGCCTCAGTCCCTACTGCACATCAGCTGCTCTCCGGTCTGTCCCTCCTCCCACCTCTGAAAGTCCCACCAGGCTTCCAAGGCAATGGACTGCCAAGCTGTGCTCTGAATCTCAAGAGAACCTTGGGAAACCAGTTTCTCTCTGCTTGCCTGAGGCCCTCCTGGCTCACAGGTCAGACTCTGTCCCAGAGACGATGCTCAAGTGTCCTAGTTGTCCTTTCCCCACTTCCAGGGTGACCAGTCAGGCACTGGACTTCTTCCTTTGAGCCACACGACCACTGTGCAGTCAGGTTTACATAGGGCATGCACCCGCCCAAACTTGGCGGCCATGTGTGCACTGAGCCAAATGTCCTGCCTGGCTTTCCTGTGAGTCTAGGGTTCGGGAGGGCTTCTGAGCCTCGGGAATTTATTCCTATTCCCTTTCTTTTTCCCAAACTAAGGATACATGATGGCGATAAACACGAGACCCCACTACCATCAATCCCAGCTGTGGCTGCAGAAGGCAGCCCTTCCTGTTTTCCAAGGGAGCTCTCTGAATCACTAGTGACTGGAGCTGACAGGCCAGAACCTGTCACTCACATTCCATAAAGATTCCACGGTGCTACAGAAACCACCTCACACCAGTTCTCCCACTCCTCAGTGAGGCAGCTGATCTCTTAACACCCTGGATTCAGCATAGACCTTATCATACTTATCACTGCACGCCAGGGACCACCAACATTTAATTTCCCACCAAGAATCCACATCCCACTTAATTTATAGATAGATCCTGCAGAACAGATCCCCAGATATGTCTTGGAGTTTGGAGAATCTGCTTCCTGGGTCTCTTGCTGGGACCAACTTCCACATCATTCAGGGTCAAGTCAGGAAGTAGAAGCCATATCTGGTTCGTTCTCATCATGGTCAAAATGCCTGACAGGATGACCAAAGGGAGGAAAGTTCACTGAGATCACAGTTTTAGAGGGGTCAGTGAATGGTTTCTTGGTCCTGTGCCCAACAGAGACACAGGATGGTGTCTGCACGGTGGTGGCACGTGGTAGCAACTGTTCTTCGCTTCTTAGCAGATGGGAGCAGAGAGAGGTGCCTTTCCTCCTTTTCTCATTTTTCTCTGTCCAGGCCCCCAGTCTGGGGAATGCTCCTGCCCAAAGGCAGGACCTATCTTCTCCTGACTCAGTTAGTCATCTCTAGAACTTCTGTCATAGACACAGCCAACATGTGTCCCCCTGGTCTCCTAGGTGATTCTAAATCCAGTTCTGGCAGTGAAGGTTAAGCCTGGATTTAGTTTGGGGCCATTTTGTCTCTGGTATAATTTCATTTCATTTTCTCCTTCCAGGATATTTATTTCCTGGTCAGAAATGAAACGGGGACAGATTCCTCTATCCATTAGGCCTGAGCCCAGAGACATGACATGAGAGATAGGGATGGAGAGGTGAGGCACAGGAGATAACTCCCAGTGTATGTGCACCACGGTCCTATGTTTATCTTGGCTGGGTCCAGAGAAGGCCTGCCTGGGAACAGAAGTGAGAGCCACAGCAATGGCAGCACAAAAGGAAGTACTAAATCCCAACAGGCCAAGGTTCCAGGCCACAGGGCCCAGGTGAGACAGGAAATGTTCTAGCAGCTGGCTTTTGTCCCAAGGGCTGTATGTTGAATATTGTGCTCTGAGTGCTGACAGGAAAGGCAGAAGAATGGGTTACTATCTTGCCTCCCATATAGAACCAGAGACATTGAATTAGGTAATATGAACCTTCCCTGCCCACTGGGGCCATTCGTAGCTCTGAGCAGGGATTGACTAGGTTGTCAGGGAGTAACAATAGATTCCAGACTTCCTGGGTGGGTCCCTGCTATCTGGATCACAACAAGGCACGGTCAGGGTAAACCACGTGTTCACACAGACGGGGAAACTGAGAGTACACACTCCATGTACTAATATACCATAGCTAGATGGAACTGAAGGTGACAGACAAACTAGTCAGGGAGGGCTCACGATGCAGGACAGCTCAGCCCAGGCACCATACTGCTTAGTCCAACTTGGCTAGGATGGAGTTAAAAAAGCTGGACAACCCAGACAGCATTCCACCTTCTTAGAGAAGACAGGGTCAGCCAAATCCTGGGGGAAAGCAAGCAGAGAGAACCTGGAAGGACACAAAGAGTGGCAGAGGCCTGGGCTAGCTCACTCCCCTGTGACACCAATGTCAGCAGAAGCGGCAATGTGATGGGAAACCATGGGGGCCTGCTGGGTTTCCAGGAAGGAAAAGTAGCATTGGTTGGGGGCCCTGTTAGCACTTCCATGTTGTGTGGGAAGGTGATTAAAGTGGGTCATGTCAATCCTGTATGTTTGTCACCTTTCTGCCTCCTGGAAGATTCAGTCCTTCCGTTAGTTCATGAGACAAAGATTCTACTTCCTAATGAGGCCGTTGTAACTGCCCAGGCCAGCATGCCCCAGACTCTCATTCCATGGATGGTAGAAACTGGTGTTCCTCCATCATGGCACCCTACCATGAAATTGGTCTTGCGATCTTAACTCTTTCCCTCAATGTTCTCTGGATGTGCCTCATTCCTGAGAGTTTTACCCTGTGCCCCATATTTCCTTCTCCATGAGTGACCACTTCCTGAAGCTCTTTAGATCACATATCAGATCCAGCACCAGGGGTAGCAGTGATGTTGGAAGTGATGAAGTCAGAAGGAAAGACTGTCCGGTCCATCAAGGCCTTCTCATATGCATATTCACATAGGCTTAATCCTTGTCCAGCTCCAGGATCTCTTGGATGGTCTTCTGGACCAGAGACTTAAAATCAACAGGTTTTCCTCATTGCTCTTATCTTCTGCCATCATCTGGCTGGCTACTGGGCTATAGGCCCAAGCTATATTCTCCTGCTATTTTCATGCCTAGCTTGGGCTGGGACATCTGAGGCTTCTTCCTAAACCAAATGACAAACTTTGACTACCCACTGCTCAGATGATCACCTCCAGTGTCTACTATTGTTGCTAAGCATAGACTTGAATAACAGTATCTTCTGGGGATAAGACTGCTGATGTTATTCAGGGCAACAAGAGAACACCATATATCGTACAGTCAGCATTAACAGGCAGTAGCTTCCACCACCCTATCCCATCACCAGGGCTGTAGGAATCATGGTAAAAAAAACATTTTTTTTTTAATTATTAGAACTTGGAAAGTTGAAGGAATTTCTGTCCAGACCTAAGACTCACACCTCTGAAGAAAAGGCATTGCTGTGAAGTCTGAGCTAAGCAGAAGGAATCTCAAAGGGGTTGGAAGGAGACAACCTTGGCCAGTCTTTGAACAGCCAGAACACAGCCAATTCCACTAATGCTGGAGAAAAGTGTAGATAGATTCCAGTGCTGTGATCTGGAAGCACCCTCCCACCACCACCTGCTGAAGCAGCAGGCTAGGCTGATTCTCAGGAGTGAGCCACCTGCCAGACATTCTAGTCCTCCATCCTGGCAGAGCCTCAAGGGAAGCAGTCAGCAAGAACAGAAATGTGCTTTACAGCGTCCCAGCACCGGCAGCACAGAGCAGAATATAGAAGGGTAGGGTTGATGATGAGACAGTGGCTTAAGAACTGGCACAGAAAGCATGAGATCATTGTGTGGATCCAAACAGGGCAGAGTTTTAAAAGACGGAGGTGAGAAATGAAGAGACGCTCCAGCCAAGAGATGAGAATAAACAAAACAGACACCCGAGGGTTTGCTGGTGCTCTGGGCTGACTCAGGACTCGTGGGACCAGGGAGCAGAGAGGCTCTGCGAAGCCTACACTTCCCTGAGGATCTGTAGACAGTTAATGGTTGCTGGGACAGAGGGAAGAAGGGAGATTTTTCTCTAGTAGTATAGTCGCTGTTAAGTTGCCCTGCTCCCGTAAGTAACTCTGATTAAACTAATTGGTACACACACATCCAGGAAGGAAGGAAGGAAGGAAGGAAGGAAGGAAGGAAGGAAGGAAGGAAGGAAGGAAGGAAGGAAGGAAGGAAGGAAGGGGTTGAGAGTTGTTGCTTGGATAAAAGAAGGGGGTTGGTGGAAATGAGAGGAGGATTACAGATGGTGATATGGCATATACATCCTAACAGAGAAACTTTACATGGGAGACACTTACCAAACACCAGCTTAACCAAAAGATCAAAGAAAATGCCCCTGTGATAAGATGTGAGTTTTATAAAGCCCTTAAAATTTTTCTGGAATTCTTGCCAAAATTTTATAGCCTCAGTATAGTCAGGAAAGAGCACTCGAAAGGTTTGAGTTGAAGATTTTCCTACACAGTAACTGTCCGGGCTCTTCAAAAGTGTGACCGTTTCTGTGCAAGCATGAGGACTCAAGCGCCATCTCCAGAACTCACATTTAAAAAAGCCAGACATGGTGGCACATGCTTATGATCCCAACACTGGGGAGACAGAGGCAGGTGGATCACTGGGGCTTGCTGAGTCTAGCCTGATCAGTGAACTCAAAGCCAGTGAGAGATCTAGTCTTAGAAAACAGGTGGAAAGTTGCATGGGAACAACATCCAAAGTTATCCTCTGTCTCAGAGACACACACACACAGAAACAGAGACAGAGCCATGCACATGCACTTCCACATACAAGCGTGACGGTCATGGAAGACAAGAAAAGACTGAAGAACTCTAATGGAGGAAACCAAAGAAAAACAAGAATTCAAGTCAATGTGGGACTCTAGATGGGAGACTGAGACAGAAAGGGGACATTGGAGGAGTTAGTGAACTCTAAATAAGAAAGAGTTCAGTCCATGGGGTGTCCCTTTCCTTGTTCATATCTTGGCCATGCTAATTGTTCCACATTAAGTGAGGAACTATCATTAGGGAATAGGGGAATACTCTGTGCTATTTTTACAACTTTTCAGAAAAACCTAAAATGAATTCAAATTAAAAAGAAAAATTTAGCCACCAGTCTCCTTACACTGTTAGAGAGTCCTGTGGGATTTAAGTTATCCTCACAATGTTGCCAAGATAAATAGGCAAGTCCAAGCTGCCTCTTTTGGTAAATAAGGATGAGGGAGCCAGAGTCATCTCCCACCAGTGGGATAGTACTGAAGACGGATGCCATGAGGAGGTACATGAGACAATGGAGCCCAGTGAAAGAGAGGTGAGAGGTTATCAAAGACCAATACTGTCAATTTCCTTTGAGCCAAGGACCAGCCCAGTTTATAAGACAGAATAATAGGCCTCCTTCAGGGAATCCATAATACCTGTTCCCAGGACCCACACCTAGGTCATCACTCCTCCTTCACAGCTATATAAATCAATCATCAGCACTTGTCTGTCTCAGTTCTCCTCAGCCCACCCCTCTCCCATTCAGATTCCCTTTTACCTGTAAGTTGACCAGAGATGACTGGCTGCACATAACCTTCCTCCTCTTCTCTACCTCGCCCTCCCATCCCATCAGAGCTACTCTCAGGTTGACACTGCATAGCTTCAACCCTTGTAGGCACACAGTTTCGCTGAGAGTCAAACCATATACGCCTAAACTGAGCTAAGCCTCTGTTCCCTGGGTTTTAGAAATGAGAATGAAAGGAAGAAAGAAAGGAAGGAAGGAAAGGAGGCAGGGAGGAAGGGAGGAAGGGAGGGAGGGAGGGAGGGAAGGAGGGAGGGAGGGAAGGAAGGAAGGAAAGGAGGCAGGGAGGAAGGAAGGGAAGGAGGGAGGTAGGGAAGGAGGGAAGGAGGGAGGGAGGGAGGGAGGAAGGGAGGAAGGAAGAAATCTCTGAGCATAGAAGATTCACCTGGGATGCTACCACAATATCCTAAAGAGATTTGCTTCCCATTGCATTACATTAGGCAACAGAACTCACTTTTTTTGTAGGAAACTGACTTTTTCCAAGAGCTCTACGGGAATTCTATATCAGACTTATTCCTAACATAAATCTGTGCAAGGGCAGACTCGAACTCATGAGAGATCTCAATCATTTATTATAGTCCTACCATCATTTATGTGAATGAGTGGTGAATACTCGGGCATAGATACCTGACAGCAGGCCTGGAGTATGCATGGGCTGACAAAGATTAACTATTCCCAAATGTGTAGCTGAAAGGTAGTTATATATCTATAAGAGACATACCAAAAGTTTCTGTACATATTAATGTGCCATTTTTAGTGAACTACGGAAATTGGTAACTAATTCTGATAGGTGCTTGGAAAACTTGATGAACTAAAACTGACATGGACCCTGTCCACAAGGAGTCCATGACGCAGGCAGGCAGACATGACTCACACACCTACCAATAAATTCATAATTAGCCATATGTGTGCTCAAAAATAGAGCCAGGAACCAACTTTATTCTTGATAACTGTGACCTTTGCCACACAGCAGTATTGGAGGGTGATGTTGATTCAGGAGGGGGAAATGGAGAGGTGTCATCTGGGAGAAGGACAGGGAGGAACAGAAAAAAGGGGGGGAGTTTAAAGTCTGAAAGAGATGGTAAAAGCATAGCTCAGTGTTAAAATTTAGTGAGAATTCTCAAGGCCCTGGACTCTGTCCCCATCACCCCAAAATTTATTAAGCTAAAAGCATACCAGCTGTACCTACTTACTGTGTCTCTCGACCTCAGTCACACCACAGGAGTTCAGAGGTTTCCACAACAAGACTTCCCAACACTGATGTAGCTACGGAGACATTTTTCCTGCCTGAGCTCCCAGCAGATAACTCACATGCTGCAGCCTTCTTGCCACCAAGCAAAAGCAGACCTCGGAATCCTCAGCAAGACACCCCCAGAGACAGAATCAGCCCCGGCCTCCCCCAGCACCCAGCATCCCAGTACCAAAACCCATGACTAAGTCAAGTCAAGTAAAGACTAAGTAGAGTAAGGAGGAAATGAGACGAGAAGCAGGCAGTCTGCGGCTGTTTGCATCTAGGACTCTTCAACGTTTAGAGTCTGAGGATGATAAGTTTCAGACCCTACAGTAGTTCTTGACTCTCCCAGCTGATCACCCCAAATGACAGGTTTTCCTCATTGGTCTTTATTATAGAGGAACAATTTCAGGAAGTGAATAAAAGAAAGAGTTGCTGCCTTTTCCAGCAGGACAGCGAAAGGGGCTAGAGAGAAGAGGTTAGAAACAAAGATGCCCCAAGCATCGTGCCTTGTGCATTAAAATGGTGCTTAGTAGATAAGGCTGACATTGGAACCTGTGACCTCACATACTCAGGAGTCTGAGACCAGAGAATCAAGTGTAAGGCCAGGCTGGGCTTGACGATAACAAAGAAAGTTAGAGAGATCCTGTCTCTCTCTCTCTCTCTCTCACACACACACACACACACACACACAAATTGGTTTGGTTTGATTTGCTAAGGATAGGATTTGTGGTAGAGTATTTGCCCAGAATGCATGAGGCCCTGAGTTTCATTTTCAAACTCCAAAGAAAAGGAGTCAAGAGAAGGGAGGGAAGGAAGAAATAAGGAAGGAAGAAGTAAATGGAAAAAAGAAAAGAGAGAAATGTTACCTACTGGCATATGCTTCTTATACTGTGCTCCACCATGGATACCCCAGATTCACAAGGGTACCCCAGACCTTCCACACTAATGACTTGGCTATTCTGTTGAAATATCCCTACAGGCCCTCGCGCAAATCAGTCAATGAATTTAAAGACTTCAGTTTCCTTTGTTAAAAGCCTTCCTATTGGGCAAGGGAGATGGCCCAGTGGGTAAAACACTTACAAAGTATGATGTGTTGTCTAGTTTTATGTCAACTTGACACAAGCTAGAGTTGTTTGGGAACAGAGACTCTCAACTGAGAAAATGAGTCATCAGCTTGGCCTATGGATAAGCCTGTAGTGTGTTTTCTTGATGAATGTGGGAGAGCCCAGCTCACTGTGGGTGGTACCACTTGGGTTGGTGGCCCTGGGTTCTACAAGAAAGCAGGCTGAGCAGGCCATGGAGAGCAGGCCAGTAAGCTGCACTCCTCCTCTTTCATGAGTTCTGCATCAGGTCCTGCCTCCAGGTCCCTGCCCTGTTTGAGTTCCTGCCCTGACTTCCTTCAAGGATGGACTGTAATGTGGAACTGTACACTCTCAAAATAAACTCTTTCCTATACAAGTTGCTTTGGGCCATGGTGTTTTAGCACAGCAATAGAAACCCTAACCAAGATACATGAGGACCTGTGTTTAGATTCCCAGAAACCACATAAAGCTGGACATAAAAGCTAGACATGGTAGTATATACTTGTAACCCCAGTGCTTCCACTGTGAAACCGGAGGCAGAGACCGGTGAATTCCTGGCATGCTTAGCGGTAAACAAGAAACCCCGGCTCAAACAAGATGGAAGGTGAGGACAGACACTCAAGGCTGTCTTCGAACTTTCATAAGTATACCATGGCACGTGCTCACCCATACTCAGACACATGTGCACACGCACATGCAGATATGTGAGCATATACACATACAGAAAGTGAGAGAGACAGAGATAGACACACACAGCGAGAGAGAATAAATTAAATTTGAAAAGCACAATCCTCCTAACATCAGTGGTTTCCTCCTGCTCTGCAGTCCCAGCTCTGTGAGACGTTCCCAGCATCTTGCACCTAGCATTAGATAGCACACTTATTTGCCTGCTCACTTACTTATCTGCTTTCTATGTTCGTTTACTTATTAGTTTCTTTGTTTACCATTTCCTCTAAGAGACTAACAGCTCCTTGAAGACAAGCATCCCACCTCTCTGAAATGTTCTTAATTCTCAGAGCTTAGAACAGAGCATACTGTTGAGGTGCCAGCCTTGAAAGCTCAGGAAAGCCGGAGGGAAGGAGAGTCAAAGAAGGAGACTTTGAACGTACAGTGATCATGACTACAGGCTCGATGGCTGAGCTGCCAGAGTTTGGCCTCCATGCTACAGCCCCCCACCCATCAGAGGCCTCAGCTCAGTCTTCATTGAGGGTACAATGGCCGATCTAAAAAGACTTTTGGAGCAGGTCATTCTCAGCTGCATGGAGAATCTGAGGACAGCTTGAGCTTTGGGAGGCCCTGTCTCCAACGAACATAAACTTGTATGCGTAAGACACTCGGTGTCTAAAACACAGCAAACATTCATTGGATCTTACGTTATGAACCAAGCTCTTACCAGGCCTTCTTGTAGCAACGCAGCCCAAGGAGAAACATGACAAATCTCTGTGCACAATGGATGAGTTCTTCCACCTCCAGACATCTAGAATAACAACCTCCAACGAAGCTGATGCCACTGACTGGTTTACAAGCTGGGAAGGCTTCTTGTGATTCTAATGCCATGTGAAAGGGATTCCTGGGGATATGAGGTAGTGGAGAGGTGAAGTCCACCTGGGTGCCTGGGAATTTCCAGCTTGCCATCCTCCATCGCAGATGTCTGTTTCCCAGCTAGATACGCTTGCCAACGCTTACCTTTAGCGGCATCCAGGAAGCTAGTATACATTTTCTCACCCTCGGGATGTTTATAAATCATGCCTCAGTTTGCTGACTAGGAATCTTCCGATAAGTCTATACAATGCTTCCAATAAGCGTGCCTCATTCAACTTGCAGCAAGAAATTCAAGGACAGTCATTACACTTTAAACTCGATTCAACAGACTTCCAATAGCAAAGACAGTACGCATGTCAGGAATCCACGTCTACTTTCTCAGGCCATTACAGCTGCTATGCATTATAAGTATCAAAAGCAATAATAAATGTCCAATGGGAGGGGGGAGAAAAAGTATTTCTGATGTATAAAATAATAGGTAATAATAAGCCTTCTTTTGAAAAGAGTAAGATCTGGTGTAAAATTTGGTTCCAATACCCTTCTTGGCAAGATTTCCTGCTACAGTCTAGATGCAAACCAGTCTGGCTTTGCCAAAAATATTCAACTCAAAATCAGACTCAGTACATCAAGAGAGACAGAGGACAAAGACCAACAAAGCAAGCAGAGATAAAAATGTGTGACTTTCCAGATTTTGATAACTTTATGCATCTAGAAACAGAAGGAAGTGATAAATGGGTACAATTAAGAGACTCTATGTGCCATTTATTAAAGATTGTGTGACATGCAACCGTATGGATTTCTAGCTTAACCAATCACAAATTTAATCAGAACAGTTAACACTTTGTCTCAATGGTGCTTTAGAGAATTCAGCTATTGACTGGAACATATTTATGTGTCCTTTCACGGCGATCCATTTTAAGAATCTTTGATTTCTTTTTTCAGGGAAAGAGGGGCAAAGACATTTAATTGTGGCCTCAATATCCTAACGAGGAACATAAGCTTGAAATCATATCTCTGTTCCAACTCAATGAAGTAGACATGCAATTTATAAGAATTTAATAGAATTAATCACAGCTGCAAGAATGTGGTCCACAGAGACTTTTAACCAAATAGTAATACAACTCACTCAGCTAATTCTGCCTGTGTAGAGGGAAAACATTTATTTCCACTCATGTTAGATGAACACTAGAGTGTTTTCAAACATAAAATTAGCAAAAAATATTATAATATTATAATACCAATCGCCATTTGTCAAATACTGACTAGACGCCAGGCATTCTACTAAGAGCTTTGTATGCAAATTCTTTTTTTTTTCTAATTCTGTGTGAGCACGTGTATGCACGCATGCTCCACTACATTCGTGTATGTGTTGTGAAAGCTTCGGTTTATGATATGTAAACATATTTTTGTTTTAATCCCAGGTATGGGACATGGGACTGATTCAGATCGTCCACAGCAGCAAACTATTAGCCTCATGCGGGCTCTGGGAGGGGTGCTTTGCCAGCTGCAGGTAGTTTAAATCTGAGGACTCAGGAGAGAAAATAAATGCCAGAGCCCAGAGAGTGTTGTGGGTAGGGGGCTCCAAGAAAGAAAGCTGCTGGTGCTTTCCCCCTGCTGCTCCTGGTTGCTGTTGATGCAGTTTGACGAGAAGTTGGAGATCTCCTGAAACAAAGATTGGACCCTCACCAGCAGTTAAGTAGCTAAGGAAAACTACTTCCCCTCTCCACACTAACCTTCTTTCTCTCCTACCCGGTATTGGGGTGTTGGAAGGGATTGGAGTGGTGAACGGAAAAAGCAGCATGAGAAACCAAAATAAAATAGAATTTAAAAGTATGCCAACATGCGTGTAAGTTCCAGGAATCAAACCCAGTCCATCAGGCTTAGCAGCAAGCACCTTTACCACCTGAGCCATCTCTGTGTCCCCGAGGACAAGTCTGTGGCATGAAGGGACTGTGGTCAGCTGGGTTACTGTCATTTTCTCCCATTACCGTGTGATTTTTCCAAAGCTTGGCTAGGTTTCATAGTGTAAATGTTTCCATTCATTTGTAGCAAGCCTAGCCAGGTGACTTTTGGGCCAGTTGTCAGTGGACAAAGCTTCCAAAGGCTTCCTTTGGCTTTTTATTCTTCTGTCTTCTGCCCTAGCTATCGAGCTCCAAGGGTGATCTTCTAAGTACAGAACTTAATTAGCCTAGCAGGTGTCCTAGGTTTTGACATAGTGACATGGCACCATCTATGAAGATGACATTTGGGGACGACTCAAAATCAAGTTATTTTTTAAATTGCCCCTAAATCTCTTGTTTTAACTAAGTTTATGATTTTGTGTTGGGTCAAATCCATAGATGTCCTGTGCTGCATCTGGCCCATGGGTTAGGAACGCCTGGGGAGTTAGATGGACTAACCAATCCTTGGGTCATGAGCAATAAAATATTTTATGCTACACATCACTGAGCTTTCTAGATGGTTTAATGTATAAACGTCATTGTATGCCAGGTTGACTAATTAAAGATACTTGCTTATTAAGGTTGCTGTGAAAATGCATACAATCTGGGTGGCTCAATTTATCATGTCATTGTCATTCAAGCCACAGGTTCCAAGTCAAGATGTCAACAGGTTGGTTACTTCCAAGGGCTGTGGGAGAGAGGACATTTGGGGCCTCAAAAAACAAGGAGGTAAGTATCTAAAGAATGTACCAGAAGTTGACCTCTTACACACACACAGACCATTCAGAAGCTCACAACACCCACACCGCAACCACCTCATAAATCCAGCTTCAGGGGATCTCTCACATTCTTCTGACCTCTGCAGGCATTTGCACTCTTCTACAAATACTCACACACAGACGATAAACACACAATTAAACTTTTACGTAAATGAGCCGAGATGTCCAATGTTTAAATAAGAGCCAAGTCAGCAAAGTCATGGGAGAGGAACATTATACAGTAAGGGAATGAGCATAGGCAGACTCATCGACACAGGGAAGCCTGGCACAGTCACAGAAGTAAAAACAAATCTGGACTGAGTTGTTTCAGAGTCCAAGAAGAGGCAGGAGATGTAAGGAAGATAACCTCGAACAGGACAGAATTCATCTCCTCTGACCTATTCAGCAGTCTATGAGGTACGTACCTTTATCAGATGGAAAACTTGGGCCTGGGACGTTCCCCAAGACCAAGCAGCCTACATATAATGGATCAGTCCCATGTATGTCAGGTGATATAGGCCAAGCCAGATCCACCACCCTGTGCTGACTCCCATTGCAAAAAAAGAATGAAGACCATCATTTAATAGAATGGCTGCTATGGTTTCCAGCAATACCTAGGTCACAAGATGCTTCTCTGGGCAACGTATCTTGTGACTACTGAGATCTTTAATAATATTCCCTCTCTTATATTACGATGTCTTTGTGCAAATGGTATTAAGATGAACCTCAGAAAACTGCCATTTTATGGGGTTGAAGAATGGCCCACTGTGAGCAATATAATTTTTGCGTAGTGCAAACAAACATATGAACTGCTGGATAAATAACCATAAAGTAAACAGGTGTGGCGGCACCTTCCAGATGAAGAATTAAATGTTCGCAGTGTTTCAAAGCTCATTAGTCCTTCCCCCAAAATCATGAGTCCAGAGATGGCCAAGGGCCCATGAGATACCCTAAGTGCAGGCAAGAGGGCAGCAGGTCCTCCTGCTGTGTGGCTTTACAGGCTGAACTAGCTCTTCATCCCCTTAGAAATGATACCTTTTTGCTGTCTAACAGGCTAACCTGCCCCTCCCCAAACACACACATCTGCTCTGAACAGTGATAATCAGCTCAGGAGTACAAAGAGGGCCAGAGAGATGGCTCAGTGGGTGAAAGAGCTTCCTCCAGAAGACTAAAAACCGAAATTTGATTCCCAGAACTCACGTAAAAGGCCAGATGTGGTGGCACACATCTGTAATTCCAGAATTCCTACAGGGAGACTGAAGTCAGAGACAGGAGAAGTGGTTGGAACCTCAAGGACAAGCTGGCCTAGAATACAAAACACGGTGGCCTAAACAAGTGAGATCTCGCCCCAAAACAAGGCAGAAAGAGAAAACTGACCCCAGATAACCTGTCCTCTCAACTGCCACAGGTGAGGAGGCAAGTATATGCCTGCAGACACACACACACACACACACACACACACACACACACACACACTAAAATTTTTTAAGTAGGAAGAAAATCAGATGAAATGCTTCTCTAGGGCCCCAACAGTGTTTAACACCCAAGCCTTTACAGCCATTTATCACCACTGTTCCATAAGACAGTTCTGAGTCTTGATAAACTGCAGCAATGTGTCTTTCTTGAAGAGGACCCAAACTCTAGAATGAATTGCCTCATTGTCCATTGTCCTGGAGCCCAAGGTAGCGGAGAGGTGAGGCTGTGAGCTGGCTTTTCCCAGGGTCACCAGGCTCTGGGCCACAGTGCTTCCTCTGAGCCAGGTAAACGTTCAACCGTAGACTGAGCCTGACAGCTGGGCACCTGCGTGTTTAGCTTGGCTTCCAGCAAAGCAGAGTGGAGGCTGCCTTCCAACATAGCTTAAACACAATTAACTTTTCATTTGCTGCAGCCTGCCTCTCTCCGTTCCTAATGTTCCCTTAGGGCCCAGGATCCAATAAAGTCCAGCATGTGACGAAGAAACCCAGGCAGGAAAACTGACCAAACATTGTTCAATGCTATATTACCAACCTATGGGAAAGGAGTTTAATTAAAGGCCACGGCAATTCTTAGGGGAAATGTTTCTTTTATTAACCGTTCCTGTCGAATAAAGCAGCTTTAAACAATCCCTGACTGCCTGAAAATTGTGTATGCCTCAGATTTCCTTTTTCTTTTCCTCTTAATCTCTTCTGCTGTTTGTGTGTGTGTAGTTTTTTTGTTTTGTTTTGTTTTGTTTATTTGGTCATTAGGCAAATCAGGAGTGTCTGAGACCCAAGAAACTCAATTTAAGTGCGCTCATTCCACATTTATAAAAATGAGCAGATGACATTTAAAACGCACAGACCAATAGGGATGGTTCTGAGTGTGAAATTGTTGTTCAGCATAAAGTAACGCCACAAATATATAGAGGAGCTATCTGCGGATCAAGTTCAAGGCATTTCAGTGAAATGTATGCGAAGCCTCCACGTGGGCAAGACATTTAAAAATGCAAAGAACCTGCCATTCTTTGTTGCCAACGTGTAATAAAACCCATAGTTGGTGTCAGGGACACGATTGCAAAGGAGTGGGGAGGCAGAAATCGGAATGGAAGAACCACATCTGATGAGGCAAAGAAATTGGATTTTTAAGTATAATTGGAAAGAAGAAATGCCACTGAAGAGCTAAGATGGGAGCATATGAATTTTTAAAACTCAAGAAAGTCAGAGTGCATGTATTAATGCAGAGCCGACCGGTGATCAGGAGGGGTGTCCCTCGGCCACACACTAAGTCTGAGGTCCGGCTCCCATGGAGACTCATGCATGCATGGGGGAGGTGCAGAGTTCACAGAGTGGTAAACGTGAAAACATGCGTGTAGTATTAGTTTCTCAAAAATGGCGAGAGACTATGAAAAGAAACAGGATAAACATTCTGTCACTGTGGGAAGGCAGTAACGGTCCACCACTCACATTTTTGTTACCAATAAACACTTCCTTCCGTTCCTGTGCATATTACATGACCCGCCTGTGCAGACATGCTCTGGGGAATCCCTGTTTTGCTTAATCTTTGGGGCAAGAGGAGTTCCAGAGGCAAAAGGGTATTTTCAATGCCAACTTTGGCAACTCCCTCAACCCACAGGGTCCTCCTGAAATGAGCCAGTGTCGTACCCCATTCCGACGACAGTCTATTGTGGGCATGTCTGAGCTCAGCGGGCTACAGGACTGCTTTGACCAGCGTGACACAACAGGAGCAACACCACACAGCTATGCACAGAGCTCTTAGCAGGCCTGGCAGCTTCAAGTTCCTGCTTCTTGAATGTCAGCCTCCGTCTAAAAAGGAGACTTATGTTTGAAGAACATGAACTAAGTACGTGGAGAGCCTTGGAAGAGATTCAACAGGCAGATGACAGCCAGTCATACAGACAGGCAGGCATTCATTCAGACAAACAGACAAACAGATGACAATGACTATTGTAGCTCTGAATAATTGAAAACGGGCTATGTTTGGGGGAGGAGAGAGAGGAGTTTTTTAAAGACTTTTTACATAGATTTTAAGCATGAAAAGTTTTTTTTTTAAGTGGGAAAAAGGAGAAACACAGGAAAACACAGGTGTGGGTGTTCCTATGAGACAGCCATTTTGGAAATCAGTCATCCCTTCCCACACGCCCAGCTAAGGGCTTCAGGTTAGATTGAAACAGCCTCAGCAAGTGCTTCCTAAATTCCTGACTCACAAAACCCAGTTTATTTTAGGCTATAAGTTGAGTTCTGTGCTAGCAGTAGCAGGAAACTAGAATTCTGTTCTATATTTGCACGTCAGTTGGAAAATATGGAATTTTGCCCAAGTGGAACTCCTGGCTAAAAAAAAAAAAAAAAGTTTCTTTTTTATTTGAAGTTTTCAGTCATGCGACTTTTGAATACTTCATCACAAATCTCAGTGCTACCAAACAACCCTAAAAGCTGATGTTCCTTTTGTTACTGTGCTAAGGGCCACCTGCATCGACTTCCACCTGTGTTGAGGACCACCTGCATAGAGATACACCTGCACTGAGTACCGCCTGCGCTGAGGGCCACCTGCCTGTGGACACATGGGGATGTTAACTAAACAGATCCGCGCATCTCCCTTCAAACCTGCCTAATATTGATCTGTGAGAATAAAGCCTCAATACCTTCATCAATGCCTCCTGACAGCAATAGGCCACACTCTAGAAAATCTATTGTAACTTGAAAATGGCCTAAACCAAAATGTATGTACTATACCTACTCTACTGAACGTGATAGCTTAGCAACAAGGAATGCAGTGTTGTGTTTCAGAAGTCCTCCTGTGATGTCCTGGGCCCCGTAGATTGCCTCTTGACTGACAATGGAATTACATTCTGGAAAACCTACAATGAGTTGAAAATACCCCAATGTGAACATGCATTTAATAAAACTGCCCTACTGAACATGGCAGCTTAGCAACAAGATATATGGAGCACTGGGAGAGCCTTATCATGATGAAATGGGTGACTGGTGGCTGTCACTCTCAGCTGCTGCCCTGTATCATGAGCACATATCAGAGCATAGATCTCAATCCCAGGAAAAGATCCAAACTCGGAATTTGAAATCTACTGAATATGTATAATTTTCACACCATCATAAAGTCATTCCCAAGTTGAACCAAGTAATTCAGGGACCACCTATTTTTAAACCCCTCCCCCATAACACCCTACATATGTTCTGACTTATCCCTCCTATGATCTGCATTGATTTATTTTCAAGGCAATTTCCAAAGATTTTGGGGATCTGCAGAGACTGGGACCTGTTGATGTCATGATTTCATTTACTTCACCGTTTGGTACTCGAACACATGGCAAGTGTCCCTTGTCCTTACTTTCTTTGGCTAAGCAAACAATTTTTCTGTGAAGCAACTGTGCCATACAAATGCTAGGAGACCTTGAGTCTATCCGGCTTTGTTTCCAAAAAGGGAAAAGGAGAAGTGAAATGCAATCCACTCTATCTTCTCAGTGAGGGATAACTGGGGGTGATGGCAATTCTGCTTGACGACGACGGTGATGGTTTGATGAACAGGTTGGGTAGCCCCAACCTCTGACCATTCAGTGCGGTGAGGGAAAAGTTACATCAACAATGTTTCCCATTTTGTAGATGGGATCAGAGAGCTACGAAAGCAGCATTCTGTTCCACTTGGCACCTGAGGCCTGTGGATCTTGAGCAAGAAGAGGGCTGTATTTGCAAGGCTAATCAGATAGGAGCTTTTTATTGACAGTGAGAACATCTTCCTCCACTACGGACCAACCAGTGTACACAGTCAACTCCTTTCACAACAAACAAGGGGGAACAATGGTTTACAGAGACACCACCCAGGGCCACCCTTATGCAAGGAGGTTGGTAACAAACCCTTAAAGACACAGATTAACTGTTCAGTGACTCCTTGTCAACACCATGACACTCTACATTTCTTGTGCAGAAGTCAAAGCCAGTGAGGAAAGAGATAATCCCCGGGTCATGCAAAGCACATGTCCTTCCAGCAGGCTTTTCACGTTCACTGTGAGGTCACAAGTCTGTGGGGATGTTTTTTTGTTTTGTTTTGTTTTGCTTTGCTTTTTTAGGACTGGAAGCAGTGGGGTTAGGATCACTCAGAGTTTGAAGCAGAGAAAGGCAGAACACAGCAAAAGGGAACCTTCATGCTCATCTGGGTGGTGTTGATGATTCAGGAAACATACGCAGAATTTCTGCCTAATCGTAGCCACCAAGCCAGTGTCCAGCGCCATAATCACTAGGTATCAAGTGAAGAGCACATAACTACAGCACGAGAAAAGGCACAATAAGCAAGTGCTGAGTCCAGAGGCATGAGGTGGCACTATGACAGAGGTCAGCAACAAGAGCTGCACCCGCACCTGACCCAGCTGCACATGCCCAAAGGACTCCATATCCTACCACAGAGACACTTGCTCAGCCATGTTCAATGCTGCTCCCTTCATTCACAGTAGCTGGGAAAAGGAAATAGCTTAGGTGACCATCATCAGAGGAATGAATAATGAAGATGTGATGCATTGACACAATGGAATTTTTAGCCAGCTGTAAAGAAAATTAAAACTATGCAGTTTCCAAGAATTGGGTAGACCTGCAAAGTGTTACATTAAGCAAGGTAATCCAGACCCAGCAAGATAAACACTTCACATTCTCCTCATAAGCAGATCTTAGCTTCTACCCCCACCACACACACCCTTTCTTTAGCTTCTATTTTTTTATATATGCATATCTTGCTAAGACTGGGGGAGGGGAGATGCCAGGAAACCAGACAGGTGCTAGAGAGGGGGGGAAAGGCTTTAAGGGAGAATGGCAGGGAGGGGAATAGAACAGCTGTGATACGAAAGCAAAAAGGGGAAACTGAGGGTGAAAGGCTCTAGGCTGGGGTGAGGAAGGAACATGAAGGAGAGAAGGGGTGAGGGAAGCAGACATGAAAATCCTTTTAGAAAACCCGATACATCACATGATCATGTAAGGTTTTTTTTAATGAAAATTTTAGATGTATAAAATTGAGTATATTTTGTATTATATTACTAGAGATCTAAAACTAAACTAATAATAAGCACAAACTGTATAACATACTTTCAAAGGTTCAAACAGTAACTTTGTTAGATGTCTTCTCACAATGTTTAAAAAAATCACACAAAAGCTCACTCCCTGTTTGGTGAGGAGGGTTGGTACTGGTTCGGGTTACATGCTCTCAGACTGCGCTGGAAGTGTTAGAATTTTAGCCCAGTTCAGCCTCAGTCAGCATGATCTGTCCACATCCTCCCTGGCCTCAGTTTCTTCCTCAGTAGAATCAGCACGTTGTATCAGATTCAGTGACATGGAGAAAGCAGAGGCAAGCTGGTGACCATGGTACCCACACTTTGGAAAAGCCCACGTATGTCACTTAAAGGTGTGATTGTCTCTTTAGAAGTGCATCCCTGTCTTAGGTGTGCGTTCTCCTCATCCTAAGTGCCCTTCTCCTTCAATTTCTGTGTTTTAATTTATATTAAAAATATCTGCTTTTTTATTTCTTTTTTCCTGGGTTATTAATTATGTTTGTTTTAAGCCTAAGCTAGCCCCCAAACCCCTGTGTAGCTGAAATTAAAGGTATGTGGCACCATGCCAGAATCTTAAACTGTTTTGTTTTTTTTTTTAATGACTGTGAGCAAGGCAAGGCAGTAAACATCTATAATCCCAGCACTCCAGGAGGCAGAGGCAGAAGATTCTCTGTGAGTTCAAGGCCAGCCTATTCTATAAAGCAAGTCCAGGACAGTCAAGGCTACACAGAGAAACTGTATCTCAAAATAAGAACCAAAGAAAAAGGAAAGGAAGGTGGGTCTGGAAAGAAAGGAAACCAGGAATTCAACTAAACTGGGTGAGGTGTTACAGGGTATTTAGGTCCTAGAAATGGTGTGACCCGGAACCTACTTCTAGACTGGCACGGACAGTAGTCACACTTCAGGAGAGATGACTATTGGGATACAGGAAGACAAAAGTCCGAAAGCCTCAGGCCTCCTCATCTAGCCCAACACCCCTGCCTCAATGAATAGGCAAGAAAGCAAGAGAACAGGCAGAAATAAAGATACTTTCCAATGTAACCAATGCCAGGTCATCCAGACAGGGAGCAGCCAGCAGACAGGGTTGTGGAATACAGCCTAACAATGCCTGAGGTACCACATTGCAACTGAAGTGTCCTTCTCCTCATTCACACCACAGCTACCCTCGGCTCCAGCAAGAAGCAGATCCCTCTTTCTCCCACTGACCCCATAAGTAAAAGCATATTTGCCTTGAAGAACAATGTGTAGATAAAAAAAAATAATAATAATAAACAAAGCAACCTCTCAGATTCCCGGGGGGACAAGCAGTTCTACATTTCTATCAACCCCTGCTCTCTCCAGGAATGTGCTCTCTGTCTAAAATGACAAGACCAGCTTCCCTTCGCTGGAAACCGCCATTAAAGCAATCCACCACCGTGTCACCTCCAATGCCAAAAGATAACTGTTCTGATGGCCTTTTGTTTGCTCAGACTAGGACCAGAGGTAGCCAGGGAGAATTCCCATGCAGCTTTTCTGCCTGCCTAACAAGGAGGGAGAGTGGGGTCTGCATGGCTGTTTCATTAGGACCACCAAAGAATTTTTTATTAGCAACTTCATCATATTTAACTAGATCCTTGAGTAACATGGGGAAAATCTATGTCAGAGTGCTGTCAGCCTCTGATGGATGTTTTCACTCTTGGTGTGTTATTATTGTTCTCCTTATGTGGCCAGGCTGCAATGGGGAGTTCAAGCTTATTACGCTCCACACCCCATCTGCTACCATGCCCTGGAGCTAGGAACCCGTGTTCTAGCCCCACGCAAGTCTCTACAATTATACAGTTCCGCTGAACAGACGGGTTGGATGGCTGTTTTCGGGAGGTTGTCGCCACCTTTTTGGCCTTAGAAAATCCTAAGTTCTTCACATGAGACTGACTAAAAGAATCAAGGTGAATTGAAAAATCAATTTGCTTGTGATCGGGGAAACCAAGGTACCAACGCCTTGCTCTTTGCTGAATGAACTCTATTTGTTCAGCAGCAGCCATAAGAGGGACTATAAAACTACCACAATGATGCATCTATAGGTCAGCCTTGGAGGAGTCAGGAAAGTGCAGATTATAAGGTTAAAATGTCTTCCTTAATGTCTATGGCAGTTTGGATTTTCTCAAAAAATAGCTATATACCCCCACACACACTCAATAGCTGGGGTCTTCTCTCAATTTGATACCACTATTTTTCAACATTGAAAACCCAGATCCCTGACCTTTAAAAAAAAAAAAAAACAAGTCTTTATTCTGGCTACTACAAATAAAGCTGCTACGAGCATGATTGAGCAAATGTCCTTGTTATATACTTGAGCATATTTTGCCTAGGAGTGGAATAGCTGGATCCTGAGGAAGCACTATTTTTAATGTCTGAGAAAGCACCAGACTGATTTCCAAAGTGGTTGTACAAGTTTACATTCCCACCAGCAATGGAAACAATCCAGATGTCCCTCAATGGAGGAATGGATACAGAAATTGTGCTACATTTACACAATGAAATACTACTCAACAATTAAAAACAAGGAAATTATGAAATTTGTAGGCAAATGATAGGAACTAGAAAAGATCATCCTGAGTGAGGTATCCCAGAAGCAGAAAGACACACATGATATATACTCACTTTTAAGTGGATATTAGACATATAATATAGGATAAACATTCTAAAATCTTACACCTAAAAGAAACTAAGCAAGAAGGAGGACCCTGATAAGATGACCAATCCTCATTCAAAAAGGCATTTGGGATGGATGTCAGAAGAGGGAAAAAACAGGCAACAGGACAGGAGCCTACCACAGAGAGTCTCTGAAAGACTCTACCCAGAAGGGTATCAAAGCAGATGCTGAGGCTCATAGCCAAACTTTGGGAAGAGTGCAGGGAATCTTATGAAAGAAGGGGGAAATAGAAAGACCTGGAGGGAACAGGAGCTCCACAAAGAGAGCAACAGAATCAAAAAATCTGAGCACAGGGGTCTTTTCTAAAACTGATACTCCAACCAAGGACCATACATGGAGATAATGTAGAACCCCTGCACAGATGTAGCCCATGGCAGCTCAGTCTCCAAGTGGGTTTTCTGATAAGGGGAACAGGGACTGTCTCTGACATGAACTCACTGGCTGACATTTTTATCACTTCCCCCTGACAGGGGTAGGGGGGGAAACAGCCTTACTAGGCCACAGAGAAAGACAATGCAGTGAGTCCTGATGAAACCTGATAGGCTAGGGTGAGAGGGAAGGGGAGGAGGACCTTCCCTATCAGTGGACTTGGGGAGGGGCATGGGAGGAGATGAGGTAGGAAGGGTGGGATTGGGAGGGGACAGGGAGGGAGTTACAGCTAGGATACAAAGTGAATAAACTGTAATTAATAGATAAATTTTAAAAAAATAAATAAATAAACTAAGTCCTTATAAACACATTGACCAGTTGGAGTCCAGTGGAGATGATGCTATGTAATTCCAAGATGTCCTCCTCTCAAAGGGTGATGTGGCTTCAGTTTAGAGCAAGATATCTGCTTCTGTCACCTCCTCCTCCCTCTTCTGCCACCTTCTTTTCCTTCCTCCTCTCTCCCATCTCTTGCTTCTCTTCTCCTCTTGTCTTTATGCAGTTAGGCAGCCCTGAGTTGGCACCAGGGAGCCTCCACAGACAGGTCATAGGAAGAGACTGAACAGAGAAAAAGCCCAAAGCCCCAGTCAGCTTCCAGCTGTTTGACTTCCCCTGTCTCAGACACTCACACACAGGAGCAAGCCTCCTGATGATCTCATCCTTCTCTCCACCCTAAAATCGGCCACAAAGAAGAAGGAAGTTGTCCCCCTCTAAGCCCTGCCCAGGCGACACACTTGAGAATAAAGTAGGGGTAATTTTGAGCCACTAGGGTAGTTTTTACACAGCACTAAATACCCAGAAGGATCCTATTTGGGTCAGCCATTACAATCCTGGCTTCAGTGACAAACGGAATTCTTGGTCATTCCCAAGCCATGTCATCTTGCTTAGCCAGAAGAGTTTGTTCACTGTGATGGTTTTTATTAATGTTGAATTTGGCCTGCAGAACTAATTTTCTCCAACAGAGGGAACTAGCTCGGTAAGCCAAGACCTAGAGACCCGTTCACCTGTGGTCCACCTGTGAAACAGCTCTTCACACTATGGCCCCCGATAAGGGAAATGAGGTCTCTTCCTTTAGCTCTTCAAGGATAAATTGAACCTCAGTTTGTTTTTTTTTTGTTTGTTTGTTTGTTTGTTTTTTCATGTCTATATGTCCTACCATCCTAGAAACGTTGATGGATTTCAACAATGTTTAGAAGTTTAATTCAGGATACCACTGTGCATTTCACTTATTAGGAAAGGTTTGGTGGAAGATGCAAGCCTTATGTTTGTTATGTAGAACAGGTTTAAAAAGATACACAGGGGGGGCAAGATGGCAGCGCCGGGAGGACTCTCATTCTGAGGAGCAGCACAGCAGGATTGGCACAGTGACCAGCAATCAGAACTCGCGGCCATAAAACACAAGTGGTTGTGTTTCTCAGGTGAGAGGATACCCCACGGTGGGGGATTCGATCAGCTTTAACTCACCCGGCAAAACCGCGGAAGAGATCCCCGTTCCGCCAGGCGCTTGGTCGCCAGCCCAGAGCTACCCGCCAGCGCGATCTGGTCACGGTCCCAGACTGAACTGTGGGCCCACAACACCATAGACTGGATCTCCCAGTCGAGAGATAACCCCACGGAGCAGGAAACAATTGGGACCGACTCCAGGTTACCCAGACATCCCCTGGAAAAGACTCGGGTTCCGCGGGTGCCCCAGGAGCCAGCCCGGACCCAGAGCCGGGAGGGACAAAGGCGCCTGCCTGCACAGAGCCCTGCCTGCGCGCGTGATTCGCCGCCTCAGATAGAACTGTGGGCACCAGGGCAACAGGGCACCAGACTGCGTGTCTCTGGCAGGAGGAAACCCCCAGCGGAGGGGGTCAGCAGCTCTAACGCTTAGGACACCCAGCACCAAAACACTTCCTGGACTCACGCAGACTCTAGTGCAGGCAGAAGCGCTGTGCTCTGCCGCCATTGTTGCGTTCCCCTGGGGCACTGGGACACACAGCTGCATCCTCGGACCTGCAGGAGTTGAAGAGCCATTACAGCAGCCCTCAGATACTGTGCCAGGGATCGGCCAGTTGTCCCTGGCTGGACTGCCAAAACTGTAGGAATCCCTGATCCTTCAGGGGGGCTGCACCCACAGCGTCTGGACCAGAGCAGTGCCTGTAGCCGCCATCCCAGACAGAGACACACAGCTTCTGGTCCAGAGTGAGGCACCCAGCCTCCAGACCAGAACAGTGCCCCCAGGTGCCAAATCAACCTAGGTGCACATTCTCCAGGTCCAGAGCAGAGCAATCAGCCTTTGGCCCAGAGACTTGCTGAGTGCACCTCCCACTTTCTCAGACAGAACTGTGCGCCCCAGGATAACAGACTGAGTTTCCCTGTTGGGAGAAAACCCCATAGCTAGGGAATCAGCAGTTTCTTCAAGAGGACTGTACATGGAAATTTAGTGAGCAGCAGCACACTAAATTTATAACAAGAAACCCAGCAGTGGGGCAGCTGTCTTGAGAAATTTTATGGGTAAGAGGAGATCCCCCCCTGCCTAACATAGACCACAGCTACTACTCAGGGCTATAAACCTGAGGTGAGCAGTGGCATCTCCGGAGAAACACTGGCCATACAGTGACCATAACCAAAAATCAGAGAAGGACTCCTTCAGGAAAAATCATCTTCCGGCCAAGGGGATACTCCCTACCTCAGGACTCCAGGAAGCACAGAAACTAACAGCCAAAACCTAAATCAGCCCAATGGGTAGAGGTCAGCGTAAAGGCTCAACCAACAAAAGACAGAGCAATATGGCATCTCCAGAACCCAGCCATCCAGGGGCGAACAGCCCTGAACAATGCAGCATAATAGAAAATCAAGAAGAGGACCTTACATCTATGTTGATGAAGAGGATAATAGAGGAGACAAATAAAATACGTAAAGAATTAGAGGAAGATAAAACCAAACAGATCATGGCTATCCGTAAAGAAATGGAGGAAGATAAAGACAAGCAAATTAGGGCCATCCGTGAAGAAATACGGGAAGATGCAGCCAAACAGCTTGTGGCCTTCAGAGAAGAAATAATTAAATCACTGAAAGAAATCAAAGAGACAGAGTTGAAGGAACTAAAAGAAAAAGAGGAAAATACAAGCAGACAGGTGAAGGAAGTAAACAAAACAACTCAAGACCTGAAGATAGAACTAGAAAAATTAAAGAAAACACAAATGGAGGAAATAATGGAGAGGAAGAATTTAGGGAAGAAAACAGGAACTACAGAGGTAAGCATAACCAACAGAATACAAGAAATGGAAGAAAGAATCTCAGGTGTAGAAGATACAATGGAAGAAATCGATGTATCTGTCAAAGAAAATGTGAAATCCAAAAAATTCCTGACACAGACCGTCCAAGAAATCCAAGACAATATGAAAAGACAAAATTTGAGAATAATAGGAATAGAGGAAAAAGAAGACTCCCTTCTCCAAGGCCCAGAAAATATTTTCAACAAAATCATTGAAGAAAATTTCCCCAAGTTAAAGGAGAAGCCAATAAGGATACATGAGGCCTACAGAACACCCAACAAATTTGACCAGAAAAGAAAATCCTCCCGCCACATAATAATCAAAACAGGAAGTATACAGAACAAAGAAAAAATACTAAAAGCTGCAAGGGAAAAAGGCCAAGTAACATATAATGGCAAACCCATTAGAATCACACCTGACTTTTCAACAGAAACTATGAAAGCCAGAAGGGCCTGGACAGATATCATGCAGACCCTAAGAGAACACAGATGTCAACCCAGGCTACTATACCCTGCAAAACTCTCAGTCCTCATAGACGGAGAAAACAAGATATTCAATGACAAAAACAAATTTCAACAATACCTACACACAAATCCAGCATTACAGAAGACACTGGAAGGGAAAATACAACCCAAGAAAATTAGCTTCTGTCAAGAAAACACAGGAAATAATTAACCTTACTACAGCAAAACAAAAAGCAACCAAGCACACAAACTTATGAACACAGCCAACATCAAAATCAAAGGATCTAACAGCCACTGGTCATTAATCTCTCTCAACATCAATGGACTCAACTCTCCAGTAAAAAGACACAGATTAACAGAATGGATACGTAAACAAAACCCAGCAATCTGTTGCATACAAGAAACACACCTAAGACACAAAGATAGACATTACCTGAGGGTAAAAGGTTGGAAGATGACTTTCCAAGCAAATGGACCCAAGAAACAAGCAGGAGTAGCCATTCTAATATCTGATAAAATAGACTTTCAACCAAAAATAATAAAAAGAGATGAGGAAGGACACTTCATACTCATCAAGGGAAAATTCCACCAGGAAGACAGCACAATCCTGAACATCTATGCCCCAAATACAAGAGCACCCACATTTGTAAAAGAAACATTGATAAAATTTAAACCACATATAGATCCCCACACATTAATAGTGGGAGACTTCAACACCCCACTCTCAACAAAGGACAGGTCAACAAAACAGAAATTAAACAAAGAAACAATATCTCTGACAGAGGTCATGAATCAAATGGACCTCACAGACATCTACAGAACTTTACACCCAAACACAAAAGAATTTACCTTCTTCTCAGCACCTCATGGAACCTTCTCCAAAATAGACCATATAGTTGGTCACAAAGCAAGCCTCAACAGATACAAGAAGACTGAAATAATCCCTTGTATCCTGTCTGATCACCATGGAATAAAGCTGGACTTCAACAACAACAGAAATAGCAAAAAGCCTACACACACATGGAAACTGAACAACTTGTTACTAAATGACAGCTGGGTCAGGGAAGAAATAAAGAAAGAAATTAAAGCCTTTCTAGAACTCAATGAAAATGAAGACACAACATACCCTAACTTGTGGGACACAATGAAAGCAGTGCTAAGAGGAAAGTTCATAGCACTAAGTGCCTTCAAGAAGAAATTCGAGACAGCTCATTCAAGCAACTTAATGGCCCACTTAAAAACCCTAGAAAAAGAAGAAGCAGACACACCAAAAAGGAGTAGACGGCTGGAAATAATCAAACTCAGGGCTGAAATCAATCAATTAGAAACAAATAAAACAATTCAAAGAATCAATGAAACCAAGAGCTGGTTCTTTGAGAAAATCAACAAGATAGACAAACCCTTAGCCAAGCTAACTAAAAGGCAGAGAGACACCACCCAAATCAACAAAATCAGAAATGCAAAGGGGGACATAACTACAGACACTGAGGAAATCCAAACAATCATTAGGACTTACTTCAAAAGTCTATATGCCACAAAATTTGAAAATCTAAATGAAATGGACAATTTTCTTGATCGATTTGACTCACCAAAGCTGAATCAGGACCAGGTAAATCAACTAAATAGTCCTATATCCCCCAAAGAAATAGAAGCAGTCATCAAAAGTCTCCCATCCAAAAAAAGCCCAGGACCAGATGGCTTCAGTGCAGAGTTCTACCAGACCTTCAAAGAAGAGCTAACTCCAATTCTCTTCAAACTATTCCACAAAATAGAAACAGAAGGAACATTACCAAACTCATTCTATGAAGCCACAATCACCTTGGTACCTAAACCTCACAAAGACTCAACAAAGAAAGAGAATTTCAGGCCAATCTCCCTTATGAACATTGATGCAAAAATACTTAACAAAATACTTGCAAACCGGATCCAAGAACACATCAAAGATATTATCCACTATGACCAAGTAGGCTTCATCCCAGGTATGCAGGGGTGGTTCAATATACGGAAATCCATCAATGTGATCCACCATATTAACAAACTGAAAGAAAAAAACCACATGATAATCTCCCTAGATGCTGAAAAAGCATTTGACAAAATCCAACATCCATTCATGTTTAAAGTACTGGAGAGTTCAGGGATACAAGGCACATATCTAAACATAGTAAAGGCGATATACAGCAAGCCTATAGCCAACATCAAACTGAACGGAGAGAAACTTAAAGCAATCCCACTGAAATCAGGGACAAGACAAGGCTGCCCACTGTCTCCATATCTCTTCAACATAGTGCTGGAAGTCCTTGCTAGAGCAATAAGACAGTCGAAGGAGATCAAGGGGATACAGATGGGAAAGGAAGAAGTCAAATTATCACTATTTGCAGATGATATGATAGTATATATGAGTGACCCCAAAAACTCTACCAGGGAACTCCTACAGCTGATAAACACCTTCAGCAAAGTGGCCGGATATAAAATTAACTCAAAAAAATCAGTAGCACTCCTGTATACAAAAGACAAAAGGGCTGAGAAAGAAATTAGAGAAACAACACCATTCACAATAGCCACAAATGACATAAAGTACCTTGGCGTAACCCTAACCAAGGAAGTCAAAGACTTGTATGAAAAAAATTTCAAGTC
The DNA here is from genome assembly GCF_907164565.1 of Psammomys obesus. Taxonomy (NCBI): domain Eukaryota; kingdom Metazoa; phylum Chordata; class Mammalia; order Rodentia; family Muridae; genus Psammomys; species Psammomys obesus. The sequence goes on from NW_026596101.1 coordinate 13,060,620, forward strand.
TCTGAAGAAAGAATTAGAGGAAGATATGAGAAGATGGAAAGATCTCCCATGCTCATGGCTTGGCAGGATTAACATAGTAAAAATGGCCATCTTACCAAAAGCAATCTACAGATTTAATGCAATTCCCATCAAATTGCCAACACAATTCTTTACAGACCTGGAAAGAAAAATTCTCAACTTTGTATGGAATAACAAGAAACCGAGAATTGCTAAAACAATCCTCTACAATAAAAGATCTTCTGGAGGTATCTCCATCCCTGATCTCAAGCTGTACTATAGAGCAACAGTTATAAAAACTGCATGGTACTGGCATAGAAACAGAATGGTGGATCAATGGAATCGAACAGAAGACCCAGAAATAAACCCACACACTTACGGACACCTGATTTTTGACAAAGATGCCAAAACCATACAATGGAAAAATGATAGCATCTTCAACAAATGGTGCTGGTCCAACTGGATGTCTACATGTAGAAAAATGAAAATAGATCCATACTTATCACCCTGCACAAAACTGAAGTCCAAGTGGATCAAAGACCTCAACATAAAACCAGACACATTAAATCGGCTAGAAAAAAAAGTGGGGAATACCCTAGAACTCATTGGTACAGGAGAAAACTTCCTGAACAGAACACCAACAGCACAGGCTCTAAGAGCAACAATCAATAAATGGGACCTCATGAAATTGAAAAGCTTCTGTAAAGCAAAGGACACCGTCATCAAAACAAAGCGACTGCCTACAGATTGGGAAAGAATCATCACCAACCCTCTATCTGACAGAGGACTCATATCCAATATATATAAAGAACTAAACAAGCTGAAAAGCAACAAACCAAGTAATCCACTTAAAAAATGGGGAACAGAGCTAAAGAGAGAATTCTCTGCAGAGGAATATCGAATGGCAGAGAAGCACTTAAAGAAATGCTCAACCTCATTAGCCATTAGGGAAATGCAAATCAAAACAACCCTGAGATTTCACCTTACACCCATCAGAATGGCCAAGATGAAAATCTCAAGGGACAACACATGCTGGAGAGGTTGTGGAGAAAGGGGAACGCTTCTCCACTGCTGGTGGGAATGTAAACTGGTACAACCACTCTGGAAATCAATCTGGCGCTTTCTCAGACAACTAGGAATAGCGCTTCCTCAAGATCCAGCCATACCACTCCTAGGCATATACCCAAAAGAGGCGCAAGTACACAACAAGGACATTTGTTCAACCATGTTTGTAGCAGGTTTATTTGTAATAGCCAGAAGCTGGAAACAACCCAGATGCCCCTCAACTGAAGAATGGATGCAGAAACTGTGGTACATCTATACAATGGAGTATTACTCAGCAATGAAAAATAAGGAAATCATGAAATTTGCAGGTAAATGGTGGGACCTGGAAAGGATCATCCTGAGTGAGTTGACCCAGAAGCAAAAAGACACTCACAGTATATACTCACTCATATAAACATACAATATAGAATAAACCCACTAAAAGCTGTACATCTAAACAAACTAAGCAAAAGAGAGGACCCTAACTAAAATGTTCAATCCCCATCCTGAAAGGCAAAGAGGATGTACATCAGAAGAAAACGAAAATAGGAAACAACCTCGGAACCCGCTACAGAGGGCCTCTGAAAGCCAGAAGAAAACAGGAAACCACCTTGAAACCTGCCACAGAGGGCCTCTGAAAGCTTCTGCAGTATAGACTGTCAAAGCAGATGCTGAGCCTGATGGCCAACTGATGGGCAGAGTGAATGGAATTTTATGTAAGAAGTGGGAAATAGTAAGAGCTGGAGGGAACGGGAACTCCACAAGCAGAGCAACAGAACAAGATAATTTGAACACAGGGAACTTCCCAGAGACTCCTACTCCAACCAAGGACTATTTGTGGAGATGACCTGGAACCCCTGCACAGGTGTAGCCCATGGCAGTTCAGTGTCCAAGTGGGTTACATAGTAATGGGAAGAGGGACTGCCTCTGACATAATCTGATTGGCCTGCTCGTTGATCACCTCCCCCTGAGGGGGG
>NW_026596101.1:13062737-13062990 GCF_907164565.1 Psammomys obesus
TATATACTCACTCATATAAACATACAACATAGAATAAACCCACTAAAATCTGTACATCTAAACAAACTAAGCAAAAGAGAGGACCCTAACTAAAATGTTCAATCCCCATCCTGAAAGGCAAAGAGGATGGACATCAGAAGAAAAAGAAAATAGGAAACAACCTCAGAACCTGCTACAGAGGGCCTCTGAAAGCCAGAAGAAAACAGGAAACAACCTTGGAACCTGCCACAGAGGGCCTCTGAAAGCCTCTGCC
>NW_026596101.1:13063090-13086416 GCF_907164565.1 Psammomys obesus
ACGGGAACTCCACAAGCAGAGCAACAGAACAAGATAATTTGAACACAGGGAACTTCCCAGAGACTCCTACTCCAACCAAGGACTATTTGTGGAGATGACCTGGAACCCCTGCACAGGTGTAGCCCATGGCAGTTCAGTGTCCAAGTGGGTTACATAGTAATGGGAAGAGGGACTGCCTCTGACATAATCTGATTGGCCTGCTCTTTGATCACTTCCCCCTGGGGGGGAGCAGCCTTACCAGGCCACAGTAGAGGACAATGCAGCCACTTTTGATGAGAACTGATAGACTAAGATCAGAAAGAAGGAGAGGAGGACCTCCCCTATCAGTGGACTTGGGGAGTGGCATGCATGCAGAAAGGGGAGGGAGGGTGGGATTGGCAGGGGAGGAGGGAGGGGCTTATGGGGGGATACAAAATGAATAAAGTGTAATTAATAAAAAATAAATAAAAGATTTAAATAAAAAAAAAAAACAAAAAAAAAAAAAAAAAAAAAGATACACAGGCCAAGAAAAGGAAGCAATGTATCTCCCAGAATTCCTTCGCCTTGTGGTAGTTACACTGATATAAGACTGGACTTTTACAATCTTTGACCACAGACTAGGAACATTATCAGCAGTAGGATCTTAGTGGACATAGTCTCAAAACCAATCACATCCCTCAGAATCAAGATCTGCATTTTCCTAAATATCCCTGGAGAACACGTGTGTCCATCACAGTTCGTGAACCACCAACTTTGGAGCCAGCCCTTCCTCTCCTTACAATTGGCACATTCTGACAGGGATAACATTCTAAAGGTTATCCCTGTGTCAAGGTGCTAGATCAGTGACAGTCATGTGACTCTAGCATGAATACTGAGAGTCAGATGAAGGCTTCTGTTAGCACAAGGGAGAGGAAGGAGCCCTTCTTTGGGTTTGTTTTGCTGGTCAGATGAAAATGCATGAAGGCCATAGACAGGTTTACAGGTCAACATGAGTTCAACATTAGAAGCACACACATGCGTGCGCGCGCGCGTGTGTGTGTGTGTGTGTGTGTGTGTGTGTGTGTGTGTGTGTGTAAAAGAGACTGATTGACATAGAAGTCAGATGATAAAGATGAACAGAGTCAGCAGCCTCATTACCGGAGAATGAAATAGGATTCAAACTCATAATTATACTCTCTACTGTCACCCTACAAAACTGTAAGCACTAGCCACAGGGGCAAATCCTGCACTACAGAAATCTCAAAATAGCATCCTGAAGACAGGCCCTGCCAAAAAAGAGGAGGCGGCTCTATCACACATACAAGTGTGATGGAGAGGAACAAAAGCTTCCTGCCTCCACGGGAGAGAAGCAATGAGTAGGGAGAGAGCCACTTGCCCCACCCACAGCCAATGTGGCCACTGGGCAGGAAAACCAGCTTGAGAAGAAAGGCTACATGCTATGTGGAGCCAAAAGACAGGCAGATTCTTGACTTCATCTGAGCAACTGCAACCAACCAAGGTGGAAGTTACATGAGCAGAGCAAATCCATTCCTGAAAGACTCTTGAGCTTGAGCTTCTATCACTTGCTGTCAAAAGGCCAAGCACAGATAAGGCAGCAGAGATGCCCTCCTGACACCAACTCAGATGTTCCCAGACAGAAGAATGCTTCTTTGTTTTTCTTTCTTTCTTTCTTTCTTTCTTTCTTTCTTTCTTTCTTTCTTTCTTTTTTTTTTTTTTTTTTGCAGTAGTGATAGGCTTGGCATAGTATTAGTTTGTTTTCTGTTGCTATAGCAAAGTGCATAAACACTTCTAAATATGAGTTTTATTTAGCTCACGTGTAGGAGGCTTAAAATACAGGATAAACCAGCTCCATCTGCCCACCCTCTACTAAAGGCTCTCCCGATCCTGTCACAACATGGCAGGAACTCAGAAAGAAATATCCATGTGCAGGAGAGGCCAAGTGTATGAGGTGGCCTCTCTTCCTAACAATGCATTCTGGACAGGAGTAACCCCCACTGCAGGAGACAACACAAATCGCCTCGAAGGTAGTGTCCACAATGATCTAATCACCTCAGGCTAGGCCTCATCCCTTACCTCCACTTCAGCACTGACACTCTGAGGAACAAGTCTCCAGTATATGAACGGTGGAGCCCAGAAGTGAGAAAGTTACCATAAAACTCAAAGGTAGGGGCTGGGGTGGTTCCTCCAATTGACAAAGTACCTGTCACCCAAGCACGAGGGCCTGAGCTCAGGTGCCTGACACTCATACAATGACCTGGGCGTGTTGACACGTGTCTATAATGCTACCACTGGATGGGGGGAGATGGGCAGGTCCCGGCCAGCTGTCTTGTCTGATGAATGAGCTCCAGGTTCGTTGAGAAACCCTGTTTCAGAAAGAAGAGGTGGAGAGTGATCAAAGAAGACACCGGACGCCAACCTTCGGCCTTTACATACATGCTCACAGGTATGTTGTTGCACCCACATGGACACTTTCTATACACACAGGTGCTCTCAGCAGTTTAAGGCAAAGGAGTGGAAGGGAGGAAGGAAGGAAGGAAGGAAGGAAGGAAGGAAGGAAGGAAGGAAGGAAGGAAGGAAGGAAGGAAGGAAGGAAGGCTGTTTGAGGAGGGGAAGGCAAAAGAACAAAATCTAGTACAGCATGTGCCACACCCAAAAGGGAGCTGACTGCGGACCCTCTAGGACACTAGGCAGGGGAAGGACAGTGGTGGATGAACAGAGGAATGAATTTGAAGGGTGAAAGAGGTCTCTGGGCTGGGAGCAGGCTGAGATCTGAGCCCACTGTAGTCCAGAGCCAGCAACCACCGTGGGAGAAAAGGGACCTAGCTAACTGCAGCCTCCCATGGGCTAGCTTCAGTCTTGCGCTGTTGGCCCAGCCTCTGAGAACCTCAAAGTGAGACAAGAAGTAGAAACAGAGGAAGAGTAGGAGTTTGTCAACGGTAGCCTTGAGCCACAAGACCTGAGAGAAGGAAGAAGAGACACCCCAAACACTGGAGAAGATAACACAGCCCATAAGTCCTCAGACAAACATGGATCTTTCCAAACAGTGGCTTTAACCACAGCAACGTCAAACAAGAAATGTCAAACACCCTCTTTTACTTTCTAGAAGAAAATGATAGATCGCCATCCATCGACAAATTACCAAAATCCATATGTTGCCCGTGCTGCATCAGAAAGGAGAAATAACAAACAGCAACATGGATAATAAGTTTATTATAACTGTGTGGCTTACTTGTGATTTTCCATGGTAGACCAGAAACTAATGGTCTTCAAAAAACAAAAACAAACAAGAAGAAAGCAAACAAACAAACAAAAAAAAGAGATCTGGTTTAAGAATCATGAGCCACATGGATTACTGTTAAATATTCTTTTTTATTTTAACAACCTTTAAAGGGGCTGGAGAGACAGCTCAGCAATTAAGAGCACTGTCTACTCTTCCAGAGGTCCTGAGTTCAGTTCCCAGCAAGCACATGGTGGCTGACAATCACCTGTAATGGGATCTGATGCCCTCTTCTGTCGTGCAGGCACGCATGTTAGTAAAGCGCTCATATGTATAAATAAATCTTTTTAAAAAAAGAAAAAACAACCTTTAAAATATGATAACCAAAAAAGTAAAAGAACTATCCTTGGTTCAAGTACTCTCCGAAAATATGCCACAGGATGAATCTGGCCCACAGGACAAAGTTTACCAAGTCCTGCACTACAGTAGATCATATAACAAGATGCCAGTGGTTGCCACTTGCTTAAAGGGAGTGCCCTCATCTTGACACTTTGTGAACCTTCACCCTGGGCCTGAAGCCACCTTTCCTCCACCTGTGCATACTCACACGGGTGAACTCTACCAACAGTTCCATGCCACAAGCAGTTACTTCTAGTGATGGAATTCCAAACTTGGTGATATGAGTTCTTAAAAAAGTTCCAGATGCGTAGGCTATGATATTATTTCAAACTTTACTGCACTTATAACCATGAATGGTTCTGGGTATCAAAAGACAAGCCAAGGCAGGATGCACCTCTGGAGGAAGGCGTCAGACACCTGTGAAGGGAAACCTCTTTCACTCTCAAGAGTCCGTGTGCTGGGGGCTGGGAAGATGGCTCAGCAGGTGAAGGGCTCCCTTCCCAAGAACCTAAGCTCAAGCCCCCAAGTCCAGGAAAAAAAATAAAAGGTTTTGTGTATAGAGATGTGTGCTTGTCATCTCAGCACTGGGGATGGGATGTGGAGAAACAGACGGCTCACCGGGGCTCATAAGCCAGCCAGCACAGCCTCTTTGGCAAGCTCCAAGTCAGTGACGGACTGTCTCCGAAAATAAGATGGATGGCTCCTGAGGAGCAGCACCTTAGGTTGACCTCTGGCCTCTCCACAAAGGTACACATGAATATACCCACATGTACACACACACACACACAAAAAAAAAAAAAAAAAAAAGAATGTACACATGAATCATTTGAATTTGAATGTCATGTGTGATACGGAAGATTTCTCTGCTGTGTGGGTGTACCCAATGCATTGTAGAAGTTAAACATCCCTGAACCTCGCCCACCGAGGGCCTGCAATGCTTCCTGCAGTTATCACAACAGCCACAAACACCCCATAAATTTCCAAACAGCATATCCTATCAGCGTAGGTGTACCTAGAGGCAGAGACAACCCGTCAGACAATTTTGCGCAAATACTTTTGACTTACACAGTTCTCCCAGAGCCTTGGGAGAGGGCAAGCATGAGGGTAGCCCAAGTTTCTATGTTCTTCGCCTTCTATCCATCTGCCTCTGCCTTGCAGATGGGAGCTCTAGTGTAAGAATGTGTGAGGTGCTAGCCCTGCACAGGAAGCAGGAAACCCCAACAAAGCATCTGCATGAAGCTACCACAGGCCCATACTCAAGACCAACTGCATAATTTGGAGAACCCAGTTGCAGGATGAAAAACATGGAGTGTCTATCCAAAACCATTCAGAACATCAAGACAAACAATAGAAGAGCATTGAACAGGTTGAATTCCTGAGCAGTGTCCCTGCAGGACCCACACAGAACACCATCCTCCAAAGCCAGGCATAGAAATTTATGTTCTTAACAAGTGCTTTCACAAACACACACACACACACACACACACACACACACACACACACACACACTGTTTTGTTTGGCTTTAGCCCAGAACTTGTTGTAGGCTGGAAGAATGGTGATGTTTACTGAGGATATAGGTCATATCTAGAAAGAAGGAGACAAATGTGAATAGATCTTCCCACTAGTAGGTCCTAGGCTGTGACTCTACAACTCGGAAGCCTTCTGGTTCTTTGTTACATGTTAGGCATTGGGTGGGTTTCTTAGTTAGTCTTTCTACGGCATGCATGTGATGTTTCTATACACATGTGGGCAAACACTCATACACATAAAAGAAAAATAAATGTCTTTAAAAAAAACCAGAGTCCATGTGTGTTTAATGGCTGCAGAGCAGGCAGAAGGGAAGTGTAGAAAGGTCCTCATGACTTGCCCTATCAAACTGAAAAACTGCTGCCAAACTTCCTAGGTGGAATTTTCTAGAAAATGAACTTCTTTATTCAGGTTATATTTTCATTAGGCACTTTGGTAGCAAATTGTCACTTTAAGCATAGTTTATGCAGTGTAGTTTTTACTGTAAATAAGTTCCACTGTGGCAACTATTCCTGGTCGTCAGCTTGAATTAACTAAAACCAAAGTGGCTGGGTATACCTGTTAGGGAATTTTTTCGTTAATTTATTTATTTATTCGTTTACATCCCAATCTCAGCCCCCTTCCTCCTCGCCTCCCAGTCTCACCCTCCCACCCTCTTCCACCTTCTGCTCAGAAAAGGGAATTTCTTCCCCCTCTGTACCAACCCAATCCAACACATCAAGTCACATCAGGCCTAAGTGAATCCTCTTCCACTGGGGCCAGACAAGGCAGCGCAGCTAGGGGAAAATAATCCAGAAGCAGGCAACAGAGTCCATGTCAGAGACAGCACCCACTCCACTTGCTAGGGAGCCCACATAAAAACCAAGCTGCTCATCAGTTATCTATGTGTCAGGGGGCCTAGGTTTGGTCCATGCTTGATCTTTGGTTGGAGGTTCAGTCTCTGTGGGCCTCATGACTAGGTTAGTTGGCTCTGTTGGTGTTCTGGTAGAGTTCTTCTCCCCTCTGGGCCCCTCTATCCTTCTCCCAACTCTTCCACAAGATTCCCTGAGCTCCACCTAATGTTTAGCCATGGGTCTCAGCATCTGTTTCAGTCCACTGTTGGGTGGACAGTTATGCTAGGCTCTTGACTGCAAACATAGCAGAGTATCATTAACAGTGTCCGGGGTTGGCTCTCTCCTATGGGGTGGGTCTCAAGTTGGGCCAGTCACTGGTTGGCCACTGACGTAAATTTTCTCAATTAAATCTTCTGTAGTGGGAAGACACTTTTAATCTGGGCCACCCCTTCTGATGGCAGCCTATATAAAGGACATGGAAGAAGGAGGCATTCACTCTTTGCATGCTTACTCTTGCTCTCACTGGCAATTCCATTACTTCACTGGCACTAGAGCCTACTTCTTCAGGACTCCACTGTATACTGAAGACATCCAGCCTTGTAGACTAAACAAATACTGGATTGTTGGGCTTTACATTGGTAAACAGCGCCTCATCCTAGACCTTAGTACAACGGATACCATAATGAAAGTACTATTCAGACCTTGGAACACAGAACAGAGGCAGCAACACCTGCCAAAAAAATGAAAACAAAGACTTCAAAGCTCATAGTTCTAGGAAAGTCTCTAAATATACTAATTTTGCTTTTTGGCTTCTGTAGTTCCACTTCTGGATAACTGTTTTTGCTGAGGTACATCAACCCAGGATGTGAGGTTTATACTTAAAAGCTCACCTTGAGAAAGGCTTGAGGCTGCACTCAGGTCCCAAATGCCCAGTGTGGTAAAGACTGCTTTGGGCTTGAACCTGTGTCCAAGCAGTCTTCTTTGGTGAATACCTCACAATATATGAACCACAGCCTGTAGGCCATTATAATAAATCCCATATAGAGAGACTATATAAACATACACATATTCTATAAGTTCTTTTCCTCTAGAGAACCCTGACTAATATACTAATATACCCACTATGGTTTTTCTTGAAGGAAGTCATTCCTCCAATCTGAGGGGTACTCAAAGCTTCATATACTTTAGCAGTGATGGACTTTTGCTTTCTCCATCATTAACAAATCCTGTGCATCATGTAGCTTCACTGAAAACTGAATAGCTCTGCTCAGTGACTACTGGAGATACCCTCCCTAAAAGCAGACTGACACCAAGAAGACTCTTCATGGAGTTACCATGTCTCATGTCCTCTTCAACAGACCAAAAGAGTTCTGCCATATTGTCTAAAAGTTGCCTACCCTCTCTGTGTGAGCAAGTTTCAAAACCATACTAACATCTGTGCTTTCTTACCGGTCTCTCCTTGCAAAGTCTAATGATGGCGATGAGTCTGGGAGGCAGCCCCAGTTCTGAGCAACTTCATCCACAGTACAGATCTATACCCATCAATCCAAGATTCACCACACTCAGTAAGAGTACAAATCTCTTCTAGTTTTTGCTCCAGATTCAAAAGGGACAATGACTGTTGGCAAGAGACTCTTCCTAAAACTTTCTGCACAGTTCTCTTAATGCTAGTGACCAACTCCACCAGGTCATCTCTCTCCAGGGAGGTGCTGAATACTTACATGATCGTTACCATTGTTGTCCTTCTGGGGAACTCCATGTTTGCCAACACCGCTGCTATCCAGTTGTGTTTGCATGGCCTCGTGAAGGACCTGCCAGCCTATCAGTACCACAGCCACAAGATTTCCTGCGAAACATTCTCCTTAGGTCCCCCCATTCTAGCTCTGCTTGAAGGTCCGTTTTTAGCAGAGCTGTGAAACGCTCAGGACTGAGTTGTTGCGTTAAGGCACCTTACTGTTGGACACACAGGAAATACTGTCATGTCACCAATCATCCGATCACTTTCAAAACGACCCTGCTTGCATAATATTTTCTGAAGCCTGCCTTTCTTGTATTTCTCTGATTTTCTTCTGTCCTTATTTGTTCAAGATACGACTATGCTAGAAAGATATGATTTTTTAATTTATTTATTTACATATATAAGTATTCTATTTATATGTATGCCCACATGACAGAAGAAGGCATCAGATCCCAGTATTGATGGTTGTGAGCTACCATGTGGTTACTGGGAATCGAACTCAGGACTGCTGAATGAGCAGCCAATGCTCTTAAACACTGACCCATCTCTCCAGCCCCTCACTTCTTTTTTTTTAATTTATTATTTCTATCAGTATGTGTGTGTGATTGTGTGTGTGTGAATGAGTGTGTGTGTGTGTGTGTGTGTGTGTGTGTGTGTGTGTGTGCACGAACATATGGGCATGCGTGTGTACACACATGACAGGTGAGTGAGCAGAGATGAAGAGACAACTTTCAGGAGTCCGTTTTCTCTCCACCATGGGTTCTGGGAACGAGACTCAGATGGTAAGGCTTGAGGGACCTTTACCCCCACTGCACCATGCTGCTGCTCAATATGCAAAATTCTTCTCTGTGGTATTTCAGAAAATTTGGTCTGGAGAGCTCAGCAGTAACATTGATCATCTTGCAAGCACAGGAGCCTGATGGCCTGAGTTCCCTCGCTGGGTCCCACAGAAGGAGAGAACCAACACCCAGAAGCTGTCCTCTGACCGCCACGTGCACGTCATGGCACCTATGTGCCTGCGCTCACATGAACACACACAAAATAAATACATAAATATTTAAAATAAAGAAAATTCTGGCTGATGTCGGCATTTTCAGGCCTTGGGAGTTACCTGGGGAAAGGGATTAGTTTCCCAGGGAACTGTGTCTTCCTGACTCGTTTTTAAATATTGGTTTGACGGTTTATAGAATAAAGACATCTTGATTCTTAATCCAGGTGAATTCACTTACACTTTCTTAAATGTGTTTTGATATATATCTTTAAGACAAAGTCTCTGATAGCCCAGGCTGGCCTCAAAACTTGTCTTCAGCCTGTGATGACCTAGAACTTCTGATCCTTCTGAGCCTCCTGAGTGCTGAGGTTTCAGTGTGCAGCACCATGGTCTAAGCAACCTGGACTGTGTGGTACAAGCACTCTACGGACCCTAAGTTCCCGTTTGTGTGCACCAGGAGGCTGCAATATTTGCAAAACAGTGTTAACAATGTTAACTTAGATAACACACCCTCCAGTAGCCAAGTTCTCAACCACATCTCCCCAAAGCAATCAAGTCTTATTTTAAGTTTCTTTAGGACACACATAGATCCAGATGGAGAGAGAGAAAAAAAAATAAGAGGAAAAAATAATTTACTGCAAGAGAGGAAAAGAACGCACAGCAAACAAAGCAAATAGAATAAGTGAAAGAAGAGGAGAGATGAGAAGGGGGTTGAACCAGGCAGGGAGCAAACATAGTTACCAAGTTGTCAGCAAAAGCACAGCATGAATTACAGCTTCTGGAACAAAGAGAATAAGATTGAAGCAGCAGAGATATTTCATCATAATCTACATAGACCACTGAGTTTATTTGGTAGTTAAGGAGGTAATGGCTTTCTTTCAAACTCATTTTAAAAGTTCTTTTTTTAATGGTGGCAATAAATGTTTTTTAGTGCTGGGACTATATTCACTAGAGTGGCCACACGGCCACATTCAACCCTTGCATAGGATGCTTAATGAGGTGACTCCAGTTTAGCTAAAATATTCTGTGCTGTTTCAACAATTTCATACTTAGGAGAACTAACTCACAAGGTATAGAGACAGTGGGAGAGCAAAGAGGGATTTCACTCTGGGTGTGAGGCACCCAGGGGTTTTTCTTAAGTATGATGGCAACTGTTTCTTCCCCATAAGGTGCTAAGTGGCTTGTAACTTTAACTGGGGCATAAAAACAAATTAACAGAAGTAATGTATGAAATAAGCTTTTGTCAGTATCCAATTACAGCATCAAGTTATGCTAAAAAGTTGATTGATGTGTTTTAGCATCAAATAGCGTGGAGCAGAGGGGCTAAATGTGGGACACAGTTTCAGCCATCCATCAGCCCGAATGTAAGACCAACCACAAAGACATCCACGTGTTGTCTGTCTAGCTTGAGGAGATCCACAGCCTCTCAGGGCTGCAGAGCTAAATCAGGCTTTGGTTTACTGTAATATTAACTAATTCTCATATAAACAAATGCCCCTCCCCCACCTTTTTCTTTTCTTTTCTTTTCTTTTCTTTTCTTTTCTTTTCTTTTTCAAGACAGGGTTTCTCTATGTAGCCTTGGCTGTCCTGGACTCACTTTGTAGACCAGACTGGCCTCGAACTCACAGAGATCTGCCTGCCTCTGCCCCTGCCTCACCAAGTGCTGGGATCAGAGGTGTGCGACACTGCACCCAGCTAGAAATACCCCTTTTAAAGCCTCCTTCTCACCAGGGAGCAGGGAGATGGATCAGCTGCGTGCTGAACGAGCATGAGGGCCTGAGTTCACATGCCAGCACCGACATGAAAAAGCTGAGCTGCACTTGTAATCCCATTGCGGGGGTGGAGGGGGGTGCAGAGACAGGGGCATCCCTGGAGCTTGCTAATTAGCCAGGCTGACCGAGTCAGTGAGCAGCAGCGTTCAGGGACAGACCCGGTCTCAGAAACCCAATGAAAAGCGATCAAGAGAAGTACCCGGCATGGACTCGTGGCCTCTCCACACGCGTGTACACGCAGGCACGGGCATCCATACACACGGACCACAAAACGTTCTCTTTCACAAACGTCCGACTCATTTAAGTCAGGCAGCGTTTTCTGGTCAGCGGTGACGGCTGGAAGGAGCATGTGTGCTCAACTCCCCACAGCTTCTGTGAGGATTCAGACATCTGAATGTCAAAGAAAAGTAGAACGAGACAGCAGGTGAAAAAAAAAGTCTGAAAATTTTGCCTAAAAAAATAAGCCATTTTCAATTGATCATATGTACACATGTACATCCAAGCATGTGTGTGTGTGTGTTGGGCTTTTATTTACTGCAAAGTCTTTTCAAAAAGTAATTTTTTTGAGCTGGGTGTGGTGACATAATCCCAGCACTTGGGAGGCAGAGGCAGGAGGATCTCTGTGAGTTCGAGGCCAGCCTTATCTACACTAGTTCCAGAACACAAAGAAACCTTGTCTCGAAAAAAAAAAAAAAAAAACAAGAAAAAAAATTAAGATTATAATATAATTGCATAATTTCTCCCTTTCTTTCCTCTCTCCAAACCCTCCTATGTATGCCCCCTCTCTTTCAAATTCGTGGCTTATTTTTTCTTTAATTATCATCCCATAGAGCTATGTTTGTATGTATATCTGTGCATATATACATACATAGGATATATATTCCTAATCTATATTATATGTGTATATATATATATATATATATTCCTAAATATATAAGTACAGCCTGCTCAGTTATATAATGTTATTTGCATGCCTGTTTTCATGGCTGACCATTAGGTATTAGAAATCCCATTAGGTACGCTCACCCCTAGAGAAGATGATTTGTTGAAAGTTCCAGTGAATACATCTACGACACAACACCTGAACCTGAGGCTCAGGGATCATTGCAGAAGGAGAGGCAGAAAGACTGTAAGGGACAGAGGAGCAGGAGATGGAGTCTCCCAGAAATGTCAGAGGAAACACAAAGTCTCACCAACACACTGCCTAAGCATGACCTGAACAAGGACCACACCAAGAGACCTGCTAACATGGATGGAAGAGAGCTCGCAAGGCCTCAGCCTTAGACAAAGAATTACAGCAACAGTCTCCGCATTAATGTCATTCCATTCTTAATATTGCTATCATGCAATATATTTTAAAAGATATTTTTACATCTTTGCAGAGCTGGAAAGTATTGAAAATCCGTTTGTCTTCAAAATTAAACATATACACTCTGAAGAAGTGTAGGCACTGTGGAGTGATTAATAATTAAACAATTCAAAAGCAAACCAATGGGGAGAAAGGCTACATTTTAAAAAAAAGATACCAAAGACATAAAGGCATAAATCATGATTTATAACCCATTCCAACTTTGACCCCATAGAAAGCAAGAAAGATCAAAGGTGATGCTTCATTATGTATTTATTGTTTGGCCAAAACATTACTCATCAGTCTTCATTTTTAAAGATATATACGAGTTTGTACAAATTCTCATAGATAGAACTATTGCAAGGAAAATTATTGTGTGCAGAATTTATCATAAAATCTGCAGCTAACAGCACAATATGACTAATTCGTAATTTGACTGTCTCCTTCCAGATTTATAGCCTTGCTGCCTTGCAACCAAAAGATGGGCCCTACAATGCATCATGGGAAGATGGCTGACAGATCAAATGCATTCACTGCAATTCTGCAGAGGCCTTACTCTTTAATTCTCTAATGACAATGTCTCTAATCGGAAGCCACTGCTACTATCATTAATGTATCCACACATGAGCAGGCTGGGAAATTCCATTTGGAAACCTTGCATTGTATCAAAAAAAAAAAAAAAAAATGCTGTCAGGTCCACTGGATTTGAGGTGAGATTGCTATTTTGTTGTTGTTTTGTTCTGTTCTGTCCTGTTTTTCCAAGACCGGGTATACTTGAAGTTTTGGTGTCTTTAAAAACTCAGTTATGTTATGTAAACATGCTTTTGTTTTAATCCCAGGTGTGGGATACGGGGCTGATTTAGGTTGTCACAGCAGCATGAAAGCCCTGAGAAGAGTGTGATCTTTGCCAGGTGGGGTGGGGGGTGGGGGGGTCCTAAGGAAGAAGAAAGCTGCTGATGCTCTCCCCCCACCCCTGCTGCTCCTGGCTGCTACTGATGTAGAGTGATGAGAAGAAGTTGGAGATATCCTGAAACAAAGACTGGACTTGCCCCAAGGAAACCAACAACCCTAACCAGCAGGAAGTAGCAAACAAGACCTAAGCCCCTCTCCCCACTAACTTTCTTTCTCTCCTGCCTGGTGTTGGGGTGTTAGAAGGGATTGGGGTGGAGAAGGGAGAAAGAGATAGAAGAAACCCCAATAAAATAAAATGGATTTTTTAAAGGAGCCTACAACAGAGTTTCTCTGTGTTGTCCTGGCTGTCCTGGACCTGGCTCTGTAGACCAGGCTGGCCTTGAACACAGAGATCCCCCTGTATCTGCCTCCTGAGTGCTAGGATTAAAGGCATGTGCCACCACCGCCCAGCAAGACTGCTCTTTTAACTGGGGATGCTTTATTTAAGTTAGAGGATCTTCTTTTCTAGGGAACTTAGTGAGAGGTGGAAGAAAAAATGACATCACATGCTTGCTTCAACTCCAAAGTATAACATAATACATGGATAAATACTGAAACAGGTACCCATCTGAAATCTTGTTGTGAAATACCTAGAAGACCTCTAGTTATCTTAAATTGATGTTATTCCCATCCTAAAATGGTTCATAATGCATTTTAATATTTTTATGAGATGTTGTGCCCTTATATTTAGAGAAAAGAAAAGAAGGAGAGATGTTCACAAAAAGAAACTAGGGTCTGGGGGTGTAACACAGTGATGGATCAGTTGCTTGGAGCCCATGAAGCCCTGGGTTCCATGCCAGTATCATTTAAACTCCACCACACCTGCAGCCAGCACAGTCAAAACACTAGGATGCAGTCAGAGACAGCTACAGGCCCCAAGCTACCTCCTCTACCAGCAGGAAGCATCCTGCTTGATTTGAAAAAAAAAAAAAAAAAAAACCTTATCACACTAAGTTTTCCTGAGTGATGTTCATAAGACGAGATGCTAAAGAACATTAGTTCCGAGGTCAAATTAATTAAAACACAAGAGCTGGAGATACAGCTCAGTTGTAGAAAACCTTGCCTGCATCTCACCCGGTCCAGGTTCAATCCTCAGGAGTGGATGGGAGCTAACTGAGCTTTACTGTTTTTAGGGATTACTCAAGAGCAGTATTACTATATTCTGTGGATCCCTGAAGGAAGCAATCATAGAGGCAGATAGGTAGGTGGACTGATTGGTTGGTTTGTTTTTACTGCCCTCTCTCTCCCTCTCTCTTTCTCTCTCTCTCTCTGTCTCTCTGTCTCTCTGTCTCTGTCTTTCTCTGTCTCTCTGTGTCTCTCCCTTCCGCTCTCCTTTTATCACTAATCTGGAGTTCTCAGAATGAGTTCAGGAATGAGCGAACTGAGAAGACTGTCCTACTTTGACAGGGCATGTAGCTCTCCAACTGTGTGCTGCCATGTGAACCTTCAGCAAATGCATCATTCAAAGTTGGGGTCAGTGTAACTGAGGGTCAAGTAAGCTGTCTATAGAGGGGGGCAAGAAGTGGCCATTTCCTTCCAGGGCGTTCTTAGTGGGAAACTAAGAACCAAGGTGATTGCCATCCCAGGCTTTGGAGTCTGGCCCACCAGAGACAAAATCCAGCTGCACACTCTCCCAGCTCTATGACCTTCACTATTTGCTAGACAGGTTCCTCCTCTGTAAACTGACTTGGATAAAATAATACTCAAGCTGAGCAGTGGTGGCTCATGCTTTTAATCCCATCAGGAGGCAGGTGGATCTCTCTGAGTTCAAGGACAGCCTGGTCTATGCAGAGAATTAGCCAGGGCCACACAGAGAAACTGTCTCAAAAAAAACCAAAATCATCATCATCTCACAGACAACTGTGAATAAACTTAGGAACATTCAGAGCCTCCAGAGAATTAGGAATAACAACCAAGGAACAATCCACCACGCAGTAAGTGCTGAATCCTGGCCTGCTATGGCTGCCCAACACTCACACCCCGCTCCCAGGAGCACCCCAGTCCCCTCTGGGGAACTGCCTGTCTGTCATGTATGCCCTCGGTAGGATGATTATTAAAGACACTCTCACCCTCCCACACGTATGGCCTGGTGCAGACTAAGCCAGAGAACTCAACCAGGACATGCTGAGCTGCTAGGCTTCTCTCTACCAAGACCCTGAGTCTTAGCAATGGAAAGTCATGTTAGAGAACAGCCAGCATGGGTGGCAGGAAACTGCCTGTGCCCAGGGAGTTACCAGATCCCTCTATCTCCTCCCAGCTATGGAAAACTGGCATTTAGAAATGCTGAGCCCCCAAGTCCATTCACTTGATTGACCTTATTAAGAATAAAAGCAATATGATTGTCTAATGATGCACACATCTGCAGAGAAACAAATCTAGAAAAGGTTGGGTCCACTCCTTAACAGAATCCAAGGAGAACAACAAAAGGACATTAGCAGAGTAGGAAAGAAAGCCCAGAAGAGTGAATACTGTTCCTAACAGAGAAACAAATTCAGTACCCAGAACCCACAAGGGTGGTTCACAACCACCTGTAACTGAAAGGGGATCCAAAGCCTCTGTCCTCCAAGAGCGCCTATACTCCCATGCATATACCCGCACACACACAGGTGCGCGTCACAAAAATCAAAGCTTTTTTTAAAGTAAAGAATAAATGGAACATCATCTGTCTCGCCATTAGGCTGTGTCCTTCATGATCTAAGGCAAAATGGAGACATCTCTAAATTTGAATCAGACTAGGTTTAGTGGGGGAACTGGTTTCCTAACAGTGGGAATTGCTGAGGAGTCGGTAGGGGACACTGGGAAATTCAGGGTTCAGGGACCTCGGGAAGATACTACTGCCCAGAGAGTAATGACACAGGGAAGAGGCAGCATTGTCCCATAAAAAGGGATCAGAGTCGCCACAGAAACTAGAACCCCAGCAAGCCTGAAAGAACGGAAACTGAAATTTTTGCTGCTGCCACCAGAGACCCTGTCCCCAGCAGAAAGGCAGAAACAGGAGGGAAGATGTCTGAGCATGTCCGATTGGTCCGAGCCAGGTGACAGTGGAGCCTGCAAGGGTCCCCATTAAGCAGAGTAGAGAAATAACAAAGAATGGGTCCCAGGCAGATAGCCCAGGACTGGCAAACCAACTGTCATACAAGAAGTATGTGATTGCACATACATGATGTAAGCGGCCGTGGGAACTTCCTGTCTGTTCAGGTTTCACCTTTCATATGAGACAGAACACTTGCAGTCACTGTATTACTCAGCTTTTCATTACTGCAACAAACACTGCAATGAGTGTATGAAGAGAAAAGGCTTATTTGTGCTCACAGTTTGGAAGTCTCCACCTTCGAGGTTGGTCTCTTTGGCTTGGGCCTGTGGCAATGCAACACATCACAGGAGTATGTGACATAGCTATTATCTCCTCACTAGGAAGCAGAAGAAAGGAAAGGGGAGAGAGCAGGGTCCCATGATTCCCTCCCGGGCCATACCTCCAATCATCTGAAGACCTCCCACTAGGCCCTACTTTTAAAAGTCCCACCACATTTCTCTAATAGTACTTCCCAAAGTTTTCAGGGGGCATGTAAGACCTGAGCTACAGCAGTTACTTCTTCCACTCCCCAAATCCAAATTATCCCACCAAAAAACTTATGTATTAAAAAGTGTCCTTTCCTGCTGGGTATGGAGGTGCATGTCTTTAATCCCAGCACTCGTGGAGGCAGAGGTAGATGGATTGCTATGAATTCTAGCCAGCCTGGTCTACAACATGAGTCCAGGACAGCCAAGGCTACACAGAGAAACTATTTCTCAAAAAACAAACATACAAACAAAAATAAGTCCTTTCCCTGACCAGTGTGGTGGCACACGCCTTTAATCCCAGCACCGGGAGACAGAAGCAGGTGGATCTCTGTGAATTCAAAGCCATCCTAGTCTATAAAGTGAGTACAGGACAGCCAGGGCTGTTACACAGAGAAACCCTGTCTCTAAAAACAAAATAACAAAAATGGCCTTCTCCTCTTTTCCAGATGGTCTATGAACATACTAGCTCTGGGTGCTCCCAACTCCCACAGGCATTCTACCTTGTACCGAAAGCCAAATGGAATTCACCTGTCATCTTTAGTGTCTCTGAGGTAAAAATCAAATCTCTGAGTGATCACTGACAGGGTAAGGATAATGCATAGGTCCTTTGGCCCCAGCTCCTGGGGGACATCCTTTGGACAGGCTGTATTTGTATGTAATTAGGATTTCCTCGGCCAAATCTAATAATCATTTTTCTTCCAGGGGAATTTCTGATGAGATTTCCTTGCAAAGGGACCATCTCCTAATGGAATTAGGGGGTCCTGGTGGTCTCCTGAGACAGTGGGTTGAGAAACCATTTTGAAAGAAAACACAACTGGGAGAGCATGATAAA
Source organism: Psammomys obesus (assembly GCF_907164565.1). NCBI lineage: Eukaryota > Metazoa > Chordata > Mammalia > Rodentia > Muridae > Psammomys > Psammomys obesus. Next base: position 13,080,240 of record NW_026596101.1, read on the forward strand.
CAAAGCTTCTAGGAGACAACTTCTGGTGTCGCCCGGGTTCAGGGTGGCACTGTTTCTGCCTCAAGTGCCAAGAGAGTGGGCTGGTATTTTGAGTACCTTGGCCAAGAATTAGAGAGAAGTCTAATCAGAGTGCACGCTGTTAACCTTGCTCTGTGCCCAGGCATTGGGCAATCAGACCGCAGGGAAGGGTGACAGATATACTCCACATGCTGTGAGCATCACAGCACTCCTGTTGACATGGCGGGGGCTGCAGACTCGTGTACTCCAGCAGGAACATGTGCTCCAAGCAACTACCTTTCCAAAGACTCATAACTTTGTCTTGGGCTCTCTCCGGACCTTTGAGAAACATGGTATAGGAAAGGAATGGGGAATTGGATTAGAAATAACTCAGATACATGAAGCCTACAAAGTGGGATTACTACGCATGAGGTAGGGGCTGTGACCTTCCCAAATGGTCACAGAATGCCCTGGATTCTTTTCCTGGCCTTACATCACTATGTTGTTTTTGTTTATTCTGAAGTCCCTGTTTAAACAGAGACATAAGTAGTACCACACAACAATAAAATTACTCCAACGGGCAGTCTCCTGTCTCCTTGGATTCTGCACCTAAAGAATTGAACAACAAATCAAATGTACTTTTTTATCTCCAGAAAGTTTCAAAACTCGGATTTACCGTGAACTTGGACACCTCACTGAATCTATATGAATAAAGGACTCGGAGCCAAGCCCAGTTATGGCCTCTCCTTTCCTGAGATCCTCGGCACGAACTATTTGAACACTCCTCACCTGTGTCTCATGAGCACCCATCATACGACCTAAACATACAATTTCCTTGTCATCAGTCCCTGAACAGTACATTGTAACAACTGCTTCCGTAGTATATGTCCCTTGCAGCAGGAACCACAAGTCATCTGGCAATGCTTCAAGTGTAGCAGGGACTTGAGCATCTGTGTATTTTAGCTTTCTGGATGGGATATCTTCACAGGTTTTAACTGCCCTTTCTTTTATTATCACCACAAATTAAGTTCTCTATTAGTGGGGGGGGCATGGGTATCTGTGTCTGTGTGTCTATGTCTGTATTTGTATGTGTGTGTATGTGTGTGTGTGTGTGTGTGTGTCTGTGTTTGTGTACTCACACGCCTCAGCACGTGTGTAGAAGTCCATGTGAAGACAGCTTTCTGGAGCTGTTTCTTAACTCAAAGATAAAACTCAGTTTATCATGTCGCTATGATAAGTGCCTTTACCTATTGAGCAATCTCTCTGGCCCATGGTTCATGTACTAGAAACTCTAAAGGATGTCAATGATAAAATACTGAATGAAACAAACAAGCAACAACAACAAAACAAACAAAAAACCTGCCCCTGATCTAAGTTCTAAACAATTCCTCAGTTTCAGTAGAATGTAAGTTTAACTAGCATGGCTTTTCTATTTATCCCTAAATAAATGTTACATTCTACGTGAAAATAGCTTCTGAGAATTCATTACATTCATCTCAGTGACACAGGGCCTCTGCTGCTCTGGTCACAGCTCTTATCTTCTATCCCGTGGTAAAGCATATTTCTCTGTTTAAAACAGAAGCTTCAAAATAAATAGAGACAACACAGCAGCTGGAAAAACCAGGAAACTGAATTCAACTTAATTCAATTGTGTCACTCAGTGTGACCACTGGAGTGTTTGTATTTAAATTTTTTTTTTCAATTGCAAAGACATCTGAAAGCCACTAAAATCCGTCTTGAATAAACAGAGACGTGGGAGGTATTGGAATTTGTGCTGAAAGAAGGTTTTCATGAGTTACTGTCACATTAAGTTTATTGCTTACGACATTTTCCATCTATTTGTATATCTGCCCATTTGTGCGAGGTAAATGTTTTGAAATTAAAGTTAATAAGAAGTATTCTTTGACCAAGCCTGGTGCCACATTCCTCCTGTAACTCCAGCAACTTGGCAGACTGAGGAGGATCATGATTTTGAGGTCAGCCCTGGCTATATAAAAGGATCCTGTCTCAGAAGGAGAAAGCCTCGTGTTCTTGTCAGAACTGATGATGTTATCTACTGAGCCTGGCTACGTAAAGATAAATTCAAAGTAATTGGATAAATCTACAAATTGACAAAAGCCTTGAAAAGAAATACTGCTTTTTACTACACACACACACAAACTCCTTGTAAAGATCCTCAACCCTCTCACCAGACATGGTGACACACATCTTTAATCCCAACACTCTAGTGAATCTCTGAATTGGAAGCTAGCCTGTCTACAGAGAGAGTTCCAGGACAGCCAGCGCTATCAGAGAACCATTTTGAAAAACCGAAAGAAAAAAGATCCCTCTCTCTTAAAAAAGCGCAGCATGGCTGGAATGATAGCTCACTTGGCAGAGTGCTTATAATGCAAGCATGAAGGCCTGAGCTTGATTCCCAGAGCACATGTTTAAAAGGAAAAATAACCAGGTATAATGTGTGCTTGTAATCCCAGCACGGGGGAGAAAGATGCAGCTACCCTGCTAACTGAGTTCGAGAACAACGAGAAACCCAGTCTTAAAAACCAAAGTGGAAGGCACCTGAGGAACAACAGCCAAAGTTGTCTCCTGGCCTCTACACGAATTCTCACACACTTACTGTGCACAGGCACATGAACACACAAGCACACACACATGCACACTTAGGCACGCACATATGTGAACACACATGCACACACCTGCATACAGATCCACACAACAAACACTTGCATCCATGCACACACACACGTATACACACATATGTACACACATGCACTTCAGAAAACATGAGAAAACACAACTTAGCCAGTGATGGTGCAGGTGGCGCATGCCTTTAATCCCAGCACTGGGGAGGCAGAGGGAGGCGGATCTCTGAGGCCAGCCGGGTCTACAGAGTGAGTTCCAGGACAGCCAGGGCTACATGGAAAAAAACCCTGTCTTGAAACACCAAGAAAGAAAGAAAGAAAGAAGGGAGGGAGGGAGGGAGGGAGGGAGGAGAGAGAGAGAGAGAGAGAGAGAGAGAGAGAGAGAGAGAAAGGGAAACACAGAGAGAGAAATAAAGAGAGAAAGAAAGAAAGAAAGAAAGAAAGAAAGAAAGAAAGAAAGAAAGAAAGAAAGAGAAAGAAACAGAGAGAAAGAAAGAAAGAAAGAAAGAGAATGAAAGAGCGAAAGAGAAAAAGAAGGAAGGAAGGAAGGAAGGAAGGAAGGAAGGAAGGAAGGAAGGAAGGAAGGAAGGAAGGAAGGAAGGAAGGACACAATTCAAAACTTTAGCTGATTTCTTTTTTTCTAGTAATATTTTTTATTTTTAAGAGTGTGATTATATATGAAGCCAATAAAAGTACATTTGGGCTGTCTGCATGCCTTATCTGCCCACAACCATCTTTCATTTTATTGCATAACTGTCAGCTGAAATAACCTCGCTATACAGGGAGGGAGCTGTTGAGTGTGGCAAGTGGCCTCCACAGGTAAATGGCTACAAGAAAAACCTTCTCTTTATTCCCTTTCATCTTCAGCTTCCAAACAACCCTGAAAAGAGCTGGGTTTTTGAAGCTTCCCACCCCCCTCAACCCATTAACTAGCTTTCTCCTACAGGTTGGGGTACTTGGAGAAGTTGTAGGGATGTCTTGGTGGGTAGATGTGATCAAAATACATTGTGTAAGTGTATGGTGTTTTCAAGAAATAAATTTAAAATACTCTTTTAAAACAATAAATTTCTGAATGAGAGTAAAAGCAGTCTCAGGCCTGACCAGCCTGGAGGGTCACTTAATAGAATTTGTCCTGGACTCCCAGTGGTCCCTTTTGGCCTCTCCGAGAACCTTGCAGACTCCCAGCCAGGTCACTGACTTTCTCCATCCAAGGATTTGTATTCTCTGCATGTGAGTACAGAGTAGATCCCCTACTCCCAGCTTTCTTTCCGCATCAGTCCCTCCCCAGCCAGCATGTTTCCATTCCTTACTGTGCCATGCCTGTGTCATGATTAACTCCGCCAGACAACAGCCCTCCTCAGGCTTCCTGTGGTCGCAACAAGAAGCCTTTCACTGTCTGGGTTCTCCAAGGACTTTGTGCAAAATGCCAAATTAGAGCCTTAGGCAACAACAAACAAATGCAAACAGAACCCCAGGCCTGAGCTGAAAACATGGGACTCCCTGACTGTGGGAGACTGGGGAATGGGACTTTGGAGACAAGTCTAGTAGAACCCAAGTCTCCTGTGATTTTTTTTTATTATTATTATTACACTAACGCTTCTGGCGAGAGGATAGGCAATTTTTTGTGAGGTTAACTGAGGCACCCTAACCCCTTCTGTAAGTTCCTTCAGTTGATGAGGGCAGGGGACAGTTTGTTACCTTACCAACTGGCATCAGGAGGCCAGAGCTGGAATCCTAGCTCTGCCACAGTGAGCAAAGCCCTTTAGCTTCCCGCTTCTAGGGGTCTCACTGTCAAACCGTGATTCCTCCATTAACCTCATAAGGGTCAGCTGAGGAAATGTATCTCACGATAGGCCCTGGGGCACTGTAAGCATTCAATAACCAATAGACTCACACCGGTGATGCTATGTGAACAAAAACTGCTCCCAAAGAAGATAAATAGACTACACCAGGTAAAGATTATTCATGTGACAAAAAGTGTCAAATAAATGTCATTTAGCTAAAAGAAGACATGGTGGTTATTGGCAAGGCAAATATCAAATTACTGCAGCAACAACAGAGAGAAAAATCTTTCTGTAGTGTGCCGTGTGGGTATTGATTGAGACATCCCCTTGGGACAGTTAGTGTTTCCACCTACAGAGGCCAGCTGAGGGAAAGGGGATGGATGGAGAATCAGGGAGAGGAAGGGGAAAAGAAAAGCGTAAGGAAGAAGTGAATGAAGAGAGGAATGATAAAGAGAGAAAACTCTTTCCCTTGTCCAAAATTAGATATCACAAAACTTTTGACAGGAAGAGGAGAGGCAACCAGACAGCCAGTCAGAAAAATGGCCAAAAAAGTGTGGATCATGAGACGCAGTTCACTCTTCTCCTAAGCAGTATGGCTAAATAACAAACAAGTAAATAATTGAGAAAAAAAATGTCGCTATGTAGATCAGATGTTGTCAATAACTTTCTAAGAGCAAAATCTAAACTCTGAACCTAATCTGAGGGGAGTTGGGAGATGGAAGCAATAGCTCAGGCTGCTCTTGCAGAGGACCTGAGTTCAGTTCCCAGCACCCACATGGCAGCTCACAACCACCCATAACTCCAGTTCCAGGGGATCTAACACCCTCTTTTAGCTTTTGAAGGTACCAGGTGTGCATGCGGTACACAGACATACATTCAGGCAAAACACCGATACACATAAAATAAAAATAAATATATCATCTTTTAAATCTAATTTGGGAGGTGAAATCAGCCTTGTCAAAAATATTAACACAGACTAGGATTGAGAAATAACTGGATAATACCATTGAGTGATCTTTTCTCCTTGACACCTTGATTGATCTTTTAAGAATTGGAAATAGCTTATTTTTTTAATCAACATTTAAATCTAATTTTCATGAAGCAGAGGTTTTATTAAGGATATATTACTATACACAAGGGCTAAGTGAAAAAGGCAATCAGAAGAAAAGATAACAGGGCAAAGAGTGTGGGTGTGGCCTTCCCCCAAATCTAGGTACTGACTAGTGAGGTAAAACAAAAGAATTGTAAATTCTGTAAATTCAGGCAGTCCTCATAAATTAGAAAAGAATTAAATGTCTCACAGATTCTGAAACTGATGTAGAAACAACATCCCTGGCTCTGACTCCAGTTCATTTGGAAATGAATTTGTCCTTGTAGGACACCAGGTTTGTGTGATGGGAGCTGTGGGAAAGGCGGGAAAGGTCTAGGGAAAAGGGGATACTTTGTGTTACAAGAAGTAAACCCCAGCTCAATGGCAGAGCTACAAACAAGTACCAACAGGAAAACACATCCGAGATTTATTGGTGGTGGTGGTGGCGGTAGTTGTGTGGTGGTGATGGTGGAGGTGATGGAGGTGGTGGTGATGGTGGTGGTGGTGGTGGTGGTGGAGGTGGTGGTGGTGTTGATGGTGGTGGTGGTGGTGGTGGTGGTGGTGGTGATGATGGTGGAACTCACTGTATAGACCTGACAGGCCTTGAACATTTTTTGGTGTGTGTGTGTGTGTGTGTGTGTGTGTGTGTGTGTGTGTGTGTGTG
>NW_026596101.1:13086426-13112623 GCF_907164565.1 Psammomys obesus
GTGTGTGTGTGTGTGTGTGTGTGTGTGTGTGTGTGTGTGTGTGTGTGTGATGATGATGATGATGATGATGCTCCCACCTTTACATTCTATGGATTGAACCGCAAGTGTGCACCATCAAGTCCAGCTCAAAAAGCTTATTATAATTATGAAGCCAAAAGCTATATTATTGGTGATGGGAAAGAGGGAAATTTTTCTTCACATTTTGGTCCTAGCGTTTTAGTGCTTTGCCCTAATTCACACCAGAGTCTAGGTAGGAATCTCTTTTTTGCAAAAAGTTGCCACTCAGTTCCTCCAAGGATGATCGTTAGAATGTTATCTTATACTGTCCCTGCTGGGGAGATGGCATGAAGACCAGGATTGTAGCCCCAAGAACCCAAAAAAGAAGTCAGAAGTGGTGGCAGGCCTTAAGCACCAGCACTGATGAGGCAGAGGCAATAGATCCCTGGGATTTGCTCAAGAGCCATTCTCACTGAGTCATGCGGGCTCCTTCAGTGAGAGACACTTTATCAAAAATGTAGTAGAAATAGACCAGGGGAGGCCTGGTCTATTAATCCCAGCACTTGGAAGGCTGAGGCAGGCTGATTTCTGTGAGTTCAAGGCCAGGCTAGTCCATACAGAGAGTTCCAGGACAGCCAAGACTACACAGAGAAATCCTGTTTCAAAAAAAATATTTTTTTAACATCTAGCATTGACTGTTGGCCACTGTATACAAGGACACATATGTAAACATACATCTGTATACATATACAAACATAAACACACACAGAAAGCAAGAGGGGTTTCTGAACTTGCTGGCCCATGTAATTATGAGCTCAGATTTTTTTTCTGTCTGGGGATGAACCCAGGGCTTTGCATATGTGAGTCAATCACTCCAGCACTGAGTCCGCGTTCCCAATCCATACTTGAATACTCTCATGCAGCTGTAAAACAAAAGAACAGAAAAAAATTTTTCAGAAATACTGGATGTTTGACCTGCTGGAAGAAACCAGTGTCTTTGACAGCATGATCCAACCATGTCGTACTCAGCAGCACAAGATGTGGGAACTCAACCTGAACAAGGAGGATCAAGATCCTGGTGTAAAGATCTTGCATTTTGCTTAGTCTTACAAGGTCTTGCATACATGCTGGTTCAAAACCAACTGTCTAGGAAATTACAAAAAGTAAAAAAAAAAAAAAAAAAAAAAAAAAACAGTTGTGCATCTCTTAAGTGCATCCTAAGAGACAAATCACAGCATGGCTTTGTCAAGGTGCAAATGTCACAGAGCCCACGAACACAAACATAGGTGGTCCATGATGGTCATGGAATGTGGCCTCTGGTGCAGGCAAGAGACAGGATTAATTATAAAATGTCTTGGCCGTTGCTGGCATCACAGTGTGCCTTTTTATAGTCAACTTTCTAAAAGTAGAAGTGCACTTTAAAATTCTGTTAAAAGTATACATTTAGTATACTAAAATATGTATTAAAAGTATACTAAATGTATACTTTTGCCATTTTTTTTTTGCAACAGCATACAATTTTTGCAATAGTATACAGATGCAAAAGCCCATATCACAGTTCTTTAAGACCAGCACTTGGAAGGCAGAATCTGGCAGATTTCTGTGAGTTTGAAGCCAAATTTTTTTATTATTTTATATTAATTACAGTTTATTCACTTTGTATCCTAGCTGTAGCCACTCACTCACTCACTCACTCCCAATCCCATTCTCCTCCTTCATCTCCTCCCATGACCTTCTCCAAGTCCCCTGATAGGGGAGGTCCTCCTCCCCTTCCATCTGACTCTAGCCTATCAGGTCTCATCAGGAGTGGCTGCATTGTCTTTCTCTGTCGTCTGGTAAGGCTTTTCTCACCTCAGTGGGAGGTGATCAAAGAGCCAGCCACTGAGTTCATGTCAGAGACTGTCTCTGTTCCCCTTATTAGGGTACCCACTTGGAGACAGAGCTGCCATTGGCTACATGTGCAGGGGTTCTAGGTTCTCTCCATGCATGGTCCTTGGGTGGAGTATCAGTCTCAGAAAAGACCCCTGGGCCCAGATTTCTTGGTTCTGTTGCTCTCCATGTGGAGCTCCTGTCTCCTCCAAGTCTTCTATCTCCCCCTTCTTTCATAAGATTCCCTGCACTCTGCCCAAAGTTTAACTATGAGTCTCAGCATCTGCTTTGATACACTGTTGGGTAGAGTCTTTCAGAGGCCCTCTGTGGTAGACTCCTGTCCTGTTCCCTGTTTTCTCCATCTTCCGATGTCTACTTCTTTTGGCAGGGCCTGTATCTCAGCTGGCATCCTGGAACATAGCTTCCAGACAGAAAGTAGAGGTTCTGTTTCTCTCAGGGACAGCTAGAGCACTTTAGGGTGAGGCCCAAGTGTGCTAAGCCAGGGTGTGGAAAAGGTTTTCCAGAGTGTTACAGTTTAGCTCTTTTATCATGAGATCTCTGGTGGCAATGGAAGCTCAGGGATTCTAATCCTATGGAATGCCAAACACCAAAGTGTTACAGCCCTTGGTCAAGCTGTTGTGCTGAGCATGACAGAGATGCAGACCAAGGCCCATGTCTGGTCAGCTTGTAGCCAAGACACAGGCCCCAAGAGGGCCAGGCCCAGCAAGGCCAAGACCCAATGGGCCAGAAGGCAGGCCCACTGAGATGTGACCCATTTCGGGATAAATGAGAAATCTCAGGTGATCTTCAAGTGAGAAAGCAGGAACCTGCAAACCTCTTCTTGTGAAATCAAGGGTAATATAAACCCTTGGCGGAAGAAGGGATTTCAAGGGTGTATGTGTTTGATTCACTGGGGTCAGGGAGTTGGGGATACTTAAATGGTCTTATCACGGGAAGGAAAATGGAGTACTTAATTATACTATTGTGGGGTGTGGGGTCCTGTGATCTCCAAGTACAATTGAAGGTCACTGCTGAACTAAAATCCTTAGCAGGGTGGGGCATTTCTAGGAATTCCTAGATGCTTGCTAGAGCAGTTTCCTTAATCAGGAAAGGGTCTGGCCTGTAATCTGCCCTGAGGGCTATATGACCTCCTTACAAGGCCTGAAACCACCAAAATTAGGGGAGACTTCAGAAACCCACTGAGGAAAAGGACTCTACCATCGTAGACCACGTGCAATTGGTTGGCAATCCAGAGGTGACCTACTTCAACCTTATCCAGCAGAGTTTCACAGTCTACACAGAAGGCTCCAGGACAGCCAGCGCTAGAGAGTGAGGCCCTGTCTCAAATAAACAACCCTCTGCATCCACAGTCATAACTGTACATAACTCTCTAGCATCAGACATTTCTTTCTGGGCATATTCCTCAGTCCAGGGGCTTTTGGTGATGAGGGATTAAATGTCTCTGGCACACAGAGAGAAATTAATTAGCGCCCACCAAATGAACGACTATTTCATCCGTGGCATGAATTTATATTTTGCTTTTGTCACAGCTCGAAAAACACGGAGCCACATCTCTGTAAAAATTAGTTCTGCTCCGTAGTTTCTCCTGGAGCTGCAGAGACACCCCCTTGGGCTGTTATTTTCAGTTGTTTACTTTTTTTTTTTTTTTTTTTTTTACTGAATTATCAAGTGAAAATTCAATTGTTCCTAATGGTGCTCACTGTTTCCCATTCTTATGTATGAAAGGGTTTATTGTCCATTTGTAGTAATTAAGACACGGGTGTTATATAGATCCATAAAAATCCTTCATTAAGCCAGTGAAGAGCTTTTCATCAAAATCATCATAGCCAAATATTTATTTAAAAATAAAATCCAAATTAAATTGAAGCTCCCCCTCCCAGCCCCCCCCCACCCCCCGCCACCAACATGGATACCAAAACCAAAAATGCTTTGAGATGATGTTGACAGTGGTGGTGAGTGTCAGAAGAGATTTCAAACACAGAACTATATTTTCTAACAGAACAGGAAGCAACCCTGAGCGGCATTCCATCGTGGCTGGCTATAAAGAAATGAAGTAATTAACCGTAGGAAATAATTCACCAAGATGCTAACAGTTTAATAACATTGAAGTATTTGCATTTCAGCATTATTGTTTCTAAATGGTTTCATAATTGTTTTAGATTTGCAAAAGGTGCTAATACAAGAACGAAATAAAGAGCAACAGAAGATTTTGCGGCTGATACAATCAATTGGACATGTTGTGAGATACAGGGAGGGGGTGCGATTTAGAAGACAGCCCTTTACAAAACAGCGGGAAAAAATCTCAAGGCTCCTGAAGCTCCCACGCTCACCAGCCAGGGGGAAAAAAAGAGGAAGGGCCACAAATGTTTTTCACAAAGAGAGAGAACCCCCACATTACTTATCTAGAGGCTCTTTAGAAAGCCATAGTTGAGAAAACAAAGCACGTAGACTGAAATACGGGTGGGTGGAAAACTACCCATATTTAATTAAGGATTTTAAAGGTTTTATTAGAAAGACTTTCTTGCATGTGGTAGCACACATTTTTAAGCCCAGCAGGCCCAGCACTTGGGAGGCAGAGGCAAGTGAATCTCTGTTGAGTTCAAGGCCAACCTGGTCTACATATCGAGTTTTAGGGATATAGAGAGATACCCTATCTCTAACAAAACAAAGCAAAGGACGTTCTTTATAATGATACATTTTTTAAAAATAACAAGATCTCTATTTATTCATAATCAAAACCCCACAGCAAAGACTTCTGTGCTTCATTCCATAAACCTTGGTAAGGATCCGAGGATCGTTTCTATTTTTTCCATCCAACACCAGCGAAGTTTCTCTCGCTGGCCCCCCAGGATAGACCTGGGGCTCAGGAGTAGACATAAACAGTTAATTTTAATATTCTCTCTTAATTTATTAAAGTAACATCTCCAATGAGACTGAAGACTGAGAAATGCCATTGGGCTCTCTTTCGTGGCTGCCTTTATGAACATATTGACACCAATTAACATAACTTCAATTGGCACAGGTTAATGAGAGCCAATAATAATGGTCATCTTCCGATGAATATTATATGGGAGTCAAATAAAAGCCAACACAGCCCTTCAGTGTACCCCGGGACAAGGTTTCCTGGCAGCATGTGTAGACAGACATTCAGACTGAAATGAGTCACAACCCAGGTTATAGATTCCAGTGACAGCAAGCCAAGCAGCAGCTCAGCCCACAACAGTCACTGCCACATTCTCACTGTGAGCATCCATTTAATTTCAGCAAAATAACCTCATTTTGACTTTTCAATTAACATTACAAGTTTGAGTTTCAGTGGGTTTACTGCTTTGTTTATCTGCAGCTTACAAATTTTGTGCTGATATTTCAGTTGTACAGAAGGCAGGAGCACCAACCTCTAAAGTAGGGTTTCTTGGGCACAATGGAGAAACATTTGGGGCCAGATGACTGTCTGCTGTGGAAATGCCCAGCTCATCGTGGGATGGTCAACATCAATGACCTCTGCTCGTTAGATGCCCACAGCACACATCCCAATTGACCCCTACTTTTAACAATCGACCATGTCTCCAGATTTTGCCAGATGCCTGCTGAGGGACAAAATGAATCCCCATCTTAACCACCTAACCTGGACTATGACTGAGTCCAGGCAGGAACTAGATGAAACCCTCAGATTAAGAATTAAGGATTGTTTAATATGGAAATCATCTACAAATGTTGGAGGAGAGAGTAGAACATGATTAGGAAAGAAGTGGGGAGAAAAAGTAAGAGAGTGGAGTGCTTTGGGAGAGTGGAGGGACACAGAGACGAAGGAGGTAGAGCCTGTAAGAGCACAAACTCTGCAGAAGAGCACATCCTGTCCAGCACAGTCTTGTCAGCAAGGGGCACATTAGAAATTTATGCTCTGAGTTTATGTTTATTCAGATCAAGGGCTCTCTCCATAAGCTAACACCAGAAGCTGGAAGACAAGAGAACTCAGCCATAGGGTTCTGGTGTGCCAGTCTTCCTGGGCACAGGGCAAAGGAAAGGAAACGGATGTAATATAAATGAGTGGGGCACACCATGCTCTCTGATTCTGAGAATTCAAAAAAAATAATAAAATTTAAAAGTCAATTCTAAAAGTTCATAATTTTATTTAAATTAAAGGCCCAATTTAAATTAAGAGCCAAATTTTATTTAAATGTAGCTTGCCTCTGTATATTTCATCCAAGTTGGTAAAATTGGGTCCTAGAATTTTTTTACACTTTTTACCAAAACTACCTACCATCTTCCCTGGCCACTTATTGTTCATGAACTCAACAAAGATGTATTTAGTGCCTTCTGGGCTCAGAGCCCAGTGGCTAAGTGGCTTAAGAGTGAACAGATCACACAAAGTATAGACATGAGTCTTGTGTTTCTATAAGGAGACAACTAAGGCATGTGGGTCACAGAGAGCATCCCAGCCATCACCAACTTGAAGGCAGTGTCACTGAAATAACTACAATATTGGTGATTTATGGCCACTCAACTTGACTCAAGCCAGAGTTATCTGAGAAGAGGGAACCACATTTGAGATAATGCTTCCACAAGGCTGGCTGGTAAACAAGCCTATGGGCATTTTATTAATCAGTGGTTGATGAGGAAGGGTACAGCCCATTGCTGGCAGTGTAACCTTTGGCGGGTGGTCCCAGGTATTATAAGAATGCAAGCTGAGAAACTTATAAGGAGAAAGCCAATAAGTAGTGTTTCTTCACGGCTTCTACCTCAGTTCCTGTCTTGAGTTCCTGTCCAGATTTCCCTCAGTGATGGGCTGTGACCTGAGAGTTTTAAGCTAAAATAAATCCTTCTTTTGGTCATAGTGTCTTACCACAGCAATAGAAACACTCAGACTCATGGCTTTGCCATCATCTATGCAGTTATATCTGAGATTAGCAGCACAAGTGGTCCATACCATCATTGGGGTATCCCTCTCTGATATAGCCCCTCAGGAAGTCTTCATTCCCCAGGAGGAGAGAGCAGTAAATAACTTCCTTACATCCACCATCTCTTTCCACTTAGAACAAACAGTAATAAAAAAGGATCGGCCAGCGTCCGACGGGCCACCAACATACTGAACAGGGACCATAGACATCTTGCTAAGCACAATGATTGTGTGGGCCAATTGCTCCTTACTGTAAATTGGAGCCAGCTGCTGGCTGGCCTGCCCAGGTTCTGATTTGCATGTCCTAGTTTTTCATCATGCAATTAAACATACAGATCAAAGTCATGTGAATCCCCTGGGGGCATATGAATAAAGGAAGCAAAAAAAATCCCTTGCTGTAAACTTACCTGAGTCCAGTGGCCACTCAACTTGCTCTAGTTTGAGGCAGGAAAGTATTAGCGAAAGCTAGAAATTAGAGGTTGGTGGGAGCCACGTGGCTCAGGGCTGCATCTCTATTTATGCAATCGCACTTCTCAGAGAAGTGCTCAAAATCACGTAACCACAAACGCTCAGGGTCATCTTACTTTCTTGTCCTTGGGCTCACCAACAGAGAAATTTTGACGGAAACGCCATGTTCTCGCACTCAGTCCCCTCTGGTTGGAACAATAAGCAGCCATTAGAAAGTGCCGGACATGATGCTAGGTGACTCCCTGTACTCAAGAGCATGCGCTATTCCGTTCGTTGTGGACACTCAAAAGAGACTTCCGCTGAGAGGGTACTGAACTAGAAAGCATGAGATTTTATTGCCGAAGTTACTCCTTGTGAGGGTCTAATTCTCATCTCAGAAACTGAGCCCATGAAGGACGGCTCTCCAGAAAAATAGAGTAATAAGTAGGGGTGGAGAGAGGAGAAGACTGAGACTGGACTTTGAGGAACTGGCTCACGCACAGGAGGAGACTGACAAATCTAAAAGCCACGGGACAATCCAGCTAGCCTGCGGCTCAGGGAGAAGGGTTGCTGTCTGTGGAATCCAAAAGCAAATGGCCGGCGCATCCCCGTCCTCGCATCCCCTCATCTACAGAGAGGTAGGAACCCTTCAGATAATTAGATCAGGCCCATCTGCATTAGAAGGGCCACCCACTGTACTAGAAGTCTGATTAAAATGATCATCTTTTTTTTAAAAAAAAGAAATACCTTCATCTAAAATAACACTTAACCTAATATCTGACTACCATGGCCTGGCCAAGCTAATACATTAAATCGATCATCCCAGCAATGAGGAGGCAACAGGAGGCATGAGGTCTTGTGAGTTACAAGGCCCAGTGACATGCACCTTGTGGCTTGTCTCGAGGTACCCCAAGACAGCCATGCTATGAGGAAGCCCAAGGCAGCCATGTGAAGAGGCCAAACGAAGAAAGGTGTTCCTGACCCATCCCCAGCTAGGCCAGTCATGTCAGCCCCGGTGTTAGACATGGGAGAAGGCAACCACCTCAAGTGCCAGGCCCTAAGGAGGCTTCTGGGGCTTCCAGCCCTGGCTGCAACAGTACACAATTCTCCCAGTGAGCACTGCCCAGCCTGGCCAGTTGCCCCACAGAACCGTGACCAATCTTAACGTATTGCCTTCCAAGCCACTAAACTTGAGAGCGGTGTTGTACAGCAATAAACAGACAGACAGGAATGCGTGAAATGTTAACTAACAGTTCCTAAGGTATGTGTTAAATTTAACTTCACACATATGCGCACTGTCTACACCCAAATATTTTAAGAACATGACAGCCAAGATAACCCTCCTGCCACATTCTCTCTTTCCATATTTAGCCCAGTTCACTCCTTGTATCCGCTCATAACAGGTTCAGGATGTGGAAGGAGGGGAACACCACTAAGTAAGGCCCCTATCTGCCACAGAAACCCACGCATCTCCTCCAGGCAAGCAATTTAGTGTTTGCTGGGTTCTGCCAGCCAAAGGCAGGGTGGTAACATGACATAGGTGTGATGCCTTGAGCAACAATGGTAGAATGAGTTCCGGGTCCCTCTGTGTTCAGCACCAACAGCATCCAAGAGTTGGCAGAGAAACTGTGTTCCTTCCTTCCTTCCTCAGGACAGAGGCAATCCTGCAAGGAGCCTCACCAGACAGGGTGCACAGAGAAATCAGACATCATGACTTTTCTCTCCCAGATGGAACAATTCCTACCTGGCTCTTCATTTCACTAGAATGAATGTCCCCCAGGGCCCTATGTCAACCATACAGTCAACCAGCCTTTCTGAATTTCTCCTGGACTCAATCTAGAAAGCTCTCGCTCCAGGTAAATGAAATGGTCTGAACACTGACAGTCTAACAGATTAATCAGTGTAACAGACTGACCCTGGAGTTACAATTTAAATTTGTTTTTGAGGAAGAGGCTGACAGCTGCTTCTCTGAAGAGCAGGGTTACCAACTTGACTGGCTCCAGGCAGGGGTGATATTGAAAATATTTAACAACCGTACGCATGGCCTGGGCAGCAGCAGACAGACAAGTGAGGGGAGAGGGGCAGATGGGAATAGAGGGGCTCCCTGAAAGAGGAAGCTGCTTTCCCACCCCCGGCAGTGGCAGGCCTGGGAATGGAAGCCTTACCAATACCAGAAATACAGAGTTTTCCCCTGAAGAGGTTCTAATGGGATTTCTTTATGAAATCCCTCGGTATAAATGTTAGCAATTAATTTGAATTTTTTTCCAAAAAAAGAACTCTGTGTATGCTATGACATGAACATTTGGGGTTTCTGTGTTGAAATTCCCAGCTTCTCGCCAGACTTGACAGAACAGGCCTGTATCCTCAGCTACTCAAGGGGTTGAGGCAAGGGACTAGCAAGATGACTCATCAAGTAATGGTGCTTGCTCTCAAGTCTTACCGTCTTAGTTCAATCCCTGAAATCCACAAGATCAAAGGGAAAAACTGAATCCCTTAAGTTGTACTTAGACCTCCACATGTGCTCTGTGGCAAACATGTACAGTCACACACACACACACACACACACACACAGAGAGAGAGAGAGAGAGAGAGAGAGAGAGAGAGAGAGAGATATGATAAAAGGTTAAAAAAAATTTAAAGAAAACTATAGTGGGAATATAGCTCAGGAGTAGAACACAAAGTGCTTAGTATTCAGGAAGCCTGGGGTTCAACCCCAGCACTGCAAAATGAAAAAGAAAGACAGAAAGACATCCAGAGGAAGGGAGAGAAGGAGGAAGGAAGAGAAGGAGGGAGGAAGTCTCTTCCCCCTTTCTTGAGGATATGGAAGGAGGAAGGGAGGGAGAAAAAGAGGAAGAAAGAGAGAAAGAAAAGAAGGAAGGAAGGAAGGAAGGAAGGAAGGAAGGAAGGAAGGAAGGAAGGAAGGAAGGAAGGAAGGATATGGTAGTAGGATGTGTGGCTTTGGGAAAGTGATTGTGCCCTGAACATGGTACTCTCATGAGTAGATTCAAGCCAACATAAACAGGCCCTCAACATTTCTCCTCAGGAGTACACAGCAAGAAGACAACAGCCTGCAGATAGGGAGGCCTCAGCAGAACTCAGCAGAACTCAGCAGATGCCTCTCTGGCTGCAGGCTGTTGCCTCCTTGCTGTGTACTCTCCAGGGGAAGTTACCCTGATTTCAAATTTGTAGCCTCCCAACCTATGAGAAACACATTTCAGTTGTTTTTGGGCCTCCTAGCCAATGGTACTATGTTATAATATCCACAAAAGACTAAGGCACTGGCCTAGATAAATAGAAACTAAATATCTACGATGCTACCAAGCTTCCTTCTTCACTGAGGCCCTTAAGGCAAAGCCAGAAATTCCTTCAATCAAATTCTGCAATTGAGGCCATTGAGAGAACCTTTTCATCACGACCCAGAGGCAGTTCAGACTTTGAGAAGTTGAGACTGGTTGTCCCTCCCTCTTGTCCTGAAACTTTCCAGGATGGTAAGCCAAATGAACTGCAGGCTCTAGGAACTTCCTGAGTGAAGGTCTCTAATTCTCCTCCCAAAAAAGTCAAAGTTGAAGAATGCCATGAGTGATGGCTCTGATGGGTCATGTGGATGCCACTAACAAAATCCTTCAAAGAGAATGTTAAAATGATGAGCAGCAGCTGAGCTGTAACTCTGTGCAGGGCTAGCTATCCCTCAGCCTTTGTGTTTTGGGGAGGGGTAGCCAATCACATGGAAGAAGCCCTGGAAATGGAGGTCCAGACAGACCCTAGCCCAGCCAGATGTATCTCCTCCAGGATGCAAGCAGTACTCACTGACCCGAGCAGCCTTGGCTACCACACAGGTGACATCAGGAGCCACCACCAGTTGGCTCACCAGACTCCCTTCCCTCCCAGCCTGGTGTCAGAGGTCACCTTTCAGACGGAGTTAGTGGCTGGGCAAGGCTGTCTGTGGGCATGAGATGTGTGCCAGCACAGAGGTACCAGGGTCTTGGTTTAAAGTTCATCCTTAAATTCTTAATTTCCAACGAGGAATCCTGCATTTTCATTTTTGCATCCAGCCCTGAAAAGTATGTAGCTAGTTCCACCTAACGGGGCCAGGGACAGAAAAGAAGCCAGTTCTGAAATGGGGAAAAGGGGATCTTAAGTTGGTACCTTTAATCCAAGCATTTTGGAGGCAGAGGCAGAAGGATCTCTGAGTTTGAGGCCAGCCTTCTCTACATGGTGGGTTTCAGGACACCCACGGTTATATCGTGAGGCCCTGCCTCAAAAGAAAAAGAAGAAAAAAGAAGAGAAAAAGGAGGAGGAGGAAAAAGAAAGGAGGAAGAGGAAGAAACTGTTGTTGTTTATATAGTCCATCCTTTGTGGTGGTGAGGTAGACAAACGTGGCACCGATGCCGAACTAAGGAATAGGGAGCCACTGTGCCTGGGGAGAATATGGTTAGGATCCCATAGTGTTATGATTCAATCACAACATGTCATGAGCTGATCAATACTTATCTTTATTTTATAAGTTTCTCTGGCAAGGATAGCTTGTCCTCAGCCAGCTCTGACTGCCAGTAGACTAGCCAGCAGAGCCAGAGCTCAGGCCTGAACTTGGAACATCTCCAAGGGGCACTTCAGAGACTGAACACTGAAGAAGACCTCAGCATGGAGACAGCATTGGGGTTGATTTAACAGAGAAAACACCCGTAAGTAAACAATCCACAAAAGCCACAAAGAAATGTGAAAAACACGCCTCTCCACAAACCACAGATGTGACATTGGTAATGGTGTGAGAATTGGGACAAGAAGGCTAGTGTCCCTTTCCACTTCATCTGGGGACATTCCCACTGGGCAACTAAAATTTTCCACTACTGTTCATACCCACAAACAGCAAGGAGAGCTCCTTGAACACTGCTCTGGGGATTACAAGTAAATGTCACCAAATAGAGTGAATTCACAAATACCCAGTCTTTATATCGTAAATATTAAAACCTACCTTCTTTTTTACTTTATGTGTATGAGGTTTTGGCTTACAGGTATGTCTGTGAACTACGTGTGTGCCTGGTACCCTTGGGTGTCAGAACGCCCTGGAACTCGTTACAGATGGTCGTGAGGCAAAATGTGAGTGTGAGGAAGCAAACCTGCTCCTCTGAGAGAACATACCTTAACCTATGAGCCATCTCTCCACCCCTACATCCTACCTTCTTGTGGGAGCTCTTTGGGAACAAAGATAAGGCTCATAGGCACGTTAGGACTCCAAACTGTCAAATAGGCCAAGGTAATTACAATGATAACGATGAGCTGCTGCTGCTCACACAGCAGTCATGATATAGCTGCTACTCGTTACATGAAGTAGCTCATGGGAATCACGGCAGCCTGAAGGAGTACAGGGTCATAATTCACTTTCAAAAGCTTCCACATGGATGGTGCAACAAGAAGCAAGTACCAGCCTGCCCAGCTTTAACTCTATAGCCAATTTGTTACTCTCGTTTAAAAAATAAGTAAATCATACTCAGGACTGGGGAAATAGTTCCTTTGGTAAAGTGTTTGCTATGCAAACATAAGAACCTGAGTTGGAGCCCAGAATCCACGTGAAAAGCCAGCCATTGCGGCATGCGTTTTGTAATCCCAGTGCTGGAGAGCGGAGCACAAAAGGACGCCTGGGCTCACTGGCCAGCCAGCCTACCCTACTCAGTGAGTTCCAAGCCAATGAGGGACCCTGTCTCTGAAACCAAGGTGAACGACACCTGAGGAATGACATCCAAGGTTGGCCTCTGGCCTCCGCATGCATGCATGCCCACATACAGGCATGTACACACACATTGGGAGAGAGAGAGGAAAAAAAATCATACCTAGAAGTGGTTAGCTATCATCCTGTCAGAAGGGCTTCTCCAGAGCTGTTTCTTTATCTATATTTCCATCAGCACTCGAGGTTGGGCTCGTTAGCATAATGAATGTCAAAAACAGACTGGCTGGTAAAATTAATGGCTTACTAAATGGCATAATGAATGTTCAAGGAGAACTCTTGGCAGGTAACATCAAAGGACTGTGGGCTAAGATGTTAGAGGGGTGTCCTCCCCTTCCACGAGGTGTGAGAATCTGGGGAAGGCTGATAGATCTGCTCCCCGACCTGTGGTACTGGGGTAGGTACATGGGTCCACCTGCTGTTACAGAAGGAATTTCAGTAGCCTAATGATAAGCACAGTAATTCCTGGAATCAATCTTGCATGAAAGGTGGTAGCCAGAACAGCAGAAGATGGCAATGTTAAAGTATCTTTTATTCATCTGATGTAATTGTCATCTCTGAGGCTGACTGCCTGCCTGCCAACCTAGGCCTAGTCCTGGAAGCTTCCAGCCTCCATACAATCTAATTTAGGCCTAGAATGTTTTCAGCCTCTGAGATTTACTGCTGAATAAGCTCACCCTTTCTTGTTCTTTCTGAACTATGGCTAGCTGGTTCAACTCAGCTGGTCTGGCTCAAAACTCCTCTCCAAGCTGACTGATTTCAATCTGGCTTCTCTCAGTCTCTTACTGAATTGCTCTGCTTGGCCTCAAACTAACGCAAGAAATCTGTTCTGATCTTCTGGCTCCTTCTCATTCTCTGGCTTATTCTGTCTTTACCTGTGTCTAGCTTGTTCTTTCTTTAACTGGTCTCTGCAAAACTCTCCCAGTAAAACTGCCTCTGAATTCCATGATCTGAACTGCTACAAACTCAACTCCATTGCACTGCCTCTCAACTCATCCTTAACCAAACTGACTGAACAGAACTGACTAGAACTCAGAGATCTGCATGCCTCTGTCTCCTGAGTGCTGGGATTAAAGACATGTATCACCATGCCTGGGCCTAAGCTTTTCTTTACCAAAAACTTGCTCTATACCAGGCTGGCCTTGAACTCAGAGATCTGCTTGCCTCTGTCTCCTGGGATTAAAGGCATGTCAATATTCCAGTCAGATTATACAGACCTAGAAGGTCTTTGGATGTGATCTCTTCCCAGAGCAGCCATATTCTGAATTAAAATTCCTCTAAGTAGCAGAGTACTGAGACATTCTCCCACCAGCAAAATGAGGGAGAAGCACCATCCTCTACTTGAACCTGCTTGGTAAATGAATGTTTAAAGGTGTGATATGGTTTCTCTGACCGTATGTTATTTGACACTCCCTGATGGAGACACTACAGGGCAGCAGCTAAGCCACCCTGCCTTCAGCTTCCTCAGCAAGTTCCCTAATCCACAGCTGAAGATGCTGGGCTTCCATATCTAGAAAAAAGCAGAGCCAGGGTTAGCTCCAGGGACCATTCCTGTAACTTTGTGAAGCCTCCTTTCCGCCCAAAAGTAAAATACAACCTGATTCTGCCACTGCTTACATCATTTGACAATAAACATACAAGTCCCAAACATCATGACACATACATTGGCAGGAAAAAGGAAAATGGGTCTTATGTGAAAGAGACAAAGAAAATAAACAAGACTAAATTATGAAACTTTCAAAACACAAACCCCAGACTCCACACATTCTAATGCAATTGTTCAGGGTGGTGCATTGATTTTCTAATTAATTGCCACGGCAACAAAACACGAACATCAGCTAGCAAGCGTGACTGTAACATTATTAAAATATGAAGAAATGGCCTCCTTGGAATTAGGGAATTATACTATTTTTGTCACTGTCCTTTTCGTCACAGGAACAAATCCCCTGTCTCCAAGTAAGTGTAAGCCTTGAGGATGCCTATTTCTCTTTGTAAAAACCTCGATCTTTTAACCTGTGCATTTTTTTTAAAATTAGCGTGATGTCCTAAATGTAATATGCAGAATAAACAAAAGAATAGGAGCTGAAAATAAAATCACACGTATTTTGACATTAAACACTGGAGAATCTCACAACACTCAGATGTGCTGATGTCGGCTCACATAACGTAGAGAACCACCCCAATAGACTTGTTAAGGACAGACAGGGGATGTGGTGTTGACAATTCAAATACAAAGGGCTTCCACTTCTAAAATGCCAAACTCTTGGTAGCCATGTTATTGCAGAGTGCCCCACATGTTCAGACTCTTAAAACAAAGTTCTCTTTTTAAGTTTCACCAGGGCTTAAGAGATGCCTCAATGGGTAAAGTATTTGCCACATGGGCATGAGGACCTAATTTAGTCCCCAGAATCCACATTTAAAGAGCTGGGTATGGAGTGCGGTGCCCTGCACCTAGAACCCCAACACTGAGGAGGTAGAAACAGGCAAATCCCTGAGACTCACTAGCCAGCCAGCCTAGCTGAATTGGTGGGCTCCATGCCAGTGAGAAATCCTTTCTCCAAATACAAGGTGGTGGGTGACTAGGACACGCCCAAGGTTGACTTCTGGTTACCACATGTGTGTTCATACACTCATGCACATACACCAAGTTTTGTCATGTAAAAAAAGATGTGAAGATAATACACAGGAGTTTCGCCCATATGTATGCCAGTGGGTCATTTAGGACTTACGTAGAATTCGGAGCAATTCATTACTTTGTAGAACCATCCCATAGCAGGTCCTCTTGCAGCCCCGTTTCCACCCACTACATGACATCACTGCAAGGCTCCACCAGTCCCCCAAACACCTCTCAGGTGGCAGCACTGCCCCCACTGCCCACTGTCACTGCTACAAGATTTTGTTCCTCGTCCTTAGCTGTCTCTGAGTCGAGGAGGTCCCAGGAGGCCAGTGACACTAAGAATGAAACAAGAATCCCTTTGACCCAAAGAGTGAGGAAATTCCTTTGACTCCCCCCCAGAGGCTGGGTTCCAACATGGAGAGGTCAAAGTCCAAATTGGTCTGGAAGCAGCCTGGGAATCAATGATGTTATTGATTCCGAGCTCCGCTCTGAACTCGGCTCCGCTCGTGGTTGCTGCAAGGATATGTTTACAAAGTGCTGTGCTGAAAGCTGAACTCCCCTCCCTGGCACACTGCAAGTAAGGGGAGCAGCCAGAATCAAACTCTATCCCTTCTCATGGATGCAATCGACCTCTCCAGCTTTGGCAAGTAGCCAAAGGTTTCAAGACTGGCCATGTGGACCCTGAAGTACAGCATGCTTTGCTCTGCTAAGCCTTGGAGTCCAGTCTGTGCCCAGTGTCTTAAAGATATAGGCTCCCTCAATCGCACTGCAGAATCAAAGTTCTGATGGGAGAAGCCCCACCGAATAGCAGAGAACCTCCCACAGGGCAGCCAGTCATGAGGGGACAAAAGAACAGGACTGTCTACCTAGAGTTGTGACCAAGCCCCTGATATATTATAGGAAGAACCGTTACTTGCTGCGGAGATGGTTCAGGGGTTAAGTGCTCTCGCAGAGAACCCAAGTTCTGTTCCCAGCACTCACAGCAAGCAGCTAACAACTGCCCCCAGGGAATCTGACGCTTTCTTCTGGCCTCTGCAGACACCCGTGTACACGACATGCACATAAGTTTTCAAAATAAATCCTTAAAAAACAAAAAAAGGAGAGGAAGAGAAAGAAAATGAAGAAGAAGAGAAATACAAAGGAAAAAGAAAAAGATGAGGAGGGGAAAGAGGAGACTTTCAATTCAAGGACTTGATGCTCTGGTAGAGACTGGAGACCGTGGCAGTGACAGAGTCTGGGGAAAGCCACCAGCTGTACAGGAAAGAGAAGCTCGCTTCCATCAACAGCCAGAAATAGGCTCAGCAACGCAAGTGAAACTAGAAAGGAGGGTGGAAAAGAAATTAAGAGACACTCTGCGTGTCGGTGGGTAGGAGCTCTCATTGGAGGGAGCAGACTGAACACAGGTGGCAGACAGAACAGATCAGTGGTAGAGGGTGCCTAATATGTACTGGGACTTGGACTCATTCCTAGGTACCAAACACAGGAAGAAGGGCCTAAACACAAAAGAAAAAGAGGTGATCGACACCTCCTGGCACCACTAAGTCGGAGAAAATAGAAGCTCCCAGAAGGAGGAACAGTTTTCAGTGTCCCTGAGAAGCTGTAAAATCCTCACATTTCACAAGTCCAGGTCAGTAGCCTGAGCATCTGTGAAACAGCTGCCAGGCAGCTTGGAGAGGCAGGGAAGATGAAGAGAAACACACACCTCCTAGGGAGGCTTAGCTGCAAATGATGAGAAGAAAATATGTTTGCAAGGGGAAAAAAAAAATACTGTGGATGAAGTGTAGTTTTCTTACAAAGTAAAGAAAAATCAGTGTGCACAAAAGCAGAAGAGAGAGACCGTAGGGTGGGACTGGACAATCTGTGTGCTCCTCCAAGAATGGACAGGTGACACCTTTGGTCATCACCTTCCTCCAAGTTGCTTGCAGGGTAGATAGGTGATAAGAGGCCCCAATTTCACCCTCGGTATCGCCCACCCTTATCCAATGTAGCATCCTCATCTCCATTTGTGTTTGGATGCTCTCCAGCCTCCACACTGCCCCATGTCTGCCTTGGCACACAGAGAAGAACCAACAGGAGCCCCAAGGGGTTTGGGCTGTGGGTTTGTCACATGCTCCCTGTTAGAGAGCGATTGGCTGTGGGTGCTCCGGTGTCCTTAATGAAACTGGAGGTACACAAGGCTCTGGGAATTCAAGAAGCCTGGATGGACAAGCACCTGGAGAAGGGCTATTTTTAGCACCGAGGGCTACTTGGAGACAAAGCAGCCGACAGAATTCCTCCCCAGCATCTTAAACCAGCTTGAGGCTGACAGCCCAACCTGCCAAAGGCCAGTCAAGGCCTTGTCCAAAAACCATGGAAGAAGAAAACAACTGTCTCCCCAGTAACAGGTGGTGATGGCAGAATCCTAAATGTCACTTCAAGTTCCGAGGAAGGAAAAAGAAACCTCTAATGAAAAGGGAAAGATGATTTTTGTCAACCTGTGGAAAGGATGAAGTTTAAAATTGCGCTCTGTTTCCTATGACAATTTTTGTGGTCTAATTTACAAGGTTGGTGAGAGCTGGTTCCATACTATTTTAAGCTCCTTCAGTGCATGCATTGGAGTGTGCCTGTGCGCATGCACGCGCGCGCACACACACACACACACACAGATATACAAATCTGGTACTGGTTATGCATAATTCATTCGGTGAAACACAAATGAGCTAAAGAGACTAGAGATGAAGTTTGAAATAAAGGTTAATTGCAAAGGGGGAAAAAATCTTGGACTTGTTGAAGGAAAGAAGTAAAAAGAGCTGAGGCAGTTCCCACAAACTGAAGGGGGGGGGGGAAGCTGGTTGTCCCTTCAGGAAGCACGTACCCAGGTCCTCTGCAAGAGTAACTAGTGTTCTTACTCTCTGAGCTATCTCTCTAGCACAGGACGGGGGTTTTATATGGGAACATAGAATCACATACGTGTAAATGACATAAAGATAGAAGTAAGACTGTCCAGAAATCAAAGAGCACTATCAAAAGGAGAGGAAAGGAAGATGGGGGACACTGGAGAAGAACTTGGTCAAAACACACTGTACATGTGTGTGGAGATGCCCTTGACCATGACCGCATGCTATGCAATGAACACACGCCAGTCCAAAAGAAAATGCCTTTCATTTCGAGACAAACTTAAGTGAGTGAAATAGACGATTACAGGTAACTTGAATCCGCTTTTATTTTCTAAAACTTAGGACAGCCTCTGTGTTGGTACCTGACTAATATTTTCCAGCACAACTCACCAAATCTGAAGCTTCTAAAGCTAGCTGTGTTTCCCAATTTATCCACTCATTCTATCTTTCAATCACCGGTGTTCAGCCCGGCTCTTCGAATCCCCTAAGATCAGCTTTGGGGGTATGGTGGTCACTCTTCGTTGTCCGTTTGACTGCATTTGGAATTACCTAAAAGACGCACCTCTGGACATATCTGTGAGCATGTTCCCAGAGAAGTTTAATGGGAGTGGGGAAACTCACCCTAAAAGCTAGGCTTCCAGAATGAACCAAACAAAGAAGTCAAGCCTGTCAATCTGCGTTCAGCCCTCTTTGTTTCTTTACTATGGATACAAGTGACCAGATGCCTCGGACTCCTACCTTCACGTCTTCCCTATCACAAAATGTAGGCTGACAGCTGAGGATGTAGCTCAGGTGGTAGAGTATGTACTTAGCACGAATGAAGCCCTTGGTTCTATTCCCAAAACCACGGAAATAAAGCAAGGGGCGGTCGCACACACCTGTAATCCCAGGACTCAGGGTAGAAAAGCTGAAAATTCAGAAGTTCGAGATAAATCCTCAGCTACACAAGTGAGTTTAAGGCCAGCCTGGGCTTCATGAGATCCTGCTTCAACAACAGCCCCCCACCCCCACCTCCCGCAAAAAAAAAAAAAAGCCAAAATCAACCCTTGCTTCTGTTGTCAGGTAATTTCTCACCACACGACGAGAAAGGTAACTGATACCAGAAGGGTGGGGAGTGGGTCATGGAGGGGTAGAGGGGTGGAGGGGTACTAGGCTAGGTTTGCTGTAGTTGTTCTTTTTTTTAAATACTGTTTTTTTTTTAGATGCACCTCAAAATCTCCCATTTTAATAGCCTCAGGCAAGGTTGCTACAAAGTTCCTCAGAGAAAACTCCAACTTTGAACCCGATTTCTTTCTAAATCCTGCACTTCCCTCCTTGTGGTGACTGCCCTGAGCTTGACAGCTACAGACAGTTCTGCAGACGCTCGGGTGACCCTGGGATGGTGCCTTCACCCATCAGCAGCCACAACCATCTCTGGGTATGCCTGGTAGACAGGTGTGCCATGGCCAGGCACGATGGCGCATACCTCTAATCCCTGCACTCGGGAAACAAAGGCAGGCGGCTCTCTGTCAGTTCGAGTCCAGCCTGGTTTACTAGGCAAGTCCAGGACAACCAAGGCTACATAGAGAAACCCTGTCTCAAAAACAAAAAACAGCAGGTATGCCATGAATTTAAAGTCACAGTAGTCCACCTAGGTCAGTGGAAAAAGATGCCACATGGGTCCCTTCAGATCTCTTTTGGCCACTGCCTAGCAGCATAGGGCTTCCATAACTCTTTTTTCACACCCTCCACATTTGTGCTTTGTGTTAACATACGGCCAAACCTAGCGGTCCTATTCCTTGTGTCTTCAGTCAAACCATTTGTCCAAAGGGTAGATAGAAGTTTGGGGCTTTTCCTGAAGTTTGGGGCTGTCACTATTGAAATGGGGGAGTCGGCTGAACGGTAGACCTCTTGAAATAGATGCCAGTTCCCTCAGGTGACCCATCTTCGCTTAGCAGCCGCAGAGATAAACCAGCTGATTTCGCACTCCCTTGATCCTAGAGCAGACCTTGTATGAAAGGAGCCCACAGAGCTCTTGTATGCTCTTGAGTCCGATAGTTAAGATGGAAACATAGAAAGCCCAGTGTGGGGAAGAAGACCTAATTGTGTGTTCTGTGAAAGGTAAAGAAAGAAAGGTAACAAATATTCCTACGTTTCTGTACAACAATAAAGGTTTATTAGTATTATGTTCTTGTGGTCCCAGAGGATGGATGTAGGGGCTTATGTATCCTCGGTAGGCACTCTGAGAAACAGATATATTCCAAAACAGTTGTTTGTTTAAACTGATGAAAAATTATTTATACCCATGGAATTCTTATGCTTTGTCTTTGTCGATGTTGGGGACCAAGCTAGGAGTTTTGTACATACTAGGCCAAGACCTCTACCACTGAGCACTGTCTGTCCTCAGCCCTACACTTACAATATTGAACACGATGTTTTGAAATGTATGTGACTAGTAGAATGACTAGATTCAATTCATATTTTATTAATTTGTACCCCTAATGTTTGTGATAAGAACACTTAATATATGCTAGCAGTTTTCAAGGGTAAAAAAAATTTTTTTAATTTTACAAAAATGATTTAGGCATACAACTTAAAAAAAAAAAAAAAAAAAGATCCCAGCACAGCAGGACACGTGATAAAAATAATACTTGCGTGCCGCCTCTCTTTCACTCCCAGAGGCAATTATTTTAAGCCAAGCTTTTTCTACTTCTTCTGTGATTACCATACAATTTACTGCTTTCCTTTCATCTTGCCCGTACAGACATAGGATATGAAAAGAGAGCACAGATGCCAACTTGAGCCATCTTTTTTTAAAGTGTGCTACATTTTTAAATTTCACTTATTTTGTTGACTGGAGGGGCAGACATGTGCCATGACATGTATGTAAAGGTCAGAGGACAACTTGCAGGAGTCAATTATCTCTTTCTAGTGTGTAAGATCAGGGGACTAAGCTTAGGTCACGGGGCTTGCCAACAAGCTGGCCCTTGAGGAATAGTTTTAAATCATTGGGGCCTTAATCCCACAAAGCTGAACCTTCTCGAAGGACGCAGAAGAGTCATAGGAAAGAAAGGTCACGTGAGGCTTGGTGTCTCTGCAAGCCAAGAAGAAAGCGCTCTTCAGAGATGAATCCCCCTTCCTCCTGGAGTTCTCCCCTCCAGACTGAAAAACTACACCTGTTGTTTTACCTTCTTGGCCCTTGGTTGTTTGGTCTTGGTTTCCCTGTGAGGTTGCTACATTTGTCAACCAAAACCTGGTAACACCAATTATAGTATAATCATGCAACTTGACTGTTCTAGAGCCTCCAGCAGAAATTCGTGGTAGATACATGAACAATGCCGTAGAACTTTGTCCTGTGTGGTCAAAGCAAACTGTCAGCACTAGCCATCACTGGGCCCCTGAAAGATGTGGGCCATGCTGGGTCACACAAGTCTTCAGAAGAGTGCTTACATGGAGGAAGGTGGTTACAGTGAGAAGAAAGAGAAGTTGGGAGAGGTTCACTGTGTAAATTAACAAAAAGGTAACATGTTTTCGGACAAGCAGGGGTTCATTTTGTATTTAGTTAATTTCTAAACATGTGCATTGAAAAGCAAAACAAACACAACAAATGTATGTTTTTAAGGATATTTTATTCTTATTTACATGTGTGTGTGTGCCTGTGTATCTGTGCCCTGCTTGACTGTGTGCACTTGAATGCAAATGTCCCTGGAGGCCAGAAGGGGACATTGGATCTTCTGGAGTTGTAGTTACAGGTGTTTTTGAGCTACCTGAATAGATGTCACAAAAGCAGCAAATATCCTTAACCACTGACCCACCACTCCGGTCCCCACAGAAGAATTAAGTGTGAATAGGTTAGGTGAGAGTTTCTCGTATTTATTTTTGTGTGTATAGGTACATGTCTGTGTTTGTGCCATTGTCCGTGTGAGTGGATGTGTACATGTGTGACTGTGCGTGTAAATGCTAGTCATTGGTGTTGGGTGTCTTCTTCAGTCACTCCCCTTTTTGAGCCACGGTCTCTCGTGCACCCTTGAGCTCACTGATTGGGCTACACTGGTTAGACACTTGTCTGTGCCCCCAGCTCCAGGATTACAAATGCTTGCTGCCACACCCAGATTTTTACATGGGCACAGGAGAGCCAAACTCGTATCTTCGTGTGGCAACTGTTTTGCTGACTGAGCCAGTTCTCTAGACCCTATTTTTCAGTTGTTGTATTCTTAATCTCCCATGGTTTTTAGGTCACTAACGATGGCTGAGTTAGCAGGTAAATCAAGACTTTGTGGAACAAGAATTTTGAGTATTTCTTGAGCCTAGGTTTCCTTTAAGTGAGAATCCAACATGATGCCCCTCTATCCACTATTTATAACTAATTCCACACATAGCTAAAACTTGAATTTCACAGTGAACCTCTATGTATGCTTGCTACATTAGACTCCACTGTTCATATTTGGCTATCCCTACTTTATCCCATCTACTTATACTGCTATTGATCCACCAAACCATCTAATTTTTTAAACACACTTCAAAGGAACTTGCAGACATAAGCACACATTCCACCTAAGTAGATTTCCCATATGCATCGCACACAACCTTCTCTTCAGTGATAAAAATAGAGAAAGTTTGCGCAGCCAGGAGACCACCCACTTAATGTGAGACTTCAAAAGGGGAGGGGTTTAGGACTTCAAAAGGACTAATTAGTTTAATGTGATGGTCCAGCCTCCACCAACAGAGAGCAGAACAACGGTATACCTCAAGAGCCAAACACCAGTGTGTTTGTCTTTCGTCAAAACTGTAGTGGGAAAAAAAAGACAAATCAAAGAGAAAATTGGGACCTGGACATATTTGTTGCAATGCTTTCCAAAAGGAGTTGGTATCTACAAGGGAGAGGCTCAGCCCAGGCTGGCTGGGTGCCTGTAGCTTCTGGGAAGGTAACAGCAGCCACACATCCTTTCAAGTCCCTGAGGCGGAGTCTGCTGCTCTTTCCCTGCAGACATTTGCATATTGTTAGCCCTGAACATTCTCATGTCCTTCCAGGGCCATTTTAACTACAGAGAACCCCAGCACAAACAGCCTGAGAAGACATTCGTGTATGGAACTCTGTCACTTCTCCTCCCTGACCCAAGAGGTTTATTACATCACTTCCAAGGCAACCCTAAGCTGTTTCACGTCCAGTGGCAGGGAACCCCGAAGATTAAAGAGCCTCATAGGCGAGCTATGACAGACAGGACTTCCAGCAGCCCTTTCTGTGACAGAACAGAGCAAAGCAGCTTTTGTACCCTCCCTCTCCCACTCTTTCTCCCCTCCCCACCCCTCACCCTCCCAGCCCATGGGCTCCTACCTCAATGATGGTGCCTGGGATGGTACAGAGAAATATAACAATAGTTACCTGCTATGCCGCTGGTGCCATCACACAGGTCAGGCAGAGGGGGACTGCTGCTGCACATACACAAAATTACATAGACACGCACATACAGACACACATAAATAAAAAAAAATCTTTAAAAATATATAATTTACTCCCACTCAGGAGATCCTGAGACTCATAGCCAAACTTTGGGCAGAGTGTAGGAAACATTATGGAAGAAGAGAGAGCTAGAAAGACCTGGAGGGGACAGGAACTTCACAAGGAGAACAACAGAACCAAAACACCTGGGCCCAGGGGGGCCTGCAAAGACAGATACTCTAACCAAGGACCATGTGTGAAGAGGACCTAGACCCCCTGCTCAGAGGAAGCCCATAGGTGCTCAGTTTCCAAGGAGTTCCCTAGTAAGGGGTACCAGGGCTGTCTCTGACATGAACTCAGTGGCCAGCTCTTTGGTCACCTCCCCCTGAGGGGTACAGCCTTACCAGGCCACAGAGGAAGGTGATGCAGCCAGCCTTGTTGAGACCTGATAAGCTAGGGTCAGATAGAAGAGGAGGAAGTCCTCGTCTATCAGGGGACTAGAGAAATGGCATAGGGGGAGAAGAGGGAGAGTGGTAGGACTGGGAGGAGACAAGGGAGGGGGCTGCAGAGGGGATACAAAGAGAATAAACTGTAATAAATAAATAAATTAAAAAAATATATATATATATAATTTATTTAGGTACTTTATCTAGCTCACCCCTGCAACAAATGACAGGTGACACACTAAAAAGCAAGAAGGCATTCTCTCTCTCCCTCTCTTTCTCTCTCTCTCTCTCTCTCTCTCTCGTTCATTTCAGGCTTTTGAGACAGGGTCCATGCAAGCCTGGAACTCAAGAGCCTCCTACCTCAGCTTCTGGTGTACTGGGGTTACAAGCGCCATACCCGGCGTCATTTTTGCATATTTGATGAGATGAGAATAAAGGAGGGGAAATAGACTTACATATCTTTTTAGTTAAGTGTACATGTAACTGTATGTCACATGTGTGCCCATGGCTGTGGAGGCCAGAAGAGGGTGTTGGACATGCTGGATCTGCAGTTACAGACAGATGTGAGCTGCCAAATGTGACCCGAAATCTCCTCTGAGAGAGCAGAACACACTCTTAGCCACTGAGTCATCTCTCCAGCCTTTACGTGTCTTTGTAAAACATATCTGCTCTAACCTCTATATCATTCTTTTCTATTTGAAATTTGAGAATGAATCAAAAGCTAAGACTTCATGGGGAGAAAGAAATGGCATTGCCTTTATCTGTTGAGAACATCACCAGAAAACTAATTTGGGAAAGAAAAGACTAATTAATAGAAGCAGAAAAGACTAGTGAGCTTCCTTTGATCTTAGAATTTATTAAATAGTAAAATAACCACTCGGTTTTATTAGGCACCATAAAACAGGGGAGGCAGAGGAAACGGAAGCAGATAGAGGTGACCTTAGAAGAAAGGGCAAGTTAGTTGCCAGAGCACCTCTGCCTGCCTGGCTCTCTGCTAGAGCTGGGGGCAGCCTCTGCATGGCTTCCTGGCCAGAGCACAGCCCAGATCCAGGTTCCCACCTCTACAGAGGGAGAGCGGGAAAGGAAGCTGTCCGCCCTCCACCATTCAAGCTGTGGAAAGGACTTTCCACAAAACACTGGATGGAGCAGAATGGGAGAAACGGTTTGCAAACCATTCATCCAACCAAAGATTAACGTCTAGAATTCTTAAGGAACTCAAACAGGTCAGTAGCCAAGAATAAAGGGCAAAGTTCTTTAAACTCGAGGGCTGGTTCAGTGGGTAAAGAGGCTATCATGAAAGTACAAGTACCTCAGTTCAGGTCCTCAACACCCAAATGAAAAACCAGGTGGGGAGCACAGTAAGCCTGTAAGCCCAGTGCTAGACAAGTGTGGACAGGGAAGATACTGTTCATCCAGTGTAACCAAATGACCAAGCCCCAGGTTCAGCAAAAGCTCATCTCAAAAAAAAAAAAAAAAATCAAGGCAAAGAAGCAACTGAAGAAGACACCAGACCATGGCAACTGTACATGCCTGCCCCAGCGAGTGTACCCACTCACACATGCCACACACACACAAATGTAACCCCATTTGTAAATGTGCTAAAGACCTGAATAGGTATTTCTTTAAAAAGGAAGGAAGGAAGGAAGGAAGGAAGGAAGGAAGGAAGGAAGGAAGGAAGGAAGGAAGGAGAGAAGAGAAAGAAAGAAAGAAAGGAAGGAAGGAAGGAAGGAAGGAAGGAAGGAAGGAGAGAAGAGAAAGAAAGAAAGAAAGAAAGAAAGAAAGAAAGAAAGAAAGAAAGAAAGGAAGGAAGGAAGGAAGGAAGCAAGCAAAGGAAGGAAGGAAGGAAGGAAGGAAGGAAGGAAGGAAGGAAGGAAGGAAGGAAGGAA
>NW_026596101.1:13112633-13224649 GCF_907164565.1 Psammomys obesus
GAAGGAAGGAAGGAAGGAAGGAAGGAAGGAAGGAAGGAAGGAAGGAAAGAAAGAAAGAAAGGAAGGAAGGAAGGAAGGAAGAAGAGAAAGAAAGAAAGAAAGAAAGAAAGAAAGAAAGAAAGAAAGAAAGAAAGAAAGAAAATACAGCAGGAACTGGGTGTTCAGAGGCAGAGCACTGTGAGTCCCAGGCCAGCCAGAGCTACTTAGTTAAACCTCATGCCCAAAAAGGGAAAGAAAGGAGTGGGAGGAGGATCAACAATAGTTCAGTGAGTAAAGACCGGCTCATGCAAGCCTGACCCTGAGTTCAATTCCTAACCCTGTATGACGGTAGACAATGAGAACAAATTGAATCCGAAATTAGGATAGCAAGTACAAAGATACCTTATTATAGAGAATTCGGAGGGTGGAGGGCTGCCCCTCCTGCTGGTGGGAACGGAAAGTCATACACCACTATGGAAAACAGCAGGGGAATTCCTTTAAAAAAAATTGAAACAGGCTGATTATTTTGTACAATTAATATTCCCTCCTAGAATTTTTATTTAAACTAAAAGTACTCTGTGATCCGGAATTCCAGTGCTCCAGCTAGACTCAAATGTAGAATTGCGAAGACCTCTGCACAGCCACCTTTCCATTGTACCATGCTAGGGATACCTATTTATGGAAGGCGAATAAAGAAACTGTGGTCATCTATAGAAAGAAATGCTCTTCAGCCATCAGAAAGGACAAGATCCTGTCACTGTCACAGTAGGAACAAGACTGAGATATTATGTTCAGTGGAATATCTCAGGCACAGAAAGGTGGGCACTCCAGGCCCACAGGATTAGTTTCAATAAATCACTCGTGGACTCTAATAGAGTTAAATTTTCATCTGGTGAAAGTTGAAAGCAGGCCAGGCGTGCTGGCGCACACCTTTAACCCCAGCACTCAGGGAGGCAGAGGCAGGGGGATAGCTGTGAGTTCTGAGGTCAGCCTGGTCTACAAAGTGAGTCCAGGACAGCCAAGGCTACACAGAGAAACCCTGTTTCAGAAAAACAAAACTAAACAAACAAACAAACAAAAGTCTAAAGCAGAAGGTGGGTTACCAGAGGATGGAGAAAGCCGGGGAAGTAGACGAAGATTTGGATGAGTTGTGGGGTACAGTTAGACTAGAGAGAGGTCCATGCCCCTGCTGTACTGTAAGGGAATTACAGACAGTAACAACGTGAATTTAAAAAGGGGAGGGAGTGAGAGGACTGTGAACCCTCATCACAGAGAGATAATCAAAGGTCAAGGTAATGGTTATGCTAATTACTGTGATTTTTGTCATTTCATGTTGTATAAATGAATCAGTCATAGTATTACACCCCCATAAATATGCCTAACTATGTCAAAAATAATTTTTTCAATCTACCATAATCCTGAGAACCATGGCAAATCTTAGCAGAGGCCGTAGAGTCTGCCCTCCCCACCCCCAGTTATTGCCATCCATCTGCAAAGATAAACTGAACCTCTCAGCAGCAGTCAGAAGACAGGAATCAAGTCCAGTGAGGAGCCCCATGGAAAGAAATTTCTAAAAATAAACCTCTGTACTCTTAGAGGCTGAAAAATTACAGAACCAGGCCAAGCTCCATCAGGTCCCCACAGAGCGAGTCGTTCACGACTAGACCAGGCTTCCATGCCACAGCGCACTAGAATCAGCTTATCTGCATTGACAAAACCAGCTCTGAATGGTTCAGTAGCTGCCCCCGTGTCTCCACAGTTCTGTGAACACAGAACAATAAAGAGATTATCATGTAGCTGCATTAGACCCCAGGGCCCGTGTGCAGCGCCAGAGAACTCCAGAGGGATGTGGTCCTTAGACCCCAGGGCCTGTGTGCAGTGCCAGAGAACTCCAGAGGGATGTGCCTCTTTATGAGTTTTTAGCTATTCCTTCTAGGTCTCGGGAAGATCCTTGGTACCTGGGAGGTTCCAAATTAAGAAGATCAAATAAATTGCCATGAGTGGGGTAAAAGGAGCCAAGTGTGATGGCATTAGTCTGTAATCTCAGCACTCAGGAGGCTGAGGTAGGTAGAGTACTGCAAGTTTGAGGCCAGCCTGGTCCACATAGCAAGTCCCAGACCAGAACATGAGACCCTGACACGAAAAAAAAAAAAAAAAAAAAAGAATTTCTAAACACCTGAACTTTTTTAAAAATCAGGATGGGCTGTGTCCCTGACCAAAGGCTTGTAGCTAAGGAGAGCATAAACACTAGGCACCTACTACTCTTGTTTTGCTAAATGGACTTGTTGTCAGGCTGCTTTTCAATATTTGTGTTTATACCCACAGACTGGTGCTGTCCTCAGCCTTGACCAAGAAACCTTCTCTCTGCAGTGAGGAGTGATTGATACAGTCACGTGGCTGGTCAAGGTGCTGAGAAGAAGTGATGCTGAATACTCATTCTTAAATATGACACCCATAGCACCCTTTCCAAGGCTCAGGCAACGTTGTGAAAGAGGAAACAGAATTGAACATAAAAGCCAGATGATGGAGAGGGAGGCTGTGAAAAGCTGTCTTCTGGGCATGACATGGCCATGGCACTCGTGGACTCAGCAGCTGAGGTTGCCTGCATAGCATCTGCAAAAGACTGAGCCCCTCAAATATTCAGCTATCAGGGGCCCTGCCCTACCCAGCAGAGCTAACGGCATTCGAGGGCTGGAAGAGAAGACACTCATTGTCTTCAGTGAAGTAGCCACTTGAAAGTGACTTGTGTTCTAGCTGATAGTGCCACACTCATGCCCACTCGAGTGGCCCTGGCCAGGGTCCTGCTGGACTGAGCTCTGTGATCACCACCATACAGGACACTCTGCTCTGTGTGACCCTGCCATCAATCCTGAACTCCACTCCAGCAGCAAGACCCACCCCACACTGTGAGTCTGCCTCCCTCCCCAGGTATTTCTAACACAGGTCATAACAAACACCCAACAGGATGATGATTAAACCAGAAATCAAAGGAAACTATGTTTATTTACAATTCTGGTCCCAATACATGGTGGAGGGGGGGCGGTCACCAGGACCTTTGGATGGTGCTGAGACAAAAGGAAAACATGTCTGTGCCTAAATTTATCACAGGCAGATATGCACCTTGGGGCTGTGCTGTGGGCATGGGGAGGATGGAACCCAGCTCGGGATGTTTATAGAGGCTCCTCAGGAGACTGAGGAGACGGCCCACTCCTAATGAGAAGTCGAATCCCTGACATACAGCTGGTGCAGTTAATTGGTAGAAAACTGGAGCATTGAGGTCCATGGGCTTGGGGGCAGGGTCTGGTCTCCACTTAGTCTGAGACAAATATCAACACCTTCTCTGTTGTGGATTCAGCCCCAAGGTGAGTCTTCAAACCACATTAACTCTTCATGGCCCAGGAGACGGGTTCTTACAGTTGCTGATGTGCCTTGAGAATGCCTCTCCAAGATCACTCTGGAAAAGAATGCTGGCTTCTACTTAAAAACTTGCAAAATCGGTGGATGTTAACTTGTCTTAACATAAAAATGGAAAGCAAATATAGATGTATATGGATAAACTCATATACTTTTATACAAATAGATACACACATGTGTCTTACATAAACAAAAAAATGCATGCTTAACTTGCATAAAATTTCTCCAAACTCACACAAAAAAAAAAAAAAAAACCAGAAGCCTTGAAGGAAAGAAGGTTTTTGTTTATTGTTTGTTTTGATCTTTGAGACAAGGTTTCACCATATAGTTCTGCCAGCCCTGAGAGGGCTTTTTACAGTACAAAATATAATTTAAAAGTTTGAAGAGGAGAATGTGGGGCTAGAGTTAAAGAAAGGAGATGAGGGAGGAATCAGGAAAGAAGGCAGAAAAAAAGAAGGAAGGGGAGAGGGTGAGAAGATGAGGGAGGGAGAGGAGGAAGAAGCAGGAAAGAAAGAGAAGGGAAAGAAGAGGAAAAACAAGAAGGAGAGGAGAGAGAAGGAAATGAAGGAGAGATGAATTTTGCACCCGGGGATGTTACTGTGTAAGACACTAAGTTTCATTTTTTTGTTTAAGAAAGGAAATACATGAAAAACTTCTGGAAGCCAATGGGCAGCAAAAACTGGCCTTGAACCTGCCTGTCCTCTGTCCCATGTGCCCTGTGACCATGGGCTGGCCCAGTATTCTCACTCTTCTCCTCTGGTGACTAACCAGCTGGGTTTACATGGTTTGGTCTCCCATGAATAAGACTGATCACCCTATCCCAAATGCACCTCAACCCCCAACTCACCCATCAGCATCTTAAATTGCCCAGGAGTGATGGGCTATTCTTTGTAAGCTTGAGTACAACTGGAATTAACTAAAATTCTGGGTACAAGTGTGAGGGCTTTGTGTGTGTGTGTGTGTGTGTGTGTGTGTGTGTGGTTTGTTTTGTTTTTATTTTTATCACTTGCTCTCCATTATTTTTAATCTTGAACAGTGTTCCGATAAACAGACACAAATAAAATAAGGAAAACCATGTTTCTTTTACCAGCTCAAGAGTTGTGGACAAGGCAACATTTTCATTCCACGATAAGTGTCGGTAGGGTAGAAAACATACCATTCTGTCCACATAGATTTACTTGGTGCAGTTGTTTTTTCTCCATGTTGAAAGTCATTTTTTTTTTAATTTGAGGCTTTTTTTGGGGGGTTCCTTTTTTTAACTTTTATTACTTACACTTTATTCACTTTGTATCCCCCCATAAGCCCCTCCTTCCTCCCCTCCTAATCCCACCTTCCCTCCCCCTTCTTCACGAATGCCCCTCCCCAAGCCCACTGATAGGGGAGGTCATCCTCTCCTCTCCTTCCTTCTGATCTTAGAGAACACTGCGTCTGAGGAGTAGGGCTTTTTCTTGATTCAGTCATTGGTGAAGGTCTCACCCTAAATCGGAATCTTTCGAGGTGGGGAGACCCACCTTAAGTCCAGGCCACCTTCTGCCTATATAGCAGCCTATGTAGAGAACATGGAAGAAGGAAGCTCTTGCTCATCACCTGCTTGCCCTCACAATCACTGGCAAACCCATTTCCTCACTGGCATTAGTGCCTACTACTTTCTTGGGTCTCCAGCGTCTGACCAGCTGAACTGAACTGAACATAGTTGGGTACACTTGCTGGGCAAGAAGAGACAGGCAGATCCCTGGGGCTCGCTGGCCAGCCTAACCTACCTGTCAGGTTCCAGCCTAAGACCCTGTCTCAGAAAGCAGGGTAGAGAGTAGTCTCTGGCCCCTGAGCCTGCAACCTGAGTGCACAAGCACACAATGACGTTCTGAGAATGAGATTCTGAGCAGACTCTCAACAGGTTTTTCTGGCCGGGAGGGGCCAGATGACAACTCTTCTTGTGTGGTCCTAGGTGCCCAGGAGAAGCCGCTGGAGCTCCTTCACAAAAGGCATGCTCCAGCCTCAGCCAGCCATTCTCACAACAGAATGCCTGCACGCAAGGCCTTAGAACCAAGTGTCCCACACATTGTCCTTGAGAGCCACACCTGCAAGCCACAGCCTGTGAAGGCAACAGGATACCGTCTCTGAGACAACTCATGGTGGACCGGGAGGAAATTAATCCACAGATTCTGCAAGGGGAGGAGGGCAATAGACACGCTTGAACTTCCTTTGAAAATCAGTGTGTGGCTGGGAGGGAATCAGTTGCCTCCAGTGACGAACTCCCACATAGGGCTCCAACCCCAAGTGGCCAGCCCTGAGCACATGCACATCTGAACCAAGTTAAATGCACTCAGTAGGTCAAACATAAATGTGTACGATGTTTATGCATATATAAGTGCATGTATTTATACACATGGTGATAACGGAGATAAAGAAGAGATGGCGAAATTTCAGGAAGACCTTGCAGGGGTTGAAGGGGGATGAAGGGACAGGAACAATACTGCCATACAGCTCATGTAGGAGATTCTCAAAACAAACTCCACTTTTACTTGAGAAATCCGTCACACTCAGGATGCGTTTGTGATCTCATGTAATTGCTTTTTGTGTGAGTGCCAGGGCTATTTGTGTGAGTGCCAGGATGGAAGCCAGCACATAGGAGGGAAGCACTCTTGCTACTGAGCTAGCCTGCAATTGCTTTCTTTCTTCATCTAACTTTCTGCTTGTTTTCAGTTTTTTATTAGCATGTATTAAATACACACAATGATGGGTTTCACACACATATGTAATTTTTTTTGATCCTCTTCAACCCCATCATCCTCTCTGGTCCTACTCCCATTCCTGCTGGTGCCTCCCTCTTCCCAAGTAGTCATCTTTGGTGGTCTGAATGGCAATGCTCCCCCGGTAAGCTCATGTATTTGAACACTTAGTACCCAGTTTAAGGACTAGGGCCATTTCCAGTTGCCCAGTCTGCTTCATGCTGGCAGCTAATGACAGGAGCTCTTGGCCTGCTGCTCCAGACATCATGCCTACCACTTGCTGGCAAGCCTACCCACCAATAGGAACTCTTACCCTCTGGATCGATAAGCCAAAATAAACCCTTCCTCCTATAAACTGCCTTGGCTGTGATGTTTTATCAGAACAACAGAAATATAACTAATACAGCACCCTTCTACACTTTAAATGCTATATTCAAAGAGTGTTTGCAACCTTTCTTCAAAAACTCATGTAGTTAGGAATTCTAAGAAAGTCAGATTTGTTTATCGATCATTCACTTAATTACCAAATACAACAGTCTGCATTCTCAAAATATGACTGATTAGTAACAGAAACCTGGTCTGAGAAATATCCAATCTGACACAATGCTAGACAGTCCCAAAGCTTGGTCACTGAACATTTTACATGGTTTCTATAGCCTTCAAGGTTCTCTTGATTGAAAAGTTCCTTACCTGACACAAAGCCCTTTCTCCCCAAGTATTCTTATTAGGAGTCAAGATCTGTCCATATAAAAATTCCTTTTATGTTGGTATTTTAATTGAATACTAAAAAAATAACAGTTCCTGGAATACAAGATTTAGTGTAGCACATAAAAAAATAAAATGACAATAATAAAAAAAAATACCTATTCCACTCACATAAATTATGGCAAAGCCCTAAAACTTCAGCCCTATGAATATCATATATTCTGCATTTGATTTTCCATTTTGCCCCAGAAATGCAATAAATTACAAAATATTAGCATGCTGTGGCACAACTTGGGGACTGATCAGACACATAACTCTTCCCTAAAACGCTGAGGCCATTTCTTATAATATTTGTCTTTCCAAATCTTTATTAACTCCACTAGAAGAGCTTATTGAAGGCCTCCCTTCATCCCGACCTCAGGGGCTTTCAGCCAGTAAAAACAAAACAAATTAGAACCCTGATATTCCCATACATAAGGGGGGAAATCAATAGTTTTAATTTTCACATTGAGGCCCACAATTTTCAACTGACGGCCTCAGCAGGTTTTAATGGACACAAACAATTTACTTTTACTGTTTTAATTGTTTTTAGTCAATCACTTTTTATTGCCTCTCTACATCTGACTAAACAAATTAATCGAGCTATATTCATAAATGATGACTTGGTAAAATGGCCAGTTATGTATATTTTACTCAAATCGGGGCACCTTTAGAGAGTAGCTGATCCAAAAGGTGCTCATGGCTATGGAAGCAGGAAGTAAATCAAGAAAGCAGAAAAGGGACAGGGCAGTGGCCTTCTGTGGGTAAGGGCACCAAGGGCCGCCCCACACGAGTTCTTCCGTTAACCAAATGGAAGAGTTTTCCTCTTCTTCCCGGGGAGAGGTCACAGGGTCTCCAAGGCAGCCTGAAGGCAGGTGACAGCTGCAGCTGCTAACTTCATTAGGAGGGCTGTCACAGCCCAGGCTAGCTGTAGTCAAGCAGGCTACGCGCACACAGCACTTTTCATTGGAACTGAAGAAACCTTCCCCACTTTCCAAACACTGGATCACATCCTGAGCAGCTGGACCTCGTTTCTGCAGTGGTTCTTTATGCCTCGCTCGCAGGAAAGCATCAGAAATGCCCCTTAGGAGGAAAAAGCTTGGGCACAGAGAAACTTGCCATCCCTTAAGACCAAGCCAAGCCTGATGACCCGAATTGATATCCAGAACCCCCTGGTGGAAAGAGAAAACTAACTCCCAGAAGCTGTCCTCTGACCTCCACATATGTTTTGCGGCATACCACACACACACACACACACACACACACACACATTAAATGTTAAAGATAAACTAACATTCCTAGGAGTTGATCTCTAACAGTCACAGTCTTGCCCAAGATAAGCACCTGTGCCCTCACACAGTGTTGTAGATTAACTTCTAAGCTAGCTCATCAGGGGATCGCTGCCCTGGCTGGATTTGAATCTTCAGTGGAGGTTAAGCAATTCCAGCTGTCAGCACAGTTTATAAACCTGAATTTTCCAGAAATCACAGCAAACTTTGAAAAGTCAAGGCTTCTTCGCATCTCACTAGAGAATGGCTATGTCATAGGGAACCTGACTTTTGCAAAGTTCTTATTTGCATCCTCCAAAAGAAAAAAAAAATAGCGAAAGGAGACAGGAAGGGAGCCGGAGGTGATCAAAAGCTTGCCTAGCTTTTGTGAGACCATAGGTTCAATCCCAGCTCTGACAGAGGCAGAGAAATAGAAACAGACAGGCAGAGACAGAGAGAAATAATTCCACTAAGGCCAGTGCTTTTCACCCTGCAAGCATGTGGCCACTCACATCTGTGTGTGTGTGTGTGTGTGTGTGTGTGTGTGTGTGTGTGTGTGTGTGCACAGTGTATGTTATGTACGCATGAGTCTTCAATATCAGCTGTCCTCCTCTATCACTCTCCACCTCATCCTTTGAGACAGAGTTTCTCACTAGGCCTGCAACTCATGATTGTCTAGACTAGCTAGCCAACCAGCCCTAGGATGCTCCTATCTCCACCTCCCAATCTGGCATTACAGTTATCCACAATCATGCTGACTTTCTCACACGAGTGCTAGGGATCAGAACCCAAATCCTCATGTCTGTGTGGCAAGTACTTTTCCCACTGAGCCATCTCCCCAGCACACATCTTGAAATAAGCATGGGCTGGGCACACACAGTTCAGCTCTTCCTGTCGTCACATAAACTCTGAACTGACTCTAAGCCACAATGGGACTCTGAATAAGGCACAATGAGCTGGAACTTAAAAGAAGTTAGGTGTGGAGGAACCTTGATCTGTAAGCATGGCTCCCTCAAGATGGGCTCTAAGGTGAGAAAGAGCCCTCAACATGCTCCTAACTGCCATCTTTAAACTAACTCCTCCGGACACCTGCGGGTGTCCCTGTGGACAAGCTCTGTCAGGCTCAGAGGCGCTTCCCAGCTTGATTTATTATCACATTCCCCAGCCAACCCCTTGAAATCTCTGACTTGACCCAAAGGGCAAATAATGACTCCTTTTAATTGTGATAAATCACTCTGGAGTAGGCAAATATTTGATTCCCAATTAATTTCCCAGCAGCGACAGGGTAGTTGCTCCATGGTCCCTTCTACTTCCCCAGTAGGACTGAGGCAGATCTGAATGACAGGACAGGTGGCTGACAGTGACTTACCAGGGAACAAGATGAGGTAAAAAGCGACACACTCAGAGGAAATCAATGTGCAGCTCTGAATTGGGAGCTCAGATACAACAAGTAAAAACTTCAGATAAAGCAGAAGTTGTTCTCTGGCAAAAATCATTTCAGATGACATAAATTTTGACTGTGGGACCAGTATATGACCCCAGGGCCAAAAATATCAATCAAGCTTGGACTAGTGGTACACATCAGCAAAGCCAGCTACTCAAGAACTCAGAACAAAAGAATAGCAAGCTCATCAGGGAGGTGGTGTCACACACCTTTAATCCCAGCACTCAGGGAGGCAGAGGCAGGTGGATCTCTGTGAGTTTGAGGCCAGCCTGGTCTACAAAGCGAGTTCCAGGACAGCCAGGGCTACAGGGAGAAACCTTGTCTCAAACAAACAAAAAGACAAACGACAATAACAAAGAATAACAAGCTCAAGCCTTCCTAGGCAAAAATGAGTTCAAAGCCAGCCTGGGTAACTCACTGAGTTGACCCTATCTCCAAATAAAACAGCTCAGTAGAAGAGTGCTTATCTAGCATATGGAAGGCCCTGAGTTCAGTCTTTAGTCTCATATACACATCCATACACATAAAATAAAATAAAGTGATTTTGAAAAGAAAACTGAGTTGATGAAATTGATATACTTTTAGAAAGTCTGAGAAAAACAGAGAAGAGACATCAAACACCACTATCAGGCATGAAAAGAAATAATACCACAGGGCCTGAAGCCATGTAAGGAGGGCATTGTGGTTCTCATAGATCCTCCCAAGCTTATGCTGTGATGTAATTGACGCTGTAACAATGCTGAGATGTGGGACCTTAAGACTGATTTGATGTGTGGATGCTGTGAACATGAATGGAGGTTACTGGAGTGGCTTTTCCATACAATCCGTCTACCACAAACATGAATTTGTGCTTCCCTTATCACAACCTATTGTGCCTGTCCTCTTTCACAAACAAGTGTGCTTTCTTGCTATGTGATAGCCTAAGCCATGGGGGGGCGGGGAATGATCATATAACTAACCAACATGGTAAAGGAGAAGGATCATAGCTAATAATTCAGTGCGGCAACCATCGTGCTGAAAATACAGAAGAACTGCCTCCGCTTAATAAAGAGCATCTACAAAACCCCAGCTCACGGACCAAGGCGAGGTGCACTCCCTTCCTCAATACTAGAACTCTTACTTAACACAGAACTGAAAGTTCGAACTTCTGCAAAAAAGTGAGGAGGAGGGAATACACACACATAGTGAAGGAGACATGACTGCCCCGATGCAACCGTACACACAGAACAACCCAGACCATCTATGAAAGTCCCTTCAGTAAGCTACGCAGTCACTAACAGAACTTAAAAGTGAGCACCACAGGAGTCGGGAGCAAGAGCAATACACAAAACACAAAACTCGGTCCCATTCCTATGAAGCCTTGTGTCACTTGGAAGGACTGTATGTTTTTTTAAATGCATCATTAGGCTATTGTGCTGTTGTCAGAAAAGAAGAAAGAAAACAATACTATGTATAATTACACCAAAGAAAAGAAAGTCCTCAAATGTATGGAAAACAGAATACATAAATGATCTATATGCAGAAAATTACAAATTTCTGATTATAGAACAGAAAGCAAGAAGAACTAAATACAGGGACTAGAGCAATGGCTCAGGGTTGAGGGTGCTTCCTCCTCTTCCTGTAAACTCACATTCAGTTCCGGCACTCAGGTCTGATGACTCACAACTGCCTATAACTCCAG
Source organism: Psammomys obesus (assembly GCF_907164565.1). Lineage (NCBI taxonomy): Eukaryota > Metazoa > Chordata > Mammalia > Rodentia > Muridae > Psammomys > Psammomys obesus. The sequence goes on from NW_026596101.1 coordinate 13,123,893, forward strand.
CTCCAAGGGATTAAATACCCTCTTCTGGCCTCATGGACATAAGCAGTCATGTGCGTATACCCACACAGACATACACATACCTTAAATAATTAAAAATAAAATAAATCCTTTTAAAAAGCAACGTATATGGAAAATTACATCATGTTTGTTGATCAGCAGCAGGCCTATTAAAGATATACAAGTTCTCCCCCAAACAGTGATCTGGTTATAACTTCATTTCTAACAAAACACCAGTAAGTAATTTTTGATAGACTGAGATAAACTTATTAAAACAATCTAGAATAGACAATGAAACTATGGATTTTAAAAAGAGATGATGATGGAGCTGGAGTTAGATCAGCAGTTATGAGCACTGACTACTCTTCTAGAGGACCTGGGTTCAATTCTCGGCACCCACATGGCTGAACCATTTGTAATTTCAGTCCCAAGGAATCTGTCACACTCTTCTGGCCTCTGTGAGCAATATATGCATGTGGTGCACAGACATGCAGATGAAACACCCGTGCATGTAAGATAAAATAAATGAATCTCCAAAAGAATTCTTTAAAAGGATGAACTGGCAAGACCCACTCTATTTGTCATTAAAGCACAGTACACATACAGTCATCAAAATAATATGCTGTTGGTGAACAGAGAGACACATGGATCAACATGACAGAATAAACAGCCCAGAAGGAACTGTGAAAATATGTCATGCTTATTTCCTACAGAGCTTTAAAGTTAACTCCTGGGGGAAGGGTGGCCTCTCCAGTGAGTGATGCTGGAACAACAGACGTTCACACAGAAAAACAAATGTAGACCTGATTCTTATACATTACTCAAAAGTCAGTTCAAAATGGATCATGGGCGTGAGAGTAGAAAGTTCGACCATGGACATTCAGAAGATACAAGGAAGAAAGTCTCCAGGATACAGGCCTAGACCATGTGACTGGCCACCCAAAGTGTGGCCCATCCACAAAAGAAAAAACTGGAAAACAGGACAGAATAAGGGGATAGAGCAATAAGCCAGTATCTAGGAGACAATATAGCTGACAAAAGATACATAGACTATTAAGCCAGAAGACTAAGGACAAATCTTTGATTAGAAAATGAGCATGAGCTGGGTGTGGTGGCACACACCTTTGGGGAGGCAAAGGCAGGTGGAGCTCTGTGAGCTCAAGAATAGCTTGGTCTATATAAAGTTCCAGGACAGCTAAAGCTACACAGACACTGTCTCAAAAAGAAAAAAAAAAATGGAGTATAGCTCAGTGAACAACCACTTCTGTAATGTATCCCAAGCCCTGGATTTGATATCCAGCACTGTAAAAAAAATATTAATGTAAGAAGATGGCCATATCATGAAAAAGAATATTTACATGCTTCATAAGAACACTTGAAGATTGTCCAAGTCATCAGCCATCAGGATAAGTAACTAAAAACTGAAAATAAAACATAGTAACAACTAAATTCTGGCAAAATTAAACTAGACCATTCATTGTTGGAAGCAGGAATACAAGCAGTACCCATACAACCCACAACTGGTGAGCATTTATTCCAACAAAATGAGCATTTATAGTCACATAAAATCACAAGTGCAAAAAAAAAAAAAAAAAAAAAAAAAAGCAGCTATCACTTGTAACAACCCCAAAGTGGAAATAATCCATATATTTTTTAAATTAAAAAAAAAATGCTAAACAACCTGTAGGAAGCCTTACTGTAGAAGAATTTTAATCCAGCACCATGGCTGCTCTCATCACATACAAAGACCTTCTAGGTCTGTGTGATCTGGCTAGAATGCAGACAAACCCTTAGTACATACCTTTAATCCCAAACAATGAAGATAAGGTTAATTTGTAGAATGAAACACCCATGTTTGAAAGTGATGTCTAATTGAGAGGGAGACAAAGTGAGAAATTGGAGAAAGATTTGACAGAATAGGATATGCACAAGAATAGACAGGAAAGAGAGGTGACTTAAAAGAGCATCACAGAAAGAAAAGGATATATAGAGAGGAGGCAGTTTGCCAGGAGAGTTTTGGAGAGATAGGTTGGAGCGAGAACAGGCTAGACACAGGTGAAGACAAAATAGGCCAGAGAATAAGCAGGAGCCAGAAGATTAAAAACAGATTGCTAGAATTGGTTTGGAGCCAAACAGAGCAATTCAGTCAGAAGTGAGAGAAGCCAGATTGAATCAGTCAGCTTGGAGAGAAGTTTGAGCTAGAACAGCTGAGTTGAACCAGCCAGCCAGAATTCAGAAAGAGCTAGAAAGGATGAACTTATTCAGCAGTAAGTCTCAGAGGCTAAAAACATTTAGGCCTAGATTAGATTGTACAGAGGCTAGAAGCTCCAGGACTAGGCCTAGGATATCAGACAGAGGCAGTAAGCCTCTGAGACAACAATTACAAAGACAAATAAAAGCTACTTTTACACCATACTGAGGAGTACTATTCAACAAAAGGGGAAAACTGTTGATGGAATTTGCAATTTGAATGAACAGCCAGGGAATCAGCCAATCCCAGAAAATTACATGCTGTATGATTCTCTGTTTGTAACATTCATTCTTGGAATGACAAAATTATAAACTAAATACATGATAGCAATAGAGTTAAATTCTGAAATGTCCCTGTGCTGGTTAGTTTTTTGTCAGCCTTACCCAAGCTTTAGTCATCTGAGAAAAGGGAACATCAAATAAGGAATTCTTTCCATTGAATTGGAGGCAAGTCTGTGGGACATTTTCTTAGTTGATTGATGTTCGAGGGCCCAGCTCCATGGGGGTGGTGCTGCCACTTGGCAAGTGGTTCTGGGGTATATAAGAAAACAAGGTGAAGCCAGGCACAGTGGCGCATGCCTGTAATCCCAGCACTTGGAGAGGCAGAGGCAGGCGGATCTCTGTGACTTCAAGGCCAGCCTGGCTTAAATACACAGAGAAGCCCTGTCTCAGAAAGAAAGAGAGAGGGAGAGATAGAGAGAAAGAGGGAAAGAGAGACAGAGAGAAAGAGAGAGAAAGCAAGAGAGAAAGAACAGGAAAGAAAGAAAGCCATAGAAAGTAAAATAGAACAGTCACCCAACAGACTCACGTTTAAAACACTTATTCCTCAGATAGCACTGCTGCCTGGGAGGCTGTGGGCCATGTAGGCAGTTAGGCTTTGCCAGCAGAAGTCAGAGTTGGTAAGGCCTTTGAAGGCTACAGTCAGCCCCTAGCTAACTGCCAAATTCCTGGCTTACTGGCCTACCGCCATGGGAACATCCTCTGGCCCATGCTCCTGCCAACCATGACCAAAGCCTGTCTTGCTTTCCCTGCCATGATAAACTACAACTTGAAACCATAAGCCAAATAAAGCTTTTCTTAGGCTGTATCTGTCAGGTATTTTTATCACAGCAACACAGAAGTAACTAATACAACTGCTAAATTCTATCAATCTTTGTTGTAGCTGCCATAGTTTTATATGCTGTCCTCTTTGGGGAAACCTGGAAAAATAATGATTTCTTGTTCTGTTACTTAGAATTTAACACCTCAAAATAATTTTTAAGAGAAAAACCATAATTTCATTTTTTTATTGAAATGAGAATATACATTAGGCTTTCTCTGTTTTGTTTCTGAAGTTGTTGTGTTGTTGTGAGCTATCCTCCTGCAGAATGGAGCATGGCCATTTTACAGCTATCAACAACTGGCCAAGCCCAGGTAGCACCAACAGAGCCATGTGCCATCTGGCCCCAGGCACACAGGCAACTTTTTGTATTGTTGGATGCCACTAGAGGCTTTGTTCTGTTTGTCACGCACCACTACTGTGATGGCAGATCACTGATACAACAGCTAGTTCTCAAAAAAGACACAGCCAGTATATCTGCAGAGATGTAGACGTCATGGCACACAGGGGGACAGGAGCTTCTATCATTTTGTGTATGAGAGATTTTGCACTCAAGTGAAAAAAAAAATACTTTGGCATTCCTAGGGGATGTTCTGTCAGGCTTATCTAGGATCTAATGCTTGGTCCTTAGCAAGAGATGGCAAAAGATTGTGACTGCACAGGATAGGAAAGTGCAAGACTCCAAGGGAATCAGAATACAACATTAAAAAAAAAAAAAAACAAAAACAAAAAACCAGTGGCCATGGGCCAGGGAACATGGCAGGTGTCACCAAAAGTAACTAGTGGTGAGTACTTCCACCTGGACACAGTCAGCTTCTGAAGTGGATTCTAGACTTCTCTCTCCCTTTCTCTCTCAATCTCTGTGTGTGTGTGTGTGTGTGTGTGTGTGTGTGCACGCGCGCCCACTTGTCTGTATGTACACTAATTATGTGCACTTCCTGTAGAGGCCACAGGAAGGCATCAGATGCTCTGATACCCTGGAGTTCCAGGTAACTGTAATCCACCCAGTATGGGTGCTAAGAACCAACCCGGATCTTCTAAAAGAGCAGCAAGTGCTCTTAACCACTGAACCATCTCTCCAAGCCCCAGATGTTCAATACTTTGGGCCACACCAAAAGCTCTAAAGTTCTTCAGTACAGAGGTATGCTTGTGTGCAATGAGCTCAGTTTATCACTCAAGATTAAACTGTAGTGTTTCAAGACAGGCTTGGATTGGATCCTCGTTCTCCCACTCATTGCCTGCATGACCCGGGAGAAGTTACGTAGCCTCTTGTGTCCCAGTGTCCTCTTCCATGGCATGGATAAAATGACAGTATGAAGCATTGAAAACAATGCTTGAAGACTCCCAAACAGCATTCACCAACACCCTCTAACTCTTACTGCTTTCGTAGAATAAAGAGGTCACTTGCTTTGTCTTTCTTCCCAATGAAAGAAGATGGAATTTACATTTGACCTGGGTGTTGTAACAACAAGGAAAGACCATATGTCGAGCTTTGCCCCTCAGGAATAGAAGAAACAACTAAAGAGCAATCACAAATCCCTAAATCTTGATCTTTTAATGGCCACAGTGACTGATCCTTTGATAGCCAACATCCTGCTCCACCACCATAAATGTCTCGTTCTTTTCAGGGTTGCAAAGGGACATTTTACAGCCATCTCTTCATTGATCACATGGCTTATTGACATGCCACAGCTGAGCCATCTGAGCCTCTGCAGCAGCCTGGAGCAACATCCCCTCCATTTGCAAGTGTGGTGATTAATAGTGAACTCTGTGATGGCACCTGGCCACATCACCAACCATACAAGAATTAGCTTTCTCAAAAGGCTCCTGTGTATTGGGTTGAAGAAGCTATTTGTCATCTCTGGAGACCTAGATTCAAGCCCTACAGAGGCCACAGGGGGACACAACTTCTGTGGTCTCAGTCTAATCCACAATTGGCCCAATGGGAACAAAAGCCACCTCAAAGAACATCAATCAAAGGAAGGGGCTGTTGTGCGAGGGGTGCAGGTGATGTAGGGAAACTAGGAGGCTACAGAGGGCACTGTCAAGGAGTGAGAAATGGTCCCTGTTGTTTAAGACTTCTTCCAGCACAGGCTCAGAGTGCTAAAGTGAGGGACACTAACACCATCCATCCTCAAGCCTGTTCCCAGCCCAGGCAGACACACTGACATTCTGTCTCAAGGGATTTGGCTATTCTGGTCACTTCACATAAACACAATCACTCAATTGATGGTCCTTAAAAACCTGTGTTCTTTTGTGCCTGTCACTCATAGGTCCTACAGGGGATGCCACATCACCAACCATACAAGAATTAGACTTCTCAAAAGGCTCTCAAATGTGCTCTTACTGCTGACAGCTTCTATTTGAATAGTAGCAGGTCTCTTGGTGGCCCGCAGGGTACGATGGATTCCACGGAGGTTCGTCTACACAGCATGTTTTTAAGGTACATCCCTGCTGTGGTATAGAATAGTGCTGTGTTCCTCTTTATGACTGCATAATATTCTAAAATATAGACATACCGTGTTTCTTTTGTTTGTTTGTTTTTCCACATTTTAATGCTTATGAAAAATGCAGCTATGAAAACTCGTTCCTAATTCTAATAGGTAGCTAGGGATGGAAAATCTCTGTCTTAGGTCATTTTGTGTTTGGCTGTATGAAGAACTGACAGTTTCCATTGTATCTGCACCAAAATTTCCATTCCAATGTAAGTTCTGACTTCTCTACCTAACCTCTGTCACTGAGATAGAAGATGATCTATTATCCTGACTGAAAGTATCTTTCTGTATATTTGGGAAGATGGGTATTTTATTTGGGAAAATATCTGTTCAAATATTTTTTTCTTCAGTTTTTTTTTCCTTTTTTGTTTATTGTGCATGTGTGAGCGCACACAAATTAGGTTATTATGGGCCCAGTGGGGACTACAGAGACTGATACATCAACCAAGAACCACGCAGAGAGAGGACCTAGACTCCCTGCTCAGATGTAGCCCATAGACATCTCAGACTCCATACAACTTCCCTAGTAAGGGGAGAAGAGACAGTCTGTGACATGGACTCGGTTGTCTGCTCCTTGATCACTTCTCCCTGGTGGGGTAATCTAGCCATCCCACAGAGGAAGAGGATCCAGGCAGTCCTGATGGGACCTAATTGGCTAGGGTCATACAGCAGGGGAGAAGGACTTCTCCTATCAGTGGACTAGGGGAAAGGAATAGGGGACAAAGAGGGAGGGAAGGTGGAACTGGGAGGAGATGAGAAAGGAGGCTACATATGGGATACAAAGTGAAAGAAGAAGAAGAGGAAGAAGAAGAAATGGGAAAAAGGGTTATTAGGGGTTTGTTAGCTTGTTTGTCTACACTGAGACTTATTATGTAGCTCAGGCTGGCCTAAAACATGATGCTTCTGGCCTTTTCCACCTATCTAGTAATTTGATTTTTATTTATTATATTTTATTTATGTAAATGTGCATAGGCCCAGTATGTGCAAATGTTCATGGGCGTCAGAAGAGGGCACTGGATCTCCTAGAACTGTACTTACAGGCAGGTGTAAGCCACCTGATGTGGAGCCTGGGAACTAAACATGAGTCCTCTGGAAGCGCAAGAAGTGATCTTAACCGCTAGGCCATCCCTCCAGCCCCATAATTTGACATTTTTATTGTTGAATTAAGAAAGCTTTTTAGGGGCTGGAGAGATGGCTCAGAGGTTAAGAGCACTGTCTGCTCTTCCAAAGGTCCTGAGTTCAATTCCCAGCAACCACATGGTGGCTCATAACCATCTATAATGAGATTTGGTACCCTCTTCTATACATGTACCCAGACATTGTATACATGATAAATAAATAAATCTTAAAAAAAAAAAAAAAAAAGACATGCCTACTGGAAGATGTGGCACTACTTTAAAAAAAAAAAAAAAGAAAGAAAGAAAGCTTTTTATGGGAACAAGTCAGGAGCCTGACACAGAGGACCTCTGAAAGGCTCTGCCCTGCAGACTATCAATGCAGATGCTGAGACTTATGGGCAACCTTTGGGCAGAGTGCAGGGAATCATATGAAAGAAGTGGGAAACAGTAAAATCTGGAGAGGACAGGAACTCCACAAGGAGAGCAACAGAACCAAAAATTCTGAGCACAGGGGTCTTTCCTGAGACTGATACTCCAAACAAGGACTATGCATGGAGATAACCTAAGACCCCTGCACAGATGTAGCCCATGACAGTTCAGTATCCAAGTGGGTTCCATTGTAATAAGAACAGGGACTGTCTCTGACATGAACTCATTGGCCTGCTCTTTAATTACCTCCCCCTGAGGGGGAAGCAGCATTTCCAGACCACAGAAGAAGACAATGCAGCCACTCCTGATGAGACCTAATTGACTAAGATCAGAAGGAAGGAAAAGAAGACCTCCCCTATCAGTGGACTTGGGGAGGGGCATGCATGCAGAGGGTGGAGGAAGGGAGGGATTAGGATGGGAGGAGGGAGAGAACCACAGGGGGGATACAAAGGGAATAAAGTGTAATTAATAAAGAAAAAAATGTAAAAAAAATAAATAAATACACTTATTTCAAAAAGAAAAAAGAAAGCTCTTTATATATTCTGGATACTAGTTCTCCATCAGGCACATGATTTTCAAACACCTTCTGTAGCTCTAAGAACCATCTTTTCATTCTGAATTCCAAATTTTAATTTGTCTTCTTGTGCTGCTGATGTTTTGCTTGGAAGATCACGTTAAGAAACAAAGACAGGACATTCTAAATCACTATAAATGTTGGCAGTTTGACCCAGGAAGAGGCTCAGCAAGTAAAAATGCTTACTGCCAAACTTGAGGGCTTGATTTTGATCTGAGGAAGCAACATGGTAGGAATGGGCCTTACTCCAGCAAGTGGTCCTCTGACTTCTTCACACATGCTGCAGTACACACACACACACACACACACACACACACACACACCACACACACCGGGGGGGGGGATGTTAAAGACTGTGATATGCTTTTACTTAAAGTCAAAAACTCTCCAAACCAAGATCATTAAGATCATTGTCTGCAGTGTCTTATCAAACCACAAAGTGCTTTTAACAGATCTGTGGTTTTAAATTTTGCACTTTTGATACCTACAAAAATACTTGAAGCGCTGGCCCTTCCACAGGAATAAGCCCTCAGCACTTTGTGGAGTAGGCCCTGGATATCTCATGCCACAGTCTCCACAGCTGGCTCAGAGCACCAGCTCTTGGTCGGCTCCTGTCCCTGCAACTTCACAACAAACTGCATCCTTGTTGAAAATCAAATCGGTTACATATACCAGCCTGCTCCCAGGAGGAAGCATGGAATGCTCTCTTAGTGAGTAAAGAGTAGAACAAAACAAGGAAATAGAACACGAAATAGGGAGAGTTCCCTGAGGCTGTTTGTCTTCATGTTGGACCCAGCTCAATGAAGCCACCCATCCTCCTGTCTCCTCCCATCCCTTCCTTCCCAAACAGGAAGAATCAGGTGATGGCACAATAGGATCAGGACCAACCTTGGGCCCAGCCGTGCCTCAACAACTTAAAACCAAGGGCCTTTAAAATATGTACCCAATGACTCACTGGACACTCTAGGAATCATCATTTGCTTGCTCACAAATGACAACTTGACCCAAAGAGCCTCAGATCAAAGGAGTTTGGGAGATCCTGGCTCAGACAGACAAATACTAGGACTAGCAAAGGCCAGGACTGGCTAAAACGATGAACTGAAAGCTTCCAGAGCTTTGAACCCACACTTGTGCCGGGAGCCCTGCACACTTCTTTGGTCTTTCTTCACACCGAATGGATGAAACTGAGGCCAAGATAAATTACTTCACTTTTCCAGGTTCCCGAATTAACTTCACTGCCACTCTAGTCCTGTCCATCATCCCTATCCCACCATCTCCTATGGTTTTGTGGTAGGACTCACACCTCCATCCTACCCCGACCCCACTCCCTCCCCAGCTCCACCAACTATACAAAAGAGCAGGAAAATCCATCAAGGCCTTTCTGAGCCCCACTGTCCAGACTCCTAGCTTTCTACTACTGTAACAAATCCCTGGAAAAAAAGTCAACATAAAAGGAAGAAAGGTTTACATCTCAGTCCATGACTGACTGGCCCCGTTGCTGCGGGCTACGGCAGTAAATCATGACAGCAGGGGTTTGTGGTGGGGGAAGCTGCAGCCAGGAAGTAAAAAGAAAGAGCGGAGCGTGGTATCCCATGATGACCTTCTAGAGAAATGACCGAAGATCGCCCATAAGGCTCCACCTCTTGAAGGTTCCGGCACCTCCCAGCAGCACAAAGCACTTGAGAGTTGGGGTTGGCAGGGGGGGGGCGGGGGGTGCTTCTTAATGCAAGCCGCAACACCTCCACATACAGCAAGGCTCTCACAAGCTATGATGGAAACACAACTCCCCTTGCCGGTCCCCTCCAGTTTACAGTGGTCTAAGACAATAAAGAGCGAACTGTGGAGCTTCTCCACTCAGAAAGAAGGACTATGATTAGCATGTCAGTCATCCAAAAGGACAAGGAACACAGGCGTTCTGCACTTAATAATTTCACAAAATCCGTGAACAAGAGAAAAACTAATCCTTACTCTTGTGGCTTTGGCCTCTTCATATTTCCTGTCTCTGGTTAGCTTTCCTTATAGCCTACTTTGGAATGACAACGCTTTCATTTCCACCACAGCTCTTCCTATATCCTTTTGATCCTGGGACATTGCCTTGTTTGAGGCTGCGTTTCGTACCCTCCACTGTCACGGCACCAGGGCTCTCAGCATCCGGGTCCTGTCACCACCCACTCCTCTCCTTCACGCAGGAGTCCTCTGTGATTCTCTGTGTGCCTAGTACCAGCTCAGCTCAAAGCATGGCTGTGTGAGCTCCAGAATCTTGCTTATTTATCATGGCTCTCCATATGAAGCAGGGCCCTTGCCCTTTCCACCTGCATGGATTTCTCACAGCCCATGCAATATGCATAGCCATACATAAGTAATTCATAGAGACAGAGAGTCTGTTGCCTCTGAATATGCATACAGCCATAAAGATTCTGTATGTGTAGGTGTTCGGGTACATGTACGCCTACACACACACACACACACACACACACATACACACACACACACACACCACTCCCAGATCCCTCTCCTTCTTGAGCCTACAGATAAGCGCTATCTTTAACCTTTTCAGGATATATGAGAGTGTGAATGAGGAGAAAGGAGAGCTTTTGGATGAGTGTGCATCAGTAGAAACTGGTGGGGTGGGGACATCCACATAGGGGGTACCCCACAGCCACAGTAACAGGAGACATACAGGTCCCAGATCAGAAAGGTCACCTTAGCAGCCTCAGGATGCAAGCAAAGCAGATCATGCTGAGATACGTCATCTAACAACAGGAAGTGCTGTGTGTTCTTCCCTATGGGGATGGAGAACTGAAGAGAGGTGAGAGTTCCTAAGACTCCAAAAGCTAAGGGAACTCAGGAAATCCAGCAAGCTCACGGAACCACAAGCATTCAAAGTCCCTTCCCTCTCTGAAGCACCCACTAAGAACTATGCATAAAGAGAACCTATGACCCCTGCTCAGATGTAGCCGATAGACATCTCAGTCTCCATGTGGGTTTTCTAGTAAGGGGAGCAGGGGGCAGTCTCTGACATGGACTCCATTGCCTGATCCTCGATCACTTCCCCCTGGTAGGGCGGCCTTCCCAGGCCACAGAGGAAGAAGATGTAGTAAGTCCTGATGAAACCTGATAGGCTAGGGTCAGAGAGTAGGTGAGGAGGGTTCCCCCTTTATGAGGACTAGGGAAGGGGGAAGAGGAAAGAGCCTGGGACCTGGACGAGATGAAGAAGGGAGCTACAATTGAGATGCAAAGTGAATAAATTAAAATACACACACACACACACACAGAGAAGCAGATAGAGTTTTACCTGCAGATAAAATCCCGCTTAAATGTGCTTTTGCCAAAGGCTGAGAAGGAAGAGGAAATCCCCCACCGCACCTCACCTCAGGTGCAATAAATCGATTAGATTGCAATAACTAGATAGATAGATAGATAGATAGATAGATAGATAGATAGATAGATAGATAGATAGAACAAAGTGCCCTCCCCAAGGATATTTTGTAAGCAGTGAACACTGGCCCCGAGGGAGAGGGCAGTCTCCGGTGGAGCTGCCTGCAAACTGGACAGAGCGCCCAGCAATGCAGCGTTTTTGTCTTCACGCATGCCTGGAAGGGTGAACGAGGGCTTTCTCACTGACGCAGCTTCCTTTGAGTCAGCCGTGCTCTCGTACATAAACCCAATAAACTCATTGATTTACGAAGCTAGACTCAGTGGAATTTTTTCTTTGGTCTGCCCTGGGCGAAGCACCTGAGATGAAGAGACCTTCATCTCTCCCCAGGAAAAGCCGTACGGCGGGGGACAGAGAAGGTGCTGAACAATTGTTCCTGTGAGGCTACTGTAGGTACCGTGTGCCTTAAAGTAAAATGTACAGCGGACTATAAAAAGCCATTACCCAGGAGAAACGGGATGAGGGCCATTTAACTTCTGAGATTTTAGATTTTAAAATACTGATGTTTGAATAAGGGTGTCCGTATTTTTTTTTTTTTAATCTACTCCATCAAGCTTTAGATGCCATTGAGATTTAAGATTCCACTAAGGGCTCAATCAGAAAAGAAGGAAGGGAACAGAGCTGGGAAGGTGCTAGAAGGAAGAGAAGGGGAGGAGGAGGTACGCTTTGCCTTTACTACAGAATCTTAATATTCCCCAGGACCCACAGGGCAGGAGGAAAGACTCCTCTCCACAAGTTATCCTCTGACCTCCATGTGTACACTGAGGTACATGCACCACCATACACACGTACACATATCACAGATACCTTACATACACTCAGGCACATACCACATACATTCCCACAGACAGACAGACAAACATATGACAGGTGCATTTGTGCATGAGTGCGCACACACACCACATATGGGTCCTGAGGATCCAACTCAGGTTCTCGTATTTGGTCCCTTTGCATGCTGAGCCGTCTCGGCAGCCTTGATGTGTGTCACTTTTAACTTGAACAAGTTCATCTTTGTCTGATTGTTCCAGTTCAGTGACTTCATCTCCCTCCGTAGTGCAGGCTGACCTCAGGCTCACCCTCTTCTTGCCTCAGTCTCCAAGTGTTTGACTTACAGCTTCGGCGTTCGCAGCCAAATGAACGTATTTTAAAGTGCTGGGGGTTCTGTGCCAGACAGAAGTGTAGCTCAGAGGTGAAGTGCTCGCCTAGCGTGTGCGATAAAAATAAATTAAGAAGTATAATTTAAAAAAAAAAATGGAATCCAGCAATGGCCTGAAGTAGACAGCCTTAACTCCGGTCTCAGCCCTGGCCTCCTCCCTGTGTTCTGTGGGAGCTGCATCCCTGGTACAGCCTTCCGGAAGCAGAGCCCGTGAGCGTCACCTATGCACAGCCCAACAGAACCACGGACAGCAAACTCTCCTGCTCTTGGGACCCTGGCACTGGTCTTTAAAGAGCCCCACAGGCCACGGGGCTCCCACACGGCGGCTCACGTGGAAATGTGCTTTGTGGCACCCCACGTTTCTTTTTTTCTGCAAATTGATACTCCTCTAACGCTCCCAACGTGGCGGAACCCCACCCATCCTCGAGTGACAGTTCGGCCTCGCTGTGAGTTGTTGCTCTCTCCGTTCGTTTCTCAGACAGGGTGGGAAGTTATTTCATGTGGTCTCTTCATTCACCTCTGCAAATGAGCTCCCGGCTCCTCTCATCCGGGTCCCCGCTGTGTTATTGCCCTGACATGTGCACCCCTCCAGTTGAAGGTGGCATTTCATGGTTTTCTTAGAAACCTTGGTTTGCTACAATTTACGCCTTGATTAAAAATGTGCTGTCAGGTGAAACATCCCATCCAGGGGAGAGATATTTGTTAATTAGTAAAACAAATCAGGTCAAATGTTCCTCATAAAAGATTTTGCACATCTGCAATCCTGAAATGGCTGAAATTTGGCTTCCTAAGTGATTTTATTTGACAGGGAATAAAGAGAAAAATCTACATTGTTGTAGAAAAGTTTGAGAAGTGGCAGGAAAGACCCTTTTTTTTCCTGGTACTCAAATTTGATTAAATTTTGTTGTTGTGGTGGTTGGGTTTTTTGTTTTTGTGTTTTTGTTTTTGTTTTTGTTTTGTTTTGTTTTCATAAAACCATGCATCATAAAATAACATCTAAATAATGACAATTCTGATCCTACAGGCTTTGGCTGAACTTAAAGTAAGAGATAGCCAGAGAGGTGGCATGTGACCAATGCCATTCCTTCAGCAGCTTCTCCTGAGGTAGGCCATATACTAGGCAATCAAATGATTATTTTTCAAAAATATGTCCCTCAGGCCCAGGGTCAGCTCTATGGACATGATGCCTCCCTGCCTGTCCCCAATATTAAATGGGGTTCTCCATCTCCCTCACTCACCCTGAGTGAGAACCCGAGTTATGAAGCTCTTTCTTCTGAATGGAAACATCCCTTTCGTAGAGGAAGGCATGAAGAGACTCAGAAAGTTGAGGATACTCGTAAGGTACTTGCAAGGCCCCGCCCTGGCATTAGAGAAGTAAATATCTGGGGCTGGAGAGATTGCACGGCAGTCAAGTGCTTGTTGCTCTTTCAGAGGATCCGAGTTCGGGTCTCAGTGCCCAAGTTGGGCACAGGGTCTCATAACAGCCTATAACTCCAGTTCCAAGGTATCCACATCCTCTTCTGACCCGTTACACACACACACACACACACACACACACACACACACACACACACACGAAGATTAATGAAGCTTTCTCAGTCCTTGGGCAGGGAGCTCTGAGGTACAGCTGTCCTGAGTTGTTACCCAGATTGGGGTGGGGTTTTCAGTAATGCAGCTGCCTTCAAGTCCCGCATTCTCTAGCCCTGGGTGGAATAATTCCTTTGTCCTGTCATTGGTGCTAGAGTAAACAGGCATTTGTTCCCATCTCCTCAGGGAAAGGTAGCGGACAGGGCCACCCATTTCCGGTCCCTGAGAGCCTTCCAACGCTCTCCCAGAACAACCCCTGTATGAGGCATGTGCTGTGTTAACGAGCTGACCCCGTGCTATTTCAGGTATGTCCACCCTTTGCTCTCGGTGACTTCTTCTAACCCTGAGGAGCCACAGAGTTAGAAGACATTGCTCACGTTTCATTTCCTGGAAACAGAGAGCGTCCCTTAATACTTTTTTTTAAATTTTTCCCAGCTTTCATCTACATGGCAAGCAAACAGAATACACAACAAAGAGAAAAGAGCAGGCTTGCTTTCTGCCATCGTCCTGCATTTATTAATAGTAACGGATAAAAATAAGTACAACTTGAAAGTTTCATGTGGACCATTCCTGCGCTGCTTTTTCATCCTCTCAGGGGCCCTTTGGCAGCACTGGGGATTGAACCTGGGTCTTCCTGTATGCTGAGAAAGCATTCTACTGCTGATCCCTAGCCCAGTCCAACAGCCCTTTGAGATTGGCTTATTTCTATCATACAAACAAGGAAACTGTGGCTCTGGAGCCTCGGGATTTGTGAGACTTATTCCTTGCTCATAGCAGGAAAGGGACAGAGCAAGGCTGTTTGACCAGTGGAGCCCATAATCTTGAGCAAGACCAGGCAGTGGTGTTTTTAGTCTAAGGACCGTGAAAAGCCAAGGATAAGGTCAAGGATAATGCTGTAACTTGGAAAGTCAGGCATGGTGACTGTTCAACAAGTCCTGTGACTCTTTGTGACGGTAACAGAGAGCCAGCTTGAAGTAGCTTTGGAAACAAAGCAGCTCCATTGGGCTCTTTACAGGGAGAAATCCTGGGATGCAATTGTGGCTAGACCCAGCTGCTTCCACAGTGTCAGCAAGCCTGGTCCCCAAGTCTTGGGTCTGCTGTCCTCCGGGTGCCTTGCCAGGTGGGCATCTGCTCTGACCATGCCACAGATGTCCCCAGCTCCAGGAACACAAGGAACAGCTTGGCACCTTCTGCCAAAACCCAGGGCATCACAGCCAGGAACTTCAGCCAAGTCTTGAGCCCACCCCCACACCCATGTGCCAAGCCCTGTGTGTGTGCCTGGATGGTCCTACTGGCCTGTCCCAGCTGCTGAGAATAGGGCTGAGGAGAAGCCACACTGGCTCCAAGAGGGGAGCAGGCATGATCTCAGAGGGCTGGCTGTGCCAACCATGACCATCGCCTTTGTTCCTCATCCTTCCCAGGACAAAATAATAATAATAATAATAATAACATGAAAACAGAATCAAATATGAATTTTAATTAATAAAAGAAATCAGATTACAAATCAAATGGCAAGAATGTAATTATATCAATTTAAAATAAGCCAAATATACAAATGTACATTTTAAATAATTTTTTTAAAAATTGGTAAATGGCCTGAACATCTCCGGGGTAGAGTAGCTATAAGATGTATGAAAGAGAGAGAAGGAAGGCTGCTGTAAAATTTCTCTTTGTCCACGAAAACAAAGGGAGAGGCATGAGCGAAACTGGCTGTATTCTGGAAGCCCCAGTACCTTTTCGAACAGCTGGTAGTTGGTGAGTTAAACCCAAGCCTTCACGAATGAGACCCCAACACAATAAACAACACATGCAGAGTGTTTTAATATATTTCTTATTTATTCCTTGAGGATTGCATGCATGCATGCACTATATTTTAGTAATATTTATCCCCCACTTCCCCCTGAGACTCCTCCCAGGCTCCCTCACTGTGTTTCCCTGGAACCTTCTTTGTCCTCTTTGGTTTGTTCCTTACGTAACTCCTTGAGTCCGGTTATCGCTGCCCACATGCGCATGGGTTTAGAGCCATCCACTGGGCAACCTACCACAGGCCACGCCCCTGAGGAAAACTAACTCTTCCTCAGGTAGGGTCCCTCAACCGCCAATAGTCCCACAGCTAGGGGTGGAGTTCTGTGGCCCCTCCCCCTTCCGTGCTGGAATGCCAGCCGCTTGATCTTGTGCAGGTCACGTGCAAGCAGCCACAGGCGCTGAGAGTTCAAGAGCGCGATGACTGTCACCACGACCAGAAGACACTGTGTCACCGCGATCTTCTCCTACCTCCAGCTCTCGAAATCTGCCCAGTGCTCCCCGAGCCTTGGGAAGAGAGAGTGCGGTGTGGCTGTCACATTTAGAGCTGAGCACTCCACAGTCACTCATTCGCTGCGCTGTGACCAGGTAAGCGTCTATATTAGCCACTCACACACCGTATTTTTTTAATTTAATTTTATTTTTTTCTTATCAGTTACATTTTATTAACTCTGTATCCCAGCCGTGTCCCGATCCCTCATTCCCTCCCAGTCCCTCCCTCCCTCCCTCATCTCCACCGTGCCCCTTGCCAAGTCCACTGATAGGGGGGACCTCCTCCCCATTCATCTGATCCTGTTTTATCAGGTATCTTCAGGACTGGCTGCAATGCCCTCCTCTGTGGCCTAACAGGACTGCTCCTCCCTTGGGGGGTGGGGAGGCCAAAGAGCCAGTCATTGAGTTCCTGTTAGAAATAGTCCTTGTTCCCCTCACTATGGGAAACCAATTGGTTACTGAGCTGCCACAGGCTACATCTGAACAGAGGTGGGCACACACCGTATTTTTAAGTTAACTATGTTCAATAGCTTTGGGGTCGGTAGGACACTTCTACAATAGGACAACCCCACAACAGGACACAATTGAGGCCTGCTCAGCTCCCTCGTCATGAGCGTCTTACATCTCCACGATGTGCTTCTCAGAGCCAAGCTGGTACTGGCAAATATCATTCACTACCCACCAGATTCTATCTGAATTTCACTCACGTTTTCTCTCCTGGTGGTGTTGAGAAGGCAGGCACTCTACCACTGAACCTTTGGGTTTTTGAGACAGAGTCTCTCTATAAAGCTCAGGACAGGCCTGAATGCAAGTTCCTACCACTTCTTTCTCCCAGAGAGGCCTACACCACCATGCGTGGCTAAATTCACCAACTTTTTCATTAATATCCTTCTTGTTTGCACACTCTTCCTGCCATGTGCGTTTAGCTTCTGTGCCCACTCCTGTGCACTGTGATCATTTCTCCCGGCACTCTTGTTCTTCAAGGTCTTGACAGCTCTCAGAAGTACTACCCGGATGGGTGCCCTGCAGGCTCCCCACGTAGTAGGTTTGACTAATGTCTTTCTAGTAATATATACTGGGTCACACACAGATTCTTGCATTTCACTTACAGCATACAGAGGTGCCAACACTAGCCAACATCTTGATAAATGACCAATGCCTTTGAGGATGGGTCCCCTAGTTGATGGTAATCAGTGCCTTTGGGGACGGGCCTTCCATCTGATACCAACCAATGCTTTTGAGGAGGGCCTTCCAGCTGACAGCAACCAATGCTTTCAAGGACAAGTTCTCTAGTTGACAGTGGCCAGTGCCTTTGGGGATCAGTGCCCTAACTGATACTTAGCAGTGAGTTTGAAAATGTGTTCCCTAGTTGATGATATCCAGCACCTTTGAGGGTGGCTCCGCTAATTGATGATAACCAGTCCTTTGAGGATAGGTACCCTAGTTAACGGTATCCAGCACCTTTGAGGAGAGGTCCCCTAGTTGATAGCGACCAGCACCTTTAAAGATGTGTCACCTTGTTGGAACAGCTCATCATTTTTCTTGCATAAACGATACCCATAATGTACCACCTGGAAATTGTGAAATCAAGCCCTCAGAAGAGGCAGTATATATTGGGAATGTTTTGGGTTTCAAGTAACAATGGTTTAAGTGATGCAAACATTTAATTATATTGGAAATATAACAGACATACTTTTGCATTGGTGCTTTTTTCTCTGTGACATCACAAGAGACCCGAATCAGCAGATGATTTGTATAGCCTTGTGGTTACAAACTGGTAACTGACTCTCCAGTTGTTGCGTCTATATTCCAGACCAGGAGAAGGTGATATATCTGCCGCTGGCAATATAATTGTTCTCATAACTGTTCCCTGTGTCCAGAGGACTTTGACCTGTCCTTGGTAAAAACTGGATCACAGGCACAGCCACCTCTGCAGGAAGCCATAAATGTGACTGGGGTGCTTTCCAGAGCCCAAAGCAGAGGCAGATGGAGAAGACGTTGGAGAAAGGTGACCAGATACCCAGTCAACACTGCCCACCAAAGGAGACGAAACCTAAAAGCACTTCACAAACATGTGAGTGCAAAACTCTAATGTCCTGAAGTGTTCCGTCATTGTTGTCTGAGAAATGACCACTTTTGTGCTTGGATCTAATTAGATATCATTCAGGTTACTCGTTCATCCATTCAGTTTAATTTATTTGAAATTATCTCAATGACATGAACAGGTTTGAGCACAGGCCAGGTTACTCTGGGGAGCTTCTGAACTCAGCCTGGAGAAGCTCAGGGAGCTGAGATTGAAGGGCATTCTAGGTAGGTCTCTGGGGCCAGGTCCTCAGTGCTTTGCTGAGGGTTTTATCACATTGAATCTGGGCATTACCCTGGGTCCACCAGGAGAGCATTCCCAAAACAACCAGGCTCTGTCAGAAGTTAGAACAAAACTGAGACATCAAGCCTGCTGTGCCACCTACTTACCTGATAAGGGGATGGGCTGTGATGTCCTGCAGGATTCTAGAAGGTGGAGGGCAGGGAGTGAAGAGGGGATGCTTAGGCACTCAGGCACACAGCAGACGGTACAGCCTGGACACCCACATCTGCCAAGCTGCCCACCTCCCAGCACTCAGGCCTCACACAAACCAAAAGCGCTGTGCCAGGGGGCTATCTGTGGCCTTGAGTGGGAGCATCAAAACTCTCCCACTCCCCTAGATAAGTCTTCCGTGGATGGCAGCAGGCCTTTGGTACTAGATGCTCAGCCATTGGCCCCCAGCGAGACGATTGTGAAATGTGCCCAGAAGGCCCGAGTTCCAGGTATCCAGGAGAAGGTAGGGAGGGGGCTTAATAACCCAACCATCTGGGCTCTGCCCTTTTCTGAATCTTACCTCCCAAGATGATTGTTTAGGATTGCTTCCCAAATAAACCACCTGGAGGCAAATCCTTACCAAAGGGTCTACTTCAGAGAAACACTAAATTAAGGCAAAACATCATCAGTAACACTTGTAGGTACTATTGACACTTTCAATATGCACCTGGAATGGTGCCAGGCTGGTAACGCCCCATCACACTCCTCTTCACTAGAGGACAGTTACTGCTACAGATGAAAAGACAGAGGCTCAAAGACACACAGTGAAAGATGTCAGAAGACGTGAACAAGTGAACGGACAGATTACGTCACATATGCACCTACGAACAAAGATGCATGTCTTCTAAAGGAACATGGGTGCATTTTGCCTGCACTGCATTGTTCGTGTTTATCCATTTACACACATACCTATACAGTGGAGTGTTGAATTGTTTACTTGTGTGTGCTTGTGTCTGTGTATGAGGATACCTATGTGCGAGTTCAGATGCTCTCAGAGTTCAGAAGAGGGCTCAGAACCCCTCAGAGCTGAAGTTACAGGCAGCTGTGATCCACGCACATGCATGCTAAAACCCAAACTTGGATCTTGTGCAGGACTAATATGCTTCTAACCACTGAGCCTTCTCTCTTGCCCCTGGACTATTATTTTTATTAGCATACATTAGCTACACGGGTTTTAGCTAGTAACGGGTTTTACCATGACATCTTTGTACATATATAATACATTTTGATCTTACTCATGCCCCTTTGTACCCTCTGTCATCCCCACCTCACTCCTGCTAACTCTCTTTCCAACTAGTCCCCTATTATTCTCAATGTCCCTGTCTCTTTTTTTCTTGTATCCCCACAAGTTTAGGGGTGCTTCCAGGAGCACAGGCGAGAGATTGGTTGTGGAAATATGCTACATCACCGAAGGAAATGTCCTTCCCAGCGACACTGACCGCCTACAGACCGTCATGGATGGGAGGTGCCTTGGGAGCGATTCCTCTGTCCATGACAAAATGTGGCTTATGAAATGTGAGTATATGCAGTTCTTGTACAGCAACCATGAACTCATAAGTGCAACGTCAAATACGTCCACGAGACAGCATTCCACAGCACTCCACCCCACTCTCGGGCTCTCATATTCTTCCCAGAAGCCCTGGAGGGGGTGAACTAGATGTCCCATTTAGAGCTGAGCATTCAACAGTTACTTATTCCCTGCCCTTTAGCCAGTCACAAGTTTCTGCACTCACTTCCTCCCACTGCAAGAAGATTCTCTGAGTAAACCCCAGCAGCTCTGTGAGCAGAAATAGAATACTTAAGAGTTGATACAGCATATCTACAGTGGAATATTATTCAGCCCGTAAAAAGGAATGCTTATAGTAATGCATGCTACGACATGTGTGAAACCCAAAACACCATGCTGAGTGAAGAACCCAAACTCAAATGGCTACATTACATAGCTCTGTTCGTACAAAGTCACTGGATTATGTAACTCGAGGCAGAGCCTGAATAGATAACTGCCAGGAAGCATGGGAAAAGACAGCTCGATGACAAGGGGCCTCGCTACTGCACAGAGGCTTGGTGGTCCCATGGCTAGTCACCAAGACAGTGAACCAGGGCAGTGATGGGACGCTGTCATAAAGAGCTAAGTGCCCCCGGCTCGTTGTCTGAAACAGCTAAACCACGCGCACTCACTCCCACATGTCTAAGTGAAACAGGGCTTCCCTCAGCATCGACCCGTGAGCCGAGGCATAAGAGGAGTCTGGCTTGCAGCAGAGCGCAGCCAAGGCCCCTGCAAATGTGTACCACAGGGAGGGACCAGGGACAGGCTCACGCGTGGCTGCCTCTGGTTGCTCATCGAAAAGCAATCAGGGGCCCTCTCCCTCCAGGTGCCCAGAATTTAGATTTGCTGTGACTCCTCCCAGAGATGCCTGCAGCTTGGGATCCGTCTTCAGCTGCCTCCAGACCCATGGAGGCCGCGCTGCAGACACTACCCTAGACACGGCAGGATGGGGGCCCTACCGGTAACCCCCACCCCCGGGTAATCCCAGGCTCCAGAGTTCCCAACCTGTGCCCATCAGCACGGAGGAAGGAAAGCAAACCCTATGAATCTGATACAAAGGCAATCAGATAGAGATTCAAAACCAGGCTCATTTTGTGCTGGGGTTTGAAACTACATACAGCTCAGGCCTGGGGACAAAAGTCTTACTACACGCAGGGGATTCTTTTAAAACAAATTTCACCGACATGACTAAAATAACACAAAGGGCTTAGATCTTGCCTTTTGGTTCCCTCACTGTGTTTTGTGTGGTCCTATGGAATGACAATCTGCTATCCAAGTGCGCCACCACTGAGCCCCAACCTAGCTCCTCAGAGAACCCTTTCTAAAGCTTCAAGGGTCATCAGTTCCTGAAGTAGGGTGCCGTGCTCTGTTGAACCTTTTAGAGAATCTGAATGTGGAATAGTGCATTAAAGGCCCTGAGAAGTCCTGCAGCACAAAACCTGGGTAAGACTAGCAGAGCCCTGCAGCCAGCATCTGAGTTCAAATCCTGACTCCGCACAAACTGTGTGACCTCAGCAAAGTTAGTCACTCTCTCTCTCTATCTCTCTCTCTCTGGTGCTTGCTTTGTTCACTGATAGACTCAGATAAGAATTGCTCAGGTTTGTGTGTGATCAGTGTGACAGGAATCCAGTGGGTCAATGAACCAAATCTATATTGTGTCCATAGAAAATACATATTGTATATGCATAACATATATGTTACACACAAACATACACACACACACACATATATATCCTCAGCACCTACCAAATAAATGTTAGATGCAGTTATAGTTTATAAAGGTATTCACTTGTTTGCTATCTCATACTAGAGAACTTTAATCATGATACTATGTGTTTAGAACATATGTATGTATTCCTGTGTATATGAAAGCCTGTATTTGTGTGCTTCTTAAGCCCATAAGTCAACATCAGTTGTCTTCCTCAGTTTCTCTCCACCTTTTTTTTTTTTTTTTTGAGCCTGGGTCTCATGAAGCTTCCCTGTCGGGTGAGCAAGCTCCTGACTTCTCCTGTCTCTGCCTCCAGCGCTAGGGTTATAATCACCGGGCACCATGCCTGGCTTTGTCTGGGCACTGGGGATCCAACTCAGATCCTCATGCTTGCATAGAGGGCAGTAACCAGCTGAGCCAGGTCCACAGGCCCCTCTGAGGGCAGAGGAGGAAGCTAACACACACTCCCTTCAGCTCTGCCCGTCCCCTTGACAGCCACATGGATACTGAGCAGTGACCATACCCCTGACTGCAATTGGAGCCCTTCACCTACAGACCCATCCTCTGTCTTCTGAGCTGACTCCTCTGCCTATAGATTGCCTTGGAAATGGTCCCCACGTGACGTGTAATGGAGACTTTGAATCTAACTCCTTAGAACAAACAGGGCATCCGATCCTTATTTTAACTGCTGGAGACTCCATGATACTAAGAAATCAAAGTTCAGCGAGCCAGTTCCCACTGATGGGCAGCTGAGTGACCCACCCTCCGTCTGTGCACACGGCCACCATGCCCGGCCATGTGCATGGTCTGCACGGCAGCAACCTCAGCCTCCACCCGGCCCACTTCTTTCTTTTCCTCTATGGTGTGACCATCCCGAAGGCCTGGCTTGCCCTTGAACCGAGACTAGTGTCAGAGCTCAGCAGGTTAAACAAGATGTAGGGCTTGATGGGCCAGGAATGACGGCGCCAGCTTCTACCAGGGTCCAAAGCAGATGGAGGAAGCCAGAGGGAGATTATAATAAAGAGGGAGTTGGCAGCTGGGCCTTCCTTTGGGAACCAGAGAGACCAGCAAGGATGAATTAAATGGTTTTTTAGGTGAAATGAGCTGGAATCTGGCCATAGGCTTGTCTTGTGTCTGACAGCAACACATATGCCTGGCAAAGACGGACTCATGGGTAGGCAGTTTGGGGAGTCCATGCTATGACGGGAGGGAGGCAGGTCTACAAAGCCCAGCCTCATGTACTTGTTTTGTTTGTTTGTTTGCTAGTAGTTCACCCTCTTCCCACCCAGCCCAGACCATTTCAGGGCCTTTGCATAGGCTGGACACTGTTTCTGGGCCAAGGCTTCTCCCACAGATGGAGCCTCCTCCTCAGGCATCTTTTCTCCATCCCCTCTCCTCCACACAGTCGTAGACACCCTCTGGAAAACAGGCTTTCCT
This sequence comes from Psammomys obesus, assembly GCF_907164565.1. Classification (NCBI taxonomy): domain Eukaryota; kingdom Metazoa; phylum Chordata; class Mammalia; order Rodentia; family Muridae; genus Psammomys; species Psammomys obesus. Next base: position 13,147,376 of record NW_026596101.1, read on the forward strand.
CCCTGCACCCACAGCGCCGCCCATCCCGGTTCCCTGTTTGCTTCTCTCACACAGCCATGGAACACACCTTGGGGCTGGAGTGCAGCCCAGTGGGACAGCACTTGTCCAGTACAATAGTTCATATTGTGGACTTGATAAGATCTAGACCGTCTCAGGACAAGAACGGCCATGAAGGAGGCTCCAGGTTGAGTTAACTGAGAAAGACTCACTGTGAACGCGCGTGGGACCCTCCCTCAAGGCTGGGGTCCTGGACTCAATAAAAAGGAGAAGATAAGCCAAGCGCCAGCGCTGACGGCTCTCTGCTCCCCGACTGTGGGTGCAGTGTGTCCAGCTACTGCAAGATGACCAACTGTGCCCTTCTGGAGTGAAACCCTCTTCCCTCTAAGTTACTTTCTCTTCTTATCTCGTTAGGTATGTTTCAAGATGGGATCTCACTGTGTAATTCTGGCTGTCAGGAAACTCAGTATGTTGATAAAGCTGGCCTGGAACTCACAGAGGTCTGCCTGCCCCCGCCTCTGCCTCCCGAGCGGGATTCAAAACGTGCACCACTACAGCAGCCTTTAAGTCACTTTCCTCAGGCGTCTTGTCACACCAATGAGGAGAGACTGCCTTGCACAGCACAGGGAGCAAACCAGGGCCCTGCCACTAAAAAAAAAAAAAAAAAAAACAGCAAATAAATATCCAGCTCTCCTACACCCGTTCCTCTCTCTCTACTCGAGAGTGCGGACTCTCTTGCAGAAGACCCAGGTCCAGTTCTCAACAACTACAGGAAGGTTTTTTGGATAAACCACCAGGCCTAAGGGATCTGCTGCCCTCTTCTGGCAACAGGGGGCACTGCAGCCACTGCACCCACATAATGCCGTTCCGTGGGTGCAGTAAACCTCAAACACGTAAAATAAAATTCTTAATGGAAAAATAAGTAAATAATGGGAACCATAAAAAAATAAGAATAATAAACCTCTCGCCTTGCCAGAACGTCGCGAACCTTAAGCAGCACCCTTCAAACTCTCCATGCATCTACAGGGGCGCAGAAGTCTGTCCAAAGGGGCCCACGTATGGAAGGCACCCACCGCTTCAGCCCTCTCCCGGACTTCCAAACCCATAATTTTACCCTGAAAGGTCTGGCCCAGATCCCTTTACTGCTGCTGCTGCTGTTGCAGACCGCTGAAGATAATTATCACGCGAATTCTGGGGACCAAAAATGTTATTAATCCGCGCTTCCTTACAGCCCCGCTCAAAGGTCAGTTCTTAGCAATTAACGGTGCCTGGGGGGCAGATTCCGACTTACTCATTAAGGTAGGAAACCGGCCTCTAGCCGCTGTCCACTTAAAGCTCTAAAATGCCAATGATCACAGGCAGCGCGGTCCACACCCACCTGCTGACCAGCGGTATTAATTATTCACAGAACAACACTAGTGGCCAAGGGTCTCTCCTGGAATTCTCAAATTCCCTGCAACAATCTCTGGCTGTACCGCTCATTAGCGGCCCCGCGTGTAGCAACAACCTGCAAGACGGGGAGTGACGGGGGCGGGGCTGGGGGCGGGAGGAGGACGTGTGCTACAGAACAGGTTTCCCTCCGCCGGAAAAGCGAAGAACGTTCCGGTGGTTTTCAGAGTATCGTGCTCCCTCTGGTGGCCGGAATATAAACTGCAGCACCAGGCTCCAGAGGGCCATCCATAGCTGGCCTTGGAGACTATGGATGAACTTCAACCATGACTTCTATTAAGGTCTATGTGGGGGGAGGGGGGAGGTAATGTGCGTACACTCTTAAAATAACAGGAATTAGGGCTTGTGCCAAAATAAGGCTACACCTGAACCCTTTCCCTTGGATTTCAAAGCCAACTTGTGCCTTCAGGGGAAAGGAAGGTAGGGAACTATTGGGATTTGTTTAGGTTGGGGAAGAAAGGTGTTCCTGCTGTAAGAAGACCGGATCTAAGCTCCAAGCCTCCTCTGCCTGCCAACATTTTCTTAAGCAACCGCCTTTGATGAGGCCTGCTGCCAATTAATGGAAACACAAGGAACGCACCGGGGTGATTGCCACAGACATCCACCAGGCCTGAGAACGAAGGGAAGCTGGAGCTTAAAGAGGCTGCCGTGCCAAAGACAGACCTTCAGCTGGAGGCGCGGTGGTCCAGCAAGGGGCCGGGGTCAGTGGGAGGAAGGCGGCTCCCTGGGGAGATTCACGTAGCTCGGATTTATTTCTTGATGTTGTTTCCAAGACTAAAAGTTCCCCCAAGCTCCCTTTGAGAGCAGCGGCTTGGGTTCCAGGTGCTACCTTCTGCCATCGCTTCCGGTCCAAAGGGACACCCTTGCTGACCCTAACTGACCACAAAGTAGGCAGCGGGCAGAAAGGCATCTGGGAGAGCATCCATCCGGAGAGTTCACACCCAGGCGTAGAAAAGAGTGTAAGGGTAGAGTTGAGTGGGGGGGGGGGGGGGGGGGGGGGGGGGGGGGGGGGAGTGTAAGGGTACAGTTGAGGGGGGGAGCTGGGGTTATGGATAGAAACTCCCTTCCTCAACCTACTCCCCACACGTGGGTATTTGGTTTATAATAGAAATACAACAGAAGTGCCCCCTGGGACACTTAAATGCCCCATGAGGCTGGTGGAGGCAGGGGCTTGGCATTTTTTTCCCTTCTGCTTATACCACAAGTCTGGTTTAAAAACTGGGAATGTAGCTCAGCGGTGGACCACTTGCCTGGCATGCTTGAAGCCCTGGGTTTGACCTGCGGAGTCACCAAAATTAATTAACCAGCTAATTAAATAACTTATCAGTAGCTACAAGGGGATGCAGTCCTTGCGTGGGGCACCTTCCCGAAGCCGCCCTCTTCCCTAGAGCTAGGTCATTCATGTTGATGATGGAACTCAGCAATTATTCACTCCTCAGACCTTGATCCCATGTAAGGAAGGGAAGAAATGTCGATGTAACTGCTAGGCCCTTAGAAACTCAACAAATGGGAAGATCCGCTTCCCAGAGGATTTAAGGATGAATGCCTCACAACCGGAGAAAGTAGGAAGTGAAGACGCACGTCGCAGTCCAAACTCTAGGTGAAGGAAAGGGCTCCGTGAACAGAACCAAAATGCATTGCGCGGATTGCTTCTCAAGCCTCAGCCAACCGCGGAAGCCTCTGGGGTGCTTCCAAAGCAGGGCGTCCCGGGGTTGGCCACTTGGATGGTCTCCGTTAGGGCCACGGGGACGGGGGTGCCCGGAGCCTGAATGAGGCTCAAGGTAACCTTCCCATCCTGAGGGCCACACACTGAACCGGCCACCACTGGCCCTGCGGGGGTTATTCCGCTTTAAGCAAAGGAGGGAAATATGAACGGAAGCCGGATTGGCCCGGTAGTTCCCAGGCTTGGCTGTGCCTCTGCTAGAATGCAGGCTCCCAGCAAGCAAGCGTCCAGAGCTGAAGACAGCCCAACATTTAAAATGATCCTCACACACACTTTACGAGTCTAAGACAGGGCCCAGTTTCGGAGTTACCGGGATCGGTTTTCAAACTCCGTTAGGATGGATGAAAAGGAACACTGAAAGAGGGAGCCAGGTGTGGTGGCACACACCTGAAAGCCCAGCACTAGGGAAGCTGAGGCAGGAATTTTACCATGAGTTCAAGGCCACCCTGGGCTACGCAGTAAATCAACGGGGAAGGGAGTGCAATAGAAAGCCACGTGATCACTCAGCTTAAGAAGGGGCTGTGGGTGCTAGAGAGACAGCTCAGAGACTAAGAGCACTCACTGGCTGCTCTTCCGGATACCTGGGGTCAGTTCCCAGCACCCACGTGGTGGCTCACGCGGTTTATCAAGGCGATTCTCGGAGATTCAGCACCCTCTTCTGGCTTCCCTGAGCACTGCAAGCATGTGGTGTACATACATGTAGGCAAAAGGTTGGGGTTTTGTTGTTATTTGGTTTTTCAAGACAGGGTTTCTCTGTATAGCCCTGGCTATCCTAGAACTCGCTCTGTCCACCAGGTTAGCCTCAAACTCAGAGATCCGCCTGCCTCTGCTGGGATCAAAGGTGTGTGCCACCATAGCCCAGCTACACACTTACACACGAAGGTAACTAAGTAAATACTTAGAGAGCTGCTCAAATGTTAAGAAAAGCCTGGATTCCTCCACAGCGCCATAGAGAAAGATTTCCAAAAACAATTGCTCAGTCCTGACCTCTACAGGTTATACAGGAGCTCCTCTGGGCCCCTCACAGGTGACTTTGCTAGTCCAGTGAGGGCCTCTCCCTCACCCACAGGCGCGGGCAGCACCGGGCTGGGGAAGGAGAAGAGGAATACAGCCCTGCCCTCGCCTGGCTTCCGGAGCTGTGTCAGCCCTCCCAGGGTCGGCGCGCACAGCCCCCACCCTGCCTACCGCCCTCCGGCCCCCTCCACCACCTGGACTAGCTTCTTCCTTACTTCCTGTGCTCAGGCAGGACGGTACTAACAACCCACCGCCTGGGTGTGTGGTTCAGCGGCCCCGAGAAAGCATTCTTCACTGGGGAAACTGCAGCTTGGTACGGCTTACAAGATAACAGCAAGCGACCGAGCCGCAGGGTAGTCTGGCTGTAAGACATTGGGCCTCATAGCCCAGGATGGCCTGGAACTCACTATGTAGCCCAGGCTAGCCTCAAACCAGCCATCCTCCTGCCTCGGCTCCAGAATGTCACTGTGTAAAAATGCCACCGCTTTCTTCATTGTGCGGGAAACAGCGCTTATGGGAGAAGGCCTTCGGACCCAGCAGGGCCTCCTCGCCCCAAGAGCAAGGGCTCTCTGCCACGCTCAGTCATTGCTAAAGCAAAATGCAAACGTGGGTGGTTGTTGGGCCCACACACAGCACCATGTGTTCATATTCCCCACATATTCCATTCTCACAGGAATCTCCAGGGACATGATCACCACCGCTAGACAACCTACAACAGATTGGACGTTATTCGTCTAACCTGGGTCACGGCAGGTGAAGACGTTTTCCCTCTGTTTGAAGCCTCCAGAACTTCCAGAGTAAGAGCTGGGGTTTCTCCCCTGCTGCGTCCAGCTCTGGAGTCACTCTGCCCCATCTGCTAAGGGTGAAATCCCTGAAGGTCCCATCATGTCCACAAAGCGTGTCCTGCCACCACGGAGACAGCAGTGAGCAGGTGTATGTGGACCTTTGGGACAGCAGCCTGTGCCCTTTCCCACGGGCCTGCCGCACAGACACCTGGGAAGCCGCCCTCTGTAGCCAGCCGAGGCTGAGGCTGTGAGAAAGCAGAAGGCAGAGTGAAGCAGCAGGCAGCGAAAACTCACCCCAGATCTTTGGAAAACCCCAGGTGGGCCCAGCACAGGCCCACATCCGGATCCTTTTCCCTCGCAGAGTCCAGCTAGGGTGGCCTGACTGAAATGCACTCACTCTCTCTCGTACCTGTACGCAGTATGCTGAGGGAAATTCAAATTTCATATAGATAAGTTTTTTAAACGATGTTTTAATTAATTCCTTGAGAATTTCGTACAATGTGGGTTTTGTCTGTTGGGTTTTGGGTTTGGGGTTTTCAAGACAGGGTTTCTTGGTGACAGCTCTGGCTGTCCTGGACTCGCTTGGTAGACCAGGCTGGCCTCAAACTCAAAGAGATCCACCTGCCTCTGGCTCCCAGAGTGCTGGGATTACAGACATGCTCCACCAGGCCCAGCTCAATGTATTTCTTAAGAGTTGCTTATTTTTATTCTATGTGTATGGGCGGCTTGTTGTGTTTGCATTTCTGTGTACCGCATGCATGCAGCGCCCAAAGAGACCAGAAGAGGATGTCAGATCCTCTAGATCTGGAGTTATAGATAATTTTGAGCCTCCCTGTGGGAGCTGGGAACTGGGTTCTTAACAACAGAGCCATCTCTCCAGCCCCTATAAAATGTAGTTTGATCAAAATCACCTCTCTTTCCCCAATTCCTCCAAGATCTGCCCTATCTTCACCTCCCTACACTCAGTTTCTAGTTTTTCTCTTCTTTCTTTCTTTCTTTCTCTTTCTTTCTTTCTTTCTTTCTTTCTTTCTTTCTTTCTTCTTTCTTCTTTCTTCCTTTCACCATTGAGTCCAGTTTGTGTTTCCTAAGTACTCTTAGGAGTGGGAAGTGGGAACTGCCCTGAAATTTTGTCCCTCTACCAGGGGTCACAACTTTAAAGAAAACTGACTCTCCTTTTCCCAGTAGCTATTAATTGCCAGTAGCTCCTCGGCTAGGGGCGTGCCTTCCTGTCCACCTCCCCACTCTGTTTCCACGTGGACTTCAGCTTGTGAAGGGCTTGGGCACGCTGCCACAGCTGCTGTGAGTTTATATGTTTGACCTCCCTGTGGTGTCTGGGAAACACTGTTTCTGTGAGGTTGTCTGCTGCCTCTGTCCCTCACGGTCTTTCTGCTACCTCTTTCTTGCCGTCTCTGTCCCTCATGGTCTTTCTGCCACCTCTTTCTTGAAGATCTCTTAGCTTGGATATAGGGCTGTGATGTGCACATCCCATTTAGGACTAAGCACTCCACAATCTCTTATTCTCAACACTTGGACCGGACGTAAGTTGAGTGTCTCAGAGTCAATTGCCATCTACTACAAGAAGAAGCTTCCCTGATGAGGTTCTGAGATGCACTGGGTCATTGGAAGTAGTTTTTATACTATTTCCATTTAGCAGAATAATAATATTGTTAGGTTCTCTCCCAGGGCCTATGATTTAGCTCTGTAGAAGTTTGATTTCCCCCTCAGGGAGTCCAGCTTGGTCCCCCAAAAAGTTGAGGGTGGCATTTCAGAGGTATGAATGGAGGCCCAAGCTCATGCCTCTACTTAGGGCTGGATCCTACCCTCTCTCTGGTCCTCCCTTTCCTCCTCTGCACACTGTCCAGAATGCAACACACGGCAAGGCCCCAAGATCTTCACGCCTTATCACTCTGTCCATGGAACATTTGCTGTCGTAACGACATGACCCCAAAATGGCTCAGAGCATGAGGTCTCAGCATGTTTCTGTTGTCTTCTAGTCATCGGGTCCCCTCAATCCCACCAGGCTGACCCTCCCTTTCTGCAAACAGCTCCAGGGCATCCAAGGACAAGACACACAGCTTGTAGATGGCCCAGCCCAGGAGCAAGAAAATATAAGCTGTAGTCGTTCCCTGCTTTGCCTTATAATAGTCTCTGCATCCTCACCCCAGGCTCCTGCTATAAAGAGCGCCCCCTGCAGGCATCAACAGGTAAGCCGCTTGTCAGGAAAGTGGGACATCAGTCAGGAACTCACTCACTTCTCAGGCCATCAATCCTGTCAACCACTTGTCCACGGGCCCCTTAGGCTTCCCCTTCCACACCTACTTGGCAAGGCAGTCTCACTTAAAAGTCCTTCACATCCCAATACTCAGTTGCTCAAGTCAAAAATCTTAGGGTGAGCGCCGCCAAGAGATGACTCAATGGTTAAGAACATTGACTGCTCTTGCAGAGGATCTGGGTTTGGTTCCCAGCACCCACAAGGCAGCTTACAACTGTCTGTATGTCCAGTTCCAGGGGACCAAATACCCTTTTCTGGCTTCCTCGGGCACCAGGCATATACATGGTACATGTACATACATATATTCATGTAAAGCACTCATACACATACAACAAAAATTTTAAGAAATGTAATGTAAGTCTTACAGCGTTGTGGTTTGGGGTATCGCTCACTCTGCCGGTAGAGAACTTGCCTAGCATACAAGAAGCACTGGATTCACTCTCCTCAGCACCATATAAGCCAGACATGCTGGCACACACCTGTAATCCCAGCACTTGGGAGGGGGAGGCTCAGGAGTTTGCATTTATCCCAGACTACGTAGTGAATTCAAAGCCAGCCTGGGCTACACGAGACCCAAAAGCAATGACATCAAAAATGGAGTCACCTTGATTCAGTGCTTCCTCATGGTCCCCCTGCAGCAGGGGTTTGGACTGAGTCACCCCCTTCAGTGGAGACCTCTCCTCTCCCGCCCGCCTCTACCCATCATCACCACGCTCAGGTGGAAGTCAGTTCTCTCCTTCTATCCTGTTCTTAAAATGGAGCGCAGATCCTCAGGGCTGTGTGTCAGGCAGTTTTATGCCCTGAGCTGTTTCACCAGCCCAGGGGTCTTCTCTTACTGTACAATGAGGGTCTGGACGGGCCTCTTAACAAAGCTCACGGGTTTGTTTTCTTCCCTCTCCCTTCTGAAACTGTCCTTATTCTGTGTGCTTTGCATACTTGTGCCTCTCTCTCTCTCTCTCTCTCTCTCTCTCTCTCTCTTTGAAATTTAATTCTGATGATAGCAGAGGCCCTGTTCCCCCCATGCACAGATTACCAAGGAAGGAATCTGGAATTTTGTAAAGCGCACAGTGATCTCAGCCTCCAGCCCCAGGCCTCCCATCTAACGGTGCCTCCACCTCTCCGCTGGGCTTGCTGGGTCCAGGCTGTGGTTCTCACCCATGTGCACGTGGCTTGCCCAGCTTCCCTTCCCTGGCTTATTGTTGCCATTCAAAATGTTTCGGCATCCCTCACTGTAAGGCCAATGGAGAGTGCTGAAGAATGTGTCCACATTTTATGCAGCAGTTACTTTAAAGTTTGATGAATTGTATCATTTTGACGAGACTGTCACATCTTAAAACGTGCTGACTGAAAACACATGAATGATCTCGTTTTCTCGTTTTCTTTCTTTCTTTCTTTCTTTCTTTTTTTTTTTGTAAAGAAAAACCAAAACCCTCTTGCAGATAAAATCATGACCACAAGGGGGCACCACAAGGCCGTGCGTCTGCTCCATCCGTGTAATGGCTTGCTCTGGCACACTGGCCAACCAGCGATTTTTCTTAGTCATTTCAGTTTGAGACATAAAACTCGAAGTGGGAACATTTATTTGGGGTGGCAAGCTAAGATGCTATCTATTGGGACAGTAATAACAGTAACAAGAAGTAGGATTTCTTCCTAGTGCCTGAGGCTTTATAACAATAAGATTCAAGCATTTTTTTGTCCGAATTATGTTTTTAAGCCACAGTTGGATGAAATGTACGGAGCAAGAGCTGTGATCATCAGTTGAAGAAACTGAACACCTTGTTAGCTGCAGCCTTCAGAAAGTCTTTCTTCATAACAGAACCTTCAAAAGGGTGAAGACAGGCTGTGAACATGGGTGTTAAAGTATGTCAGTAAAATACTCACCGTTCAGGCACAAGGACCTGAGGTCAGATCCCCCAGCACCTTCATAAAGGTCAGGTACAGGATCTGCAATCCCAGCAGCGGAACGGGGTGGAGCCAGGAGGATCCATGAGGCTTGTCCCCTAGACAGAGCAGGGACCTTCCGGTTCGGAGAAAGAGCCTAGCTCAAAAAAGAATGGTGGGAAGCAACAGAGAAAAACAACAGACATTGATCTCTGGCCTCCATATACACAAACAGGAATGCATACTTACACACCTGCACACACATACACACACACACACACACACACACACACACACACACAGACTAGGAAGTAACCGACAAGTTTAGAGAGCAATGGAGAGGCATCTGAACTCTACCCATTTTTACATCCTGATTACTTCCAAGGAGATTTCAATAACGCCACCACTAAGACTGGTTGATAAATTTGGAGTAAGTAGGGGAACGGGAATAGGAGAGGGTTTTTCCAAGAGCATGAAATTATTACAAATATCCCCTGTACAGGCAAGAAAAATCAGACAAAAGAACTGATCATAGACTCCTATTCAGTGTTCACACAGCTGTGTGTCACTAGAGAAATGAATCACCCTCAGAGATGTTGTCTTTCTTATCTCTGCAGGAGAGACAATAGCAGTATCTACTTCCTTCGGCTGAGGGGGTGAGGAGTAGAAGATGGTTGCCTCACCCTTTATTTGCATGACCTTTGTTTTAGGCTACATGACTTTGTTGTCCAGTGAGTGGCACTATTTTTTTTTTTGTCCACTTTAAAAGTAAAATGAATGCATGTCTGTGGATTATAAACTGACCCCTTTCACATTCCTCAAAAGATGCCAGGAAAGTTTGCATGTTCTGTTTGTGATGAAGTGTCCCTGCACAGCCCAGGCTGACCTTGAACTCTCAGCCCCCCAGACTCAGCCTCCCAAGTTCCGGTGTCCATGCCCAAGCTTTAGTAGACTTCTCTAGTGACCTGAGGAAATGTTTATGATCCCTGATTACTGCCAATCATACCAAGCCTCCTACACATCATCAGATCAGGGCCTAAATTACAACTTCAAAGACGACGGCCACCTGTTTGAAGCAGATTAAAGGTGCTTGCTGCTCGAGCCTAGGCTCTCTCCTTGAGCTTGATCCCTGAAGTCTATGTAAGGGTGGAAAGAGAACTCTGTTGTCCTCTGACCTCCACTTGCAAAGCAGTGGCAGCTCGTTCACCACCCACACACAAAATGAAACAATGCTTTTGTTTTGTTTTGTTTGTTTGTTTTTTTTAAAAAAAGGTCAGGTGGTGGTGGTGCTTACCTTTCATCCCAACACTTGGGAGACAGAGGCAGGAGGATCTCTGAGTTTGGGTTTGAGGCCAGCCTGGTCTACAGAGCAAATTCCAGCCAGGACTACACAGAGAAACCCTGTCTAGAAAAAAAAAAAAAAAGTAGAAAAAACAATGAACAGAGTAACTGTTCTTGGGAAGGACCCCCAGGAATTGTCACCCACCGAAGGCACAGAGAACAGCCCGGACAGTGTGGATGGAAAGTGACACAATTAGGCCAGGGCTGTGGTCCCAGCTACTCTGGAGGTTGAGGCAGGAAATTAGCAAGGTCAAGGCCAACCTGCAGAGTGAGATCAAGGCAGGCCTGAGCTCCTTAGGGAGACTCTACCTCAAAACAAAAATTAAAAAGCAGGCCAGAGATGTATTTCAGTGGCAGAGCACCTAGCTTCCAGGAGGCTCTTGATTTAATTCCCCCCCAACCCCCGACACCCCATACCAGGAGGCACAGAGAGGGGAGGGGGGGAGAGAGGAAGGAAGGGGTGGACCAGTTCAGGAAAACTCACACTTCCCAGTTTTCACTTTGTCATGTGATGCCAAATGGTAGGTGCAGCTCTGGTGAGCACACTGTGATTTCTCTTCCGAGAATAGGTCACATGTCTGGACACGATAGAATCTTACCCTTCTCCCAGACAAGATTCTGTACTTCTCTCAAGAAACAATGGCACAGAAAAAAAAAAGGCAGGCCAGGCATGGTGGCCCTCGACTTTAATCCCAGCAGAGGCAGGTGCACCTCTGAGTTTGAGGCTGGTCTGGCCTACATATTGAATTCCAGGACAGCCAGAATTATGTAAATAGACCCTGTCTCATTAAAAAAAGAAAAAAGAAAGAAAGAAAGAAGGAAGGAAGGAAGGAAGGAAGGAAGGAAGGAAGGAAGGAAGGAAGGAAGGAAGAAAAGAAAAAAATTTAAAGGAAGGAAAAAAAGAGCAAAGGCCTCACAGAAGATAAACATGCACTTCACCCCTTGGTCAGTGAAGTGGCTGGTTAGTCCCAGCAGAGAAAGCCCAGGTGCGCCCCAGTGGTGGGCGCCCTCTCAGGCTCCTTGCCCATTTCCCCTCGTCTTTGTCAGGCTCTGTATTGTCAGGGGATCAAGACAGACCTGAGCAGCTCCACATTTGAAAGACGTGTTCGTGCATTCAGACAACCGCGGCTTGATGAGTATGGCTGTACTTGAAAATTAAAACTTAACATGCTGGGCGGTGGTGGCGCCTGTCTTTGATCCCAGTGCTAGGGAGGCAGGGATAGGCAGATCTCTGAGTTCGAGGCCAGACTGGTCAACAAAATGAGTTCTGGGACAGCCAAGGCTGTGAAACCCTGTCACCCACCAAAAGGAAAGAAGGAAAAGAAACGCTTAATAGGGGATGGTGATATGGCTCAGCAGTTAAAACCACTGGCAGCTTTTCCAGAGGGCCCAGGGTTCGATTCCCACCACCTACATGACAGTTCACAACTATCTTTGACTCCAGTTTCAGGAAATCCAGTGGCCTCTTCTGACTTCCACAGGCGCATGGTACACAGACACATACACAGGAAAAATGCCGATACACATAAAGTAAAAATATTTTTAAAAAGCCAATTTTAAACCCACTTTAAGGCTGACTAGAGCATCAAATAATTTCTCAGGAGTTACAAAGCCCTGCTTTTCTTTGGTTTTTTTTTTTCCCAACTACTGAAATGTAAAAGCTGCCTTTTCCCTCAGTGAGTGCCTAAAGAAAAGAGGGGTCTGTCGCCCAAATGCTCCACCGCTCCACCGGAATCACGATGATCGTCCCAATGCAGCCATTGTCCTGACCACACTAGAAAACCCTTCTAGCCTCCACTGGCCTTGCCGTGAGCTGTGAGTAAAACTCCTCAGGGCAAGGCTGTGTCTGCAGACACTGAGCGACTTGTTAGAGCTGCAGTTCTAACCGCAGGGGTTGGGGTACTCCAGGTCCAGACACTGCGTACTTTATGCCCGGCTAGTTCTGTCCCCCAGAAACAGCCCTTCCTTGTCCTCCTCTGTGTCAGAACTAATGTGACTAATAGATAAAAGCCTTTTGGAATCTTACTAACTTAGCCAACCACTAGCTTCCACCAACCCAAGCACTAAGAATGTTATCAGACAGCATCTAAGACTCCTAGAACCCCACCCCCCACCCCACCCCCCGGATCTCACTGTGCTGGCCCTGCCTCTCTGATATACCCAACAATGCATTTTAAACTTGCCCTGATGTGTGACTTTCTATGATCCATACAACTGTAAAGCTTCCCGGAACCGCTTCCACATTGGAACATGGAATTTGGAGTGACCTAACTAAATCTACATTCGCAGATCATGATCATTTCAAATGGCTCCAGAATAAACTCTCTCTTGTTCCCTTTAAGATTAGAGCTGTGAGCTGGGTGGCGGTGGCACACACTTTCAATCCCAGCGCTCAGGAGGCAGAGGCAGGCAGATCACTCTGAGTTCAAGGCCAGCCTGGTCTACAGAGTGAGTTCCAGGACAGCCAGGGCTTCACAGAGAAACCGTGTCTTGAACCCCGCCTCTCCCCCCCCCAAAAAAAAAAAAAACACAAATTGAGAGCTATGATACCTTTGACCATTCTTTAGTCAGTAAATCACCCCATCATTGCACTCCAGCCCTGGACCTGCCTGCCTCCATCTTCAGCTCATAGTACCTTGCAGCTGGGGTTCAGCTACGGCATAGGGTCTCTCAGAAACAGAATGTCATAGTGTGTTTATAAATGACTATACGTTTTTATGCTTTTTGTTTTAAAGCTGGGCCCCTAAATGGAGGGCAATCACACGCTATGCTCAGTTGCTATTTCAGAGGCACCAACAAAAGGACACCCTCCATTTCTGTTCCGGCCCTGCTGTTGAGGTCCAAGCATTTGCCACCATCTTCTATCTATATTTGGTCTCCTTTAATATCCAGTAATTCCTGCATCCCCCAGCTGGGGCACATCATAAGTCCCTCCATGTGAAGTAATGAATGAATAAGTGTGTCTCACACTAATTGACGGCTCTTCCAGAGAAGTCTAAGTCCCCCATCTCAACTTGCAAACCCAGACAGCTCTCTCGATCTTGTGGCTGGTACCTAGGAAAGGCACAATGTTCACAGCAGAGTTGCTCTAGCCAAAGCGAAGGTGCAGTCACTCGAGCTGGCAGAGCATGTGTACTGAAGAGAATCACCGGAGACCATGTCTTAAGGAGAGTCCCCACAGAGACGAGTTAAGCCAATTTCCCAGAGCCACCAACAGCAGCAAGCAGTGGCTGCGCCACTGGTAAAGCATGCCGTCTGTCTGTCCAAACCACTGAAGTTGTTTTCTTAATATGCAGCAGTACAACTTGAGAGCAAACTACCCCAAAACAAGTGTGCCTGTTTTGTTTTACTACAGGATCATTCCTCAGAAGCCAAACCTTGGCGAGCAATGGAAAAGGGACAAGATTCCTCAGAAGAGACAGGACTGTCAAGCTAGGAGGGACCAGTGTGGTGAGCTGGAGGTGGTGAAGAGCTGAGGCAGTTTGCAGGGATATCATGGGGGCAAGTGACCAGCTTCTACTACTGTGATGGCTGGGTTTGTCAATTTGACATCCCTGGGAAGGGGGACCCCCAACTCACTCAAGAAATATCTCCATTACACTAGCCTGGGGACAGATGTATCTGTGGGTCATTTTTTAAAAAATTCCTAATTGATGTAGGAGGGCCCATTCTACTGAGGGCAGCGTCACCCCTAGGCAGTTGGGCCCAAGCTGCTTAAGAATGTTGGTTGAACAAACGCAAGCTAGGGGAACCAGCCAGCGGGGTTCCTTCATGGTCTCTGCTTCAGTTCTTGCCTCCTTGGCTTCCCTTGATACGACAGAAAACCTGAAAGCAAACTAAACCCTTTCCTCCCACAAGTTGCTTTTAGTCAGTTTTATCACAGCCAACAGAGAAGCAAACTAGGACATAACTTTACACTTAAACACAGGTTGCACCTTGCCACATAAATGACTTGAAACATGAGGTTTACTGTCCAGATAACCTTTCCTTCCCTCCCTTCCCCTTTTTTTATTTTTATTTTTTCCTAATCTTTTTTTTTTTTTTAAGTAATTAATGGCTTTCACAGTTTTCCAGGGAAAGAGGGAGGGGACTGGCTTTAAGCGTTAAGCTGCTTGAACTGATCACAAGTTGGAATTTTATAAAGCCACTTAACAGGACACTAAAGCAGTTACGGTTTGTGCATGAGGTGGCTAAAGGGTAGCTAAAATGATAGGGGAGACAGATTTTAGGGGCCAGTTCAGATGTTTGACAAAGGGCTGCAGGATAAGGGAGGGGAGGGGATCATCTCGATGTGTTCACTATGGCAAGTCTGGCCAAACCGAGCTGAGTACCTTGTTCGAAATAGTGTGGCCGTATCTGTGGACACGGGACAGTGCTGCACAGTGCCTGGGGCGACTAACACCCGCCACAGCCAGTTTACGGTTGCTAAGAGACTGCCCTCTTGTTCTGGGACTGCCCAAGCCAACAAGCGGCAGAGTTAGCGTTCAAACACTAGGAATGCAGGTTCAAACTTCTTGCTCTGGTGCTGTGCTTCATGGTTAAGGGCACACGGTGGAAGGGAAAGAGTGTAACTGGAGGATGTGGAGACAAGAGCAGTGGGACAGAAATGGACCTGTTTTATTTTTGCTGTTGGTGAGTGTCTACTATTTTCCCCCTTCGCGGGGCAAGCTAGTCACATCTGATGTACTCGACACAGCAGATTATCATCACCAAACCCAAATTACCCAATTCTCAGTTGCTTCCCTTTTTGTGTATAGATGTTGTGTGCATGTGTGTCTGTCCACCACATGCCTGCAGTACCTAAGGAGGCCAATAGATGAAGTCGGATGCCCTGGGAAGGCATCACACGATTGTGAACCACCATGTGGGTACTGAGAACCAAACCCAGGATTAAATGTATCTAATAAGCAACACTCAAATTCTCACTATTCCCTCATTCTGAGTACTGAAAAAATATTTTTTCACGCTGAACCTAAAGAATATAAACTCTAAAACTAAAGCCTGTTTCACTAGCTTCATCTTACACAGGAAAGTAGCCATAGGCCTGGTAGTAAGTCATCTCTCAATTCCTATCAGCCCCAATTCTGTGCTAGCTGCATCATTGAGCAGGTAAGCAGTGGAGGCAAGACAAAGGTCAACCAGGAGTGAGAAGAAATCCCAACTCACTCCCACCCTGCAACATTTTGTGTAAGGCCACAAACCAACTGTAAACCATCTCTCCAAACACCTCCCATGCAGGTGCCTCAAGGTATGGTTTCTCAAATGATTCCAAAACACAGATTATTGCATGAAAATTAATGCCAACTTCTGCCAACCAAGTTCTACACACAGGTCCGAGAATCCCCAGCTGTCCATGCAGCTCTGCATCTCCCTGCTGCCACCCTCCAATTTCTTTTGCGTACTTAAGTCAGGTATTAGGGTTCCTCCCTGTGGAACAGGAAATGCTTGTGGATCCTCAATTGAGGAGCAATGGGGAAGAGGCAGGTGGACCAGAACAGTAAATAAAGTAATTCCACACATGAAGACATTCTTCTATTTTACACTTTATTGCATTATGAAAATAATACATTTATTTGGCAAAGTGATCTAGGCTCCAAATTGTAATAAAAGAAAATTCTGGTGTCCGGATTATTTTTTAAATGTGAAATATATGTATTTTAGCCAATACATACTAGCATCCTTGTTAGGCCAATAACCCCGTCAAGCTAATTTTCATAATTCCATATGAAATTACAAAGTGTTTTTTGCATCCATTCATCTTATGATTAGCACAAATCTCAAGAACTGACCTTCACTTTGTCAAAACCAATAGATCTAAGAAACTCCTGCTCAAAAGGCAATCTGAAACACTACCCAGAATGATTTGCTTTGGCTGTTTCCGTCTTCTCATTACAGTTTTCACATTCAAACACTGCAGCAGCTTTAGGCTCTGCCCAAGTACCATTAAGTAAGCTAGTACATTACATACATTATTATTTGAAAATTGATTTTACAAATGCCTACTACATGCCTATCTACACTGCCAAAATAGAACACCGGGATCTCAATGCTTTACCAGGCCAGACTTTCTGACATAGGATTGCTGGGACAGCTTTCCAAAGCCAAAGCATTTTAACTCTGTTGCTCTGACTACACATGGGAAAGGCTGTAATTGTGACAAACATTAAGTAGATTAAACTTATCTAATAACACTCAAAATATATCTTCACTACTCACTTCGGTTCTACAAAACTGAAAAGACATTTTTTCAAAAATGTGTTTTCAAAACTTTTATTTAAAAGGAAAAGGTGGCAAAAAACATGACACAGGTATACTTTTCTCATCAGCATCACTCAATTCTTCCATGTCCGGTAGGGATGGAGAAAGAGTTAAGAATCTATTCAACATCAAAGGGCCAGCTACTTCAGCCACCAAAGTCTTGACTCTCCCTTCAATCTTCCCATGACTCTGCAGGGTCATTAAGAAAATGTACATAGAACTTGCCTTTTCAACATTAACAAATGACTCAGTTTGTGTTAGTACTGATGCGTCCCTTGCATGATGTCTCTTTTAAGTTCATCTAACAATACTTGTGGAAATGGACTTCAAGGGGCCAATGAGTCTACAGCCAGGTTGAACATGGTTTCACAATGTGAGAAGTATTGCACTGCCCTAGAGAGCCTCCACCAGTATCCTACATGTATCTGTATAAACAGCAACAACTTTCTTCTATGATCAACATAGGAATAGCTAATAAATATTAAAACTATTAAACTATAGATTAAAATGCAGACCTCTCATAGAATTGAGTGATGTCATTTTGGTACATTCACCATTATTAATTTTACTTTATTTAATAAAGAAATACAGTTCCCCTTGCAAAGATAGTAAGTTGCAAGTGTACAAATAAAACCACAGACCTCCATTCATGATGCTAAATCTTTAACTTTTAACCAGCAGCAAACTGATTCATCTGCAAATGGTCCATGGCACCATAAATAAAGACTATCAAAGGTCACAGGAGCTTAGAGAACAGGTTTATTGACAACAATCTCATAAATACCCTAAGGAAAACCTCAAATTTTCTAAACGTAAAATGTTTAAAATTTGCTCTCACTGGCAATCCCTCAACTAAATAGAGTAACGGGTCACTACAAATAAAAGTCACACTGGAAATTTGCTTCATTTTAACATTTTTGCCAAAAATTTTTAAAGGTTATGTTTGATTTCCACCCTTCTTGGGAGCAGGAAACCAACATTCAATTTTATCTGACAGATTCATAAATACATCATCTAGCTGCTGTAAACCCGAAGGTCGTCAATCAGTAGTATATTACCTTATGAACAAACGAAGCTGCATATCTTGTTTCTAGCCAGAATAATGTCTAAGTAGTCAAAATGGAAACCAGGTTTCCCTCCGAATCACCAAAGCTTATGATACAGTGTGAGAAACTGTTTGCATCAGATATTATAGTCCATCTGTGTACTTCAGGTATCTGAAACTAAAAAAGGGATTCTTCTGTATTTTGATAAAAATGTACTCAAATATTTCATAACATTTTTATTGCTTTATATGAATACTGTATTGAAAGCCCAAGCATTCAGTTACACACGAAATTATACAATTATATACCGCTTCACAAAGGCAGTGAACACATTACAGTCTACAAAATCTACTTTACAGAAATTTAAAAATTCTAAATATCAAAAAGTACAGCTGAAGAAACAAGTATAAATTTGGCAGCCAGTAATTTTGACAGGGAAGTTGCAGCTTGCATGACTTTAAATATGTGAATTTGAAAACATTGAGTTTAGAATAGTAACCATTGTGCTTTGTGTTGATCTGAAAAATATAACACTGGCTGTCGCAGAAGCATGTTCAAAAATGTTAATTCCCTTCAAACTGTTATACAAACCATGGTGGTTTCCGTGTGCCCCTAAAGCTTTAGTCACTTTAGCTCAGGTGCCTTACTGAAGTAATCTCTAATTCTTCCGGTACGTGATGTCTCCCACCAGTGCCATGTGAATATGGCATAATTCAAAAAGAAAGGCGTAATGTTCACAATGTTCAGAAAAGCAACCAAGCATCATGAGACCTACAGGCTCTTCTGAGATGGTTTCATAGTAGGCTGTAAGTGCTCATACTAACCGTGAGCTAATGCTTCAACAAAACTCCCAAGATAAAGCACATTTTCTCATAAATAATGAAGTCTTTTTTTTTTTTCCCTCAGGCACCTTAGAAGTATAATTTGCACAGATCTCTTGGAATGTGTTTAACCTGGTATTTCAACATACTTAAGATTTCCAGGGTTTCACAGGGGCCAGATTGTATCTCAATTACTCAGAAGAGAAACAAAATGTCTTCTGAAAGAAGTGAACTCAGTCATCACCAATAAAAAAGTATCCACTGTATTCATCTCTTATAGAAACAGAAAAATAGAACATTCCCCCTTAGGATAATCTATATATGTATATATGACTTAAAGTTCCATTGTACAGTCAAACAATAAAAATCTGAAACCACATGAAACCCTATGTAATTCACATGTTAACATGTTTTAAACTATTACCAAAAAATATGGAAACCACTAGAGACAAGACAAAAATCTTCCTTGTGTATGTATAAACCAAATGTCATCACCTTCAAAAAGTTTTCAAAATTATAATTATCTTCCAGTTTAAAAACTTTAATTCTAAATTAAAAAAAAAAAAATCTATACACAAACCACTGATTTGAGTACACCAGGAAAAACCAAACAGAAACCCAAACAAAACAAGAAAATCAGCAATAAGCGGGACCCAGAGGAGCCGGTGTTCACAGCTCTTCCATGTACAACTCTCTCGGGGTTTATTCTTAAGGTTCTTTATTTTACAGCCTGTTTCTCTTGTAAAACTAAAGGTCCACTTTATTTATTACTTAAAAGTTTTATACAGTGTAAAACCAGAACTGTATGTAAAATACTGCCTCTAAGTGTTTCTAAATAGTTAGTCTTGTTCCATTGGTTCGTCTGTGACGTCTGTGGTGTCATCATTTTCCATGGATGCCTCTGACACACTTTCTCCAGTTTTACTGGAGGGGGACCCTCCTGACTCTTCTGTGTCACGGCAGTCAGAACTACTCACAGCCCCTGTACTTTCACTCCTTTCTGCATGGGACTCTTTCTGAGTTGGAGACCTAGTAGAATCCTCCATCTGATTACTCTCCTCTGAAGTCTCTTCATTCACAGTTAAGGCGTCATCAGATTCTTTTTCTTGATTTTTTTTTTCTGGGATCATTTCTCTTGGTGTCATAAAAGATTCTAGAAATAAGCAAATGCTGTTGTTAAATTCTATTTAAACAAACCCAGTTAAGTTTCATGAATCCTGTTATCTACGGTTCATACGGCCTCAACCACACACAGGTGGGACAAGAGCGCAACACCAGCATGGTGAGGAGCCCCGGCGTAGAAAGCACATGGGGGTGGGAAGAGTGGGGGAATCTCCCCCCCCTTTCTCACCTTCTTCCTCCTCTTCTTCCTCATCGTCCTCTTCTGTACAGTGCTGCCTAGTTCGACTGTCTCTGTCCTTCTCCGGAGGGGAAGACGCTACCTCCGTTTCCTCTGCCCTAACTGAGGAGCCTTCACTGGACACTGTGTGACCAGCTGTCTCTCGGACTTCACCTTCTTTGTCAAACCTCAGTCTTTTCACCTCATGCTCCTCAGCTTCTGAAGCATCTTCATCTGGATGTTTATTTTTAACAGGGCTCATTGAGGAAACTTCTGGTTCAGATGCTGGAGAATCACTGCAAATGGTTTTTGAAGTGTCATTAATAAAATTATTTTCCTCACAATCTACAATACTTAACAAATTGCACTATCAAATTAGACAGCAATATTTGTGCTAAGAAAAACACAAGAGAAAAATTCCAAAGCAATCTGAACTGTTTCATGAATACTCCCATCAAGGATCCATTGGGCAAGTTCTATGCCCATTCTGGGAAATTCTAGAAAATCTTGTCTGCAATCACCTTCAGCTGTATTGAGGCAGCCCAGAAGCTCCAGCTCCGTCAGCCACTTTAAGGACTGTTCAGTCCCTTGGGACAGTAAATAGATCATCCCACAGAACCCAAGGGAAGTTCCCAGATCCCAAGGGCACCAAAGCCCAAAAGACCTCAAAGGACATGCACAGAGCCTCCCTTCTACTTTGAATCCCTGCTAGATGACATAATACCTACTGAAGTAAACACTATGGGCAGTGGGGACAAAGTCTGTACCTAACCAGCACAAATCCAAGTTTTATCCCTCAATTACTTTTGATCTTTTAACCTTCCATGCCTATAGATGGAGCCCATTAAAATACAGAAGGTCTGTTGTACCTTGTGAATAGTAAACAGTGCTAAGAAGCATTAATAGATGTAAACTTTCTATGCATTTCTCTCTCTAAATATAAAACACACAAACCTGTGGGCTTTCTCTTCACTTTGCTGCAGGTCTGACTCTCTGCTATCTGTGCTCTCAGGCAAACCATTTGTTGTCAAGGGGGCTGACAAAGAAAGCTTTGGTCGATTAAGTGGCCTGGGTGTCCCAGGCCCATTTATATTAGACCTATAACGAGATAAATTAACATCATTTTCCACTTTTACAAAAATATGAAAATATAGAAATTAAAAATAATTTAAAATTTTATATAGCTCAATCACCCCTTCCAAAGTACATATCGCAAATATTTTGCACTAATTCTGGCTTTCGAATCCATGCCTTACCCTAATTAGCAAATGTAGCCTGGTATATCTTCCATAATGTAACATGGATCTTGTACCCTCCCAATAAAATGAAAAAAAAAAAAAAAAAAAAAGTAGGGCTAGAGAGATGGCTCAGTGGTTAAGAGCACTCACTGCTGTTCCGAAGGTCCTGAGTTCAATTCCTAGCACCCATATGTTGGCTCACAACTGTCTGATGTCATTTTCTGATGTGCAGATGTACATGCAGACCAAGTACCCATATACATAAATAAATACATATATACATACATATATCTTTAAAAAAAAAAGTACACTAAACTTGGTAAGTCAAATGCTACTAGAAAACACAGACACTCTAGATGGTTTAAAACAAACAAACAAACAAACCCTACAATATTCTCACCTGTCAGTATAGTTTGGAGAGCTTCCAGGAAACATAACACCATTCATTCTGTTTAAACTATTAGAATTGTTTTTCCTATAATAAAAGAAAACATTTCAGGTGAACATGGTAGTATATGACTTTAATCCCAACACTAGAAGGCAGAGGCAAGTGGAGCTCTGTGAGTTCCAGGCCAGCCTGGACTACATAAAGTTCCAGGGCAGACAGGGCCACAGAGAAATAAGCAATAATGGAAGAACAGCAGGAAGGAGGGTTTATAAGCAGCTCACTAATTTTGGTAAGAATCTGGGTGCAGGGCTAGAGATGGCTCAGCAGGTAAGAGCACAAGCTGATCTTCCAGAGGATCTGGGTTCTGTTCCCAGCACCCAAAGGCAACTCACAATCACCCATAACTCCCATTAAGAAGAACTGATGGCCCCTTCTCAACTCCATGGCACTAACAACGTATACTTACATGCATGCAGGCAAAAACACACAGAATAAGCAAAATAAACACATTAAAAAGGATCTGGGTCTAGAAGGTCTTTCATAACACAGTTGTCAAATTCATACACATTAGCACACACACACCAACTCACACACTTGAGTATGGGCTGAGAAACTAGTAATGACACCTGCTTCCAAACCTCTTGGACTGTTCTTCAGATAACTTCACATTCATCAGAAAAGCAAAACATTTAATCCAAAAGGAAATCAATTTTGGACCATAATTTTTTTGGTTCTTCTACCAAGCAAGACAGGTAAAGTTAAGAGCTCTAAAAACAAAACTGCTGTTATTGTCTAGGAAACAAATGGCACTAGGCAGCGATCCAGAAGCCTCTCTTTCCCGTGCCCCAGGGCACTTACAGTCTCTGAAGGCTAAATGCACAGACCTAAACACTAATGGTGACATGACTGAAAAGATGCACGGACCCACCCAAGTTTTTAATTTGGTATAGAAATCCTGACAACTAGCAATACTTGTCCATCATGGAGAATACCACGAAGTACTTTATTTCAAACCTAACTGTCAATGCTGGAAAAGCATCTAAGAGGCCAAAACTGCAGTAATTCATCAGTCTCCTTGGTTCAAATCTCTCTACTGGAAACAGTTGAGCAGTATTTTGGCAACTTTCTACCCTGAGGGACCAGGTGGTGGTAGATTTCACAGTGAATAGATATTATAATGTTTAGTTACATATAAAATAGATGCAGGCAATTTGAACAACATATTAAAATAATTAGAATATAGTACTTTTTATCAAAAGCAGAAAAAAAATCTCTATACTTACTCTGAAGAAGGACAAACACAGCTAACAACCATCACATTCTGAAACAACAAAAATTGGTGACTCAATGAATGAAGAAAAAAAAAAAAAACCACTGTAACAAAAAAGTTTAAGCATTTGTTTGAAATTCTCAGAATCACCCTCATGAGTAGGGTAAGCCTCCATTTATTCCAAATGAAAGCAAAATGAAAACCAATAAAACAAAAACTAAGAGCAACAAGACTTCCAGAGGGTCTGACTGCAACGCTCACTGGCTTGCTATATCACATTCTTATTTATCTTGTATGCATGTGTGTCTGGTCTCAGGATCAGGTCTGATCTCCACTCCCACCAATTCCACCCTACCCTTTTTAAAGTCTGGCTGGCCTGGAATTCATTATGTAGACCAGGCTGGCCAAGAACTCAGAGACAGGCTTGTCTCTGACTCCCAAGTGCAGGGATTAAAGGCTTGTACCACCACACCAGGATAAAATATTTTCTTTTCTTAAAGGAAGAACAACTCTAATAATTTAAATCAGATAAATGGCATTATGACTACTGGAAACTACCATACTGCATGTGAGAATGTTGTTTCACTTTTAAATACCTCTTACTGGCTTCTTTTTAAATCCGTATTTTGGGACCCAGACAACGTGCACTGTATGTAACAGCACTGTCCATTTTATTTTCCATTTTCCTGTGCATGCATTCATTCAATGAGACAGGACCTCTCAATTAAACCCAGTGCTCAACAGGCAATTTGTTCTGTGATCCCCTGTCTCCACCTTTCAAAGCTGGAATTAATTACAAGCAGGCCACCATAAATACCACCATTTTATGTTGGTTCTAGGGATCCAAACTCTGGTCCTCACAGAAGTATGGCATCTACTCACCAAGGTGATGGTCTGTGTGAGCCAAATCCCTAGTCTCTCTTCTAAAACTATTTTGAAATTCAAATATTAAGTCCAAGTATAATGAATTTTCTTATCTATAAAATAATATTCAGCCAAAGGAGAGACCAAATGCCCTCCTTTACAGATTGCGCCAGAGGAGTACTACCTTTAAGGTCCCTTTCTCAAAGGCCTATCATCCAAATTTCAGAGAAAATTTTGTTTAAATCCCTGGCTCAGATTGTAAAACACTGAAGCATTGATTTGGCAAATGTTGGCAGGGATACTCTGTCCATTGAAGAAAAAAAAAAAGCACAAAACAAAAAACACCCAAAACACAATCGCTCAGGGTCCTTACGCTGAAGTGCTGATGAACCCTCATTAACAGACAACATGAAGGCTCAACAGAACATACAAGTCTGGTGAGCCTTAAGAACTACTGAAAAACCCAAAATTAATGGTCTTAGACTCCTGTTCCCAGAGTAAAAGGAAGGACTGATTTTGAAACAAAAAAAAAGAATGTTTTAGGATCAACTACCATATGAGATATGGTACAACTTTGGGTATTAAGGTACTTCCTTTCTCCAGAATACTCTTTCCTGACTCATGAGTACCATTCCTCCCATAATCTGGATCTTTCTATTCAACATGTATCATTTAATGCTTTACACTCTAATTTCCAAAGTTGTGTGCCTCTGAATTGTGTGCCTTTAGAATTCCACAGCAATATTTACAATGTACTGCTAACACTCATGTCTTTTTGAAGGGCTTTGGTTTGGTTTTGTTTTTTAATGTTTGATGAAGAAAACACTTATAAACAAAACAAGCCATTTCCTCAAATTTAAAATTAATGCTTGCCTAGGACCTCTTGGGTCATTCTTCTGCCCCAGCTTATAAATTTCTTTCTGTGAAACACTGAATGTAATTTAGAAAACACAATTCAGTCAACAGTCTATGAAACAACTCTTGTCAGTGCTCTTTTCTGGGACCTTTCAGGTTTCACTTTAATTCTTGTGACAGAATACATACCTTTTCTACTCCTCTGAGAAATTTGTCTGTTCCTGTATAATTTCTTCTTGGATCTGTTAGCAATTCACATAGTCGTTGAATAGTAAAAGGGATACTGCAAAATAATAATTTTACAGTGTAAGGCCTTTAGTGGGAGAAAGTAGGAGCAGTGCTTCACAGTAAAAGCTCTGCCGAGTCACACACAGTGTGTTAAATGGAATCAGTCAGCAAAAAGAAGGAACATGAAAAACAGAATGCTTCAAAACTCATTCCGGAAAAAAACTTAGCACAATATTCTACATTCTGACCATTCAATTAGAACTTTGTAAGAGAGACAAGACAAACATAACTGTCAGTTTATTTGCAAAGTTTTCTCAAGCATTCTTTTGCACCCAAACATTTTACTCAATGTCATATATCATTTTATTACTGGATATAGTTCGGTAAAGTAGTCAGCACAAAAAGTATTTTAAATATGACTCTGCTCCATTACTACAATTTTTAATATAATCTATACATTTAATCAAACTTTACAATTTTGTTAAAAACTTTGGTTTCTATACCAAACACTTTTACAAGAATGCAGTTTCCCCTTAATTACAGCAAATCTAAAAGACTGAAAGTCTTGAAACAAGACTTGGCAGAAAGAGCTTGGAGGAAATGGGAAATATGGCTCATCAGTTAAGAGCACTAGCTGTTCTTCTAGCGGAACAGGTTTGATTCCCAGGACCCACACAGCAACTCACAAGTTTCTGTAACTCAAGTCCCCAGGGATTCAACAGCATTGTGTCTGTGGGAAGCAGGCACACACCAGATACTCAGACATTACACTCAGGCAAAACAACCATACATATAAAAATAAACAAATTTTTTAGTGTCTTTGAAGTAATTTATGTAATTTACAGTGCAGCTGAATTATAATAAATTCCAACAATCTTTAACATTGTACTAGTGCTGTGCCTTCAACTACTGGAAAATATCCATGAGATGTGTTACTAGAACTCTAAATTTTTTATTTGCTCATAGGGACCAACATAGACATGATTCTTTGTAGTATCATTAATTCCCAAATAAAACTCTATAAAGAAGAAAATAAATCTATTTCGATTGCTTAGGTTGCTTTTATAACCCCAATAATTTTAGTACTTTTAGCAGTTTTACACATCTTGTCTCCCTTTCACTGTAATGTACTTTACTCAACATTATTTCTATAAAACTATGAAAAAGCCAAACTACTCAATCAGGGAATGTCTATTATGTCCTGATATGTATATAAAATTAACTTTAGTTCCTAAAAATAAACAACTTTTTAAAAAAGGTTTTGCGATCACAAAATTATCAACAATCATCAGAATCACAGCTAAGTGTAATGTGAGTACTAAATGACAAATGCTGAAGAAAAAAAAATGTACAAAACACATCTTTGGATTTCAGTGTTTTCCATTAAGTCTACTTATGCTGCTTATGCAGAGAACTGCAAAGCCTCAAATTCACAAACAATATTCACAGTGCCTTCATTTTCACACAACAGTCTACCCTATAAATGCAACTAGTATGTGATAATGCCACCCAATTTCTCTAACTTCAAAACCCATACATTTGGCTGTACCACAGACATTTGATAGAAATCACAGTGGTTTCATGGTTTTGTTTTGCTTTTTAATTTAAGAAGTATAAGAGACTCTCCAAACAATATAAGCCATTACACCCTTGGTTGCCTAGCAGAATGTGAATTTAAGACACTATTGATGAAGATATCATGCACACTCCAGACACAGGACTTGGAAGAATAAATAGAACTAACCTGGTAGCCTCCTTCCTGAAGACCAGCTCTAAAGTATCCAAAGGTGCTATGCCAACCGCCAAGGGAGAGGAGCAGTCACTAGTCCTACCTAGCCATAAACCCTACAGACAAGACCAGACCAGCAAGATATCTCCAATGGCTGAGTAATGGCACTTTTACCTTGGGGCTAACCAACAGCAACTAACTGGACTTCAGGCTGGCTAAATAGGAGGGAATTCATGCTTGTTACTGTAAACCGAGTCAACTACCCACATATGATCAAGATCATGGATCCTTGAGGAGACCCTTCTAATTCCTAAACCAGCATTTCTAACTGCATCTATTTATCTTTATACCCACACATAAGTGTATGCAGCTCTCACCCTTGTCAAAGAAGCTTTTTTTTTAACAGCAGGTAGAAACCACAAATGTTCAAAGTACAAAATCTACAACTGATACACCTACAATGCAACCCTTATATCTAAGGTTCAGGAACATTGCATAAGGGTGGGGGGGGGGAAGAGGAGACTGCATGAGCCAGAGAATCTCAAGATGCCTGCTGCTGAACAGTGTCTTATAGACGTAACAGGGAAGCTGCAGCATTAAGTTTCGAAAGAACTGTTCAAACAAGACCTGCATAATGACAACAGTTCATGTGCCAACATGGTTGAAGAAAATCACACAAGGCCCTTCCCCAAGACAAAAAGCCACAGGCAAACTGCATAGAGAGGAGGACCAGAGCACTTATGGCTCTTTACAGAGAATCTGAGTTTTGACCTAAAGGTCCTCCTGCATGTATGTGGTACACAAACCTACATTCAGGGACACAAAGACACAGACAAATACACACACGGTGCTCCTGCATCCATGTGGTACAAAAACCTACACGCAGGTGGACACACACAGTAAATAAAAGTAAGTCTCAGCCAGGAATGAAACCCCTAAAAAGTTATAAGTGATGAGTTAGTTCTGAACAACTAACTAAACACATATGGAACACTAAAATCAACTCAGTATGCTATATATACAAAATGTAAAAATCGTGAGTTTTAGAATGCAGGAGGTAGGAATTATGTAAATGCAGCACTCATATATATGAAATTCTAAAAAAATAAAGAGTCCAAAGTGCCATTCACTCACTTTTTTGTTGTTGTTTTTGTTTTTTTGTAGACATGGTTTCTCTGTATATCCATAGGTATCCTGGACTCACTTTGTAGAGCCAAGCCAGCCTTGAACTTAGAGATCCTGCCAGCCTCTATCTAGGATTAAAGATGTGTGCCACCACAGCTGGCTCTATTTCTTCACTTCTATGTGTAGCATGTAGTTTTAGAATGTCTTTCTTTTCTACTCAGTCTGATACACTATTAATGAAATCTAACTTAAATATCTATCATCAAAAACCGAACAGACACTAAGTGTGGTAGAGGAAGGCAGATGGACCTGTGAGCTCCAGACTAGCAAAGGTGCATAGACAATGGTAAGTTGCTGCTATGTCCTTGCAAGGTTCCCAGAACCCTGACTGGAAGAAGTGAGGAAATGAAGAAAGGACAGACATAAAGACACACCAACACAGAAAAGCCAGGATGAGGTGGTCTGTTCTCTTAGGCAGATAAACTGTAGCACTCAAGAAGCTCAGCATGCTAATTATTTACACGGGAACAAGGAGGTGGTTTAACCTCAGTAGGAACAGACTCTGTAGGAAAACTATCCCCAGGCCATAAACATCCAGGGGCTACCATGGACAACATTTTACGAGAGGAAGGCTTTACCACTACCATGGGCATTCATTCATTCAAAATCTCAGTTCTTCCATATATGGTACTGTATTAAATAAAAGCTGAAGAAGCTCCAAGTTTTATTATGTCATACAATTCAGAAGCACAAGTCTAATAACAGTATCTTTACTTGAAGCAGTATGTTCTTTCATAACAAGGCTTAGCAGTTAAATGACGAGTCCCTTTCAATATTGGCAAAAAAGTCCCAAGGTTGCTGCAAGTACATTAATGTTTGTATCAGCCCACATCCCAAAAATCAATCCGCAGCAGTCAAAGCCTTTAACTAAGTTAATCATGTCTGAGTACCTACAGTTTTATAAACTGTTACTTTATACTTCCACCAAATATGTATCAAAAATTAACTAGCTATGAATAAATCCTACTTTCCAATTTTAAGAATTTTATTTGATTATCGTACACGCGGGTGGACACACACAGTAAATAAAAGTAAGTCTCAGCCAGGAATGAAACCCCTAAAAAGTTATAAGTGATGAGTTAGTTCTAAACAACTAACTAAACACATATGGAACACTAAAATCAACTCAGTATGCTATATATACAAAATGTAAAAATCGTGAGTTTTTACCACAAGGCAATGTGAGGGAAGAGGGTGAGAAGGAAGAAGTACCAAAGTGTAGCGAATTATTCTAGACTAATACTATGAAAAGGGGATAGAAGAAAATAAGCACATTTTAACGAATAGATTCACTGGACTAGAGATGGCTCCACAGTTAAGAGCACTTACTGTCCTGTAAAGGACCTGGGTTTTGTCCAGCACACAACCATCTGTAACTCCAATTCCAGGATATCAGATGCTTTTCAAATCCTCACAAGCACCAGGTGAACAAACATACATATATGCAGACTAAACATGACATATAATCTCCAAAAATATTAACAGATTTATCCAGTTAACAAATGCTGACCCAAGTAATTAACAACAACAAACATTTTCTCAACCAGTAAAGGAACAGAAAATGTAGAAGAGTGAAGAACAAAGTAACAAAAGGAGGGACCAATTCTTTCAGTCACATGAAAACCAGAGCTAATGGTAAAGAAAACAGCAAACCTGTTTAAAACTGTTGCAATCACAAAAAATTAAAACTTTACAAAAGTACAAACTGGTGCCTCAACTGTAGACAGAAGAGCTACACATGTGCAGCAAACACATACATAAAACTATCACTCAAGTTTTCAATGCACAGAAAACCTACCAGTCTAGATCTACACCCTTCTAAGTCTTGCTTAAGTCAGTTATGCCTGGAAGCTAAAAGTTCAAATAATTTTAAAAAAGGAAAATTGAGTGGACAACTTGAAATTCAAAGAGAAAAAATACTGCACACTCAAAATGTACTAAAATAAGGATAAACCGGACAGAAAGTGGAAAGGGGGTAAGAGAGAAAATATGGAAAGGGACAAAAACGAAGTACCATTTGAGAGGTTCTATGAAAAACCACAAATAGAAGCTTCGTAAAATATATATGTATATATAAGAAATCTAAATGGAATCACCAAATAATGGGAGAGACAAAGCCCTAATCAGACATCTCTCATCACCAATGAAGCCTCCATTTCTAAGGATAGGTTACATCTAATCAAGTTGTTGGCAAAAGGGGCCCCACAGACATACCCCAAGAACCCAGCCTATTGGTTGATCTCCACAAAATAAGACCCTACTGATGAAGACAATATCAACATAACTCAATGAATACAAAGAAGTCGATCTGATCTGGTACTACTTGAGGCCTTCACCCCTATGAAATAGTGTTCATGATACTGGACAGTACTCTGTATCCTACCAAAAAAGAAGAAGAAAAGTAAAAACCAACCCTGCTACAAACCCTTCGATTTACAATGGTGACCTACTCGCAAGATATGCGTGTGCATAGCTGCACAGAGCCTGTGGGAGTAACCAATCAATACCTGATTGGATTTAAGGCCCACACCATGAGATGGAACCCATACTTGAGATGGGTTTGGGTGGCCGAAACCTCTATCTTTGATAGTAATTTTATTGCTATGTTCCTTTATCAGGAGAAAACCAAATACTACTCTTCTGCTAAAGAAACATAGCAATGAAATTAATTACTCCCAATGATATTCTACTATACCTACAGATCAGTCAGTGCCAAGCTTAGTCATCATTCAAGACCATTCCTCCTGCAACGAATGGGAACAAATACAGAGCCTAAAGCCAGACAATGTGCAGAGAGTGATAGACTTAGGAACACCCAGCCTTAAATGGGATGTCTCTATCAAATCCCTCACTTCAGGGCTCAGAGAACTCTATAGAAGAGGAGGTAGAAAGAGTGTAGGAGCTGGAGAGGATGGAAGACAACACAGAAAGGTTTTCTAAACATAGCATATGAACTTACAGAGACTGTGGCAGCATGCACGGGGCCTGCACCAGATAGGGTCCTGAAGCTGAGGAGATGTGGACATACACTCTGGTCCCTAACCAAAAGCTATCTCCAATCAACAATCACTTACAAACGAAAAACTAGTTTATTCCGGGGAGTCTCATCAGAGAAAATCAAGGGCAGGGCCCCACGCCCAGTAGAAGGTAAACGCAATGGCATCTTTGGAAGCTGTATCATAATTTTGTATCTAGGCATTTTTTACAGGCCCTTTGCATATATACTATGGTTTCTGGTTTTGTGTTTTCATAAGATTAATGTGTGTGAATATATGTGTTTCTTGTGCTTTTTCTTTTTCTTAGTTTGTTTTGTCCTGTTTTTATTTTTATCTTCTTTTACTTTTTTTTTTTTTTTTTTTTTTTTAATTCCTTAGATACCTGCTTGTTTTCTCAGGGGAAACCAAAGGAAAAAAGGTATGGATAGGCATGGAAAGCCATAATCAGAATATACTGTATGGAAAAACAAACAAACAAAAAAACCTATTTTCAATAAAGAAAAAATTTAAAATAGGAAATGAGTGAATAACTTGCAACTCAAAGAGCAAAAATTTGCATACTCAAAATTTACTAAAATAATTCAGATGGTGATATGTGTTAAGATACTATGAGCCATTTAATTTACAACATTTAAAAACTAAAAGCCCAGCAACACAATAAAACAAACAGAACAAGACTAGAGAGATGGCTCAGCAGTTAAGAGCACTGGCTGCTCTTGTAGAGGACCCAAATGGCAGCTCACAAACACCTCTAACTCCAGTCCTAGGTCATCTGACGCCTCACTCTGGCTTCCACGGAGTGGAATGCATGCAAATGGTGCACAGACACACATGCAAACAAAATACACACACCAAGAACTAGCAAAAATGTAAGAAAACAAACAGCAAATAATGAAAAGGGTTGACACTTGAAAAAAATAATCCCATTTTATTTTCCAAAAGTCCAACCTGGCACCTCAAAAATAGACACTAAAAATACACACAAAACCCCCAAAAAGCATACACAGAAATGCACAAAACTACACTAATTTTAGTTACTACACAAAGGCATAAGTGAACATTTTATGATAGGGGTAGGAGGTAGCTCAGTGGTAAAATGCTGGCCTAGGGCTAGATTTTTGCAAAGGGCTTGATTTCGATCTGTGACAAATCACTCACACACACACACACACACACACACACACACACACATTATACCACATCACACCACACCACACCCAGAGAACACAACCACAAAGAATAAGGTAACAACCTGTTTAGGTGTGATATGCTTTTGCTTTGAGCAACAAATCAGCAAGATGGTCTGTTCAATATGCACTACAAACAAGCGTGGTTCACAAGTATTGCTCCTCCCACTTTACTTCCAGGAAAAACAAACAAACAAACAAAGGCCCGCTTAATTCCATAGAGAGAAAGGCATATTATGAGTTGTTCACATATTTAAAAAAAACATAACCACAGAAGAAAACTTTTTCTTTTCTTTTTGGATTAAAAAAAAATATTTTGTTGTGTCTGTGTGCATGCTCGTGTGTGCGTGCACTCACGGGCAACACATGTTGGAAAAGCCAGAAGGAAGCATCCAATCCTCTGGAGCTGCAGTTGCAGGTGTTGTTAGAGAGCCTGACATAGTGCTGGACACCCAATTGTGGCCGCCTGGAACAGCAGTACACACTTGCAGCTGAGCCATATCTGAACCCCTCTCCTTTGTGTTTTTAAAGACAGAACTCACTATGTAGCACAGGCTGGTCAGTATGCAGTCTTAAATCATCCTGCCTCAGACTCCTGAATGCTGGAATGACAAGTGTGATAAGCCATCACAACAAAACTGGCTATACATGTACTTACTGATTACTGAGGTATCAACTTTTGTAAAATAAAAATACAACTAGCATAAAACACGATTCCAATATTCTTTTCTGTATAGATTTCTGTTATTTGGGGATCTTTTTAAAAAGAATAAAAATATAGCACTTTTACCAAGACAATCTATTAAATAAATGTAAGTATACTAGAAAGATGAGCCTCAACTGATGAGTAGCTCTGAGGAGATAGCCCAGAGGGTGAAGTGTTTGCTGTGTCCCAGCCCAAGGACCTGATTTGGATACCCAGCATACTTTTATAAAAGCTGTGTTGTAGCACACATCTATATCCCAAGTGCTGGTAGGCAGAGATAAGTGGATCCCTGAGGCTTGGTTACTGACTAGCCAGTCTAGCCAATCAGTGAATCCAGAGCCAGTGAGCAATGGGAGACAACATTCTGAGAGAACCTGTGGTGGCCGAAGGAACGTACACAGATGAACATACACACAGGCACACATCACAAACAAAATATTAAAAAGAAAATTCACAATATACTACTAACTAAACTTAGATTCTGCCTAATTAGAGTAAAATTCCAAACAGCCGTTCTCAAAACTGGAATTAAAATACTTATGGCTCAAAGATGAAGAACACCTTAAGAGCAATTATATTTAAGTGTGCTTAGGTATTTAATGACTGTTCAAATCATCTGAAGTAGATGAATGAATACATGTTAACATGTTAAGAAATCATAAATATTTTAACTTCCTCTAATAACCCACTTATCTGTTGTTAAGACTATTTGTCCTTACTAATTTACAAATTAGCTCAATATTCACAATGCAGTGCTATAATTCATTTTAACTTCCATATATTAAGAATGTACTCTGTGTGCATATACACACTAAATACAAATATTCTACAAAGCAAGTTTGTTTATTCTACATACATCCAGTTCAAGAATGAATCTTATACAACATATAACACATATAACATGTAGCTTCTTCCTGGTACATGCTTTTTAAAAGTTCCAATTAAACTCATAATGATCAGGCATATAGTTAAATAACTGTCACAGGTACACACTCAAGGTAAGTCTCCTTCCATTCCAAAGCCCCTGGGAAAACTAGTCTGATGAAACTAAACACCAGGTATGGTACCTCCTGAAAAAAGCAATTTTAGTAATAGACCCATTGTCAGAGCATAAACTTCTGATATTGTAGGCGAAATCCTACACTTGAAATGGGAATGAATAAGCAGCTGAAAATGGTGGTACATATCTTTAATCCCCACAAAGGTCAAAGAAGCAAGTGGATCTCTGTGAATTCAAGACCAGCAAGGGGCACACAATAAGACCCTGTCACCGAAAGAATCAGGTTGCTTGTGGTATGAGAACATAAAATTAAAAATTCTTCACAAAAAACCTACCAGTAAATAGGAACTTTATTAATATAAACCCAATTTACTGTATTTCATACTGTTGTCACATGCTTAAATCACTAGTGGCAAAAGTAATATAGTCAACAATTCAACTTCACAAAAGCGTCTCCCCTTCAGTAAATATCAAGTCCTAAATTGGAACACAAAGACTAACATGAAGCACAGCAACATGCTTACAGCATCACACTTAGTATTTCCTTTAGTGTCCCCGATGTTTTCAATGTTTTACAAAAGATTAAATGTTTAGTTATTGGGAGAAAGGGACGCATAAACTCTAAACTAAATAAACTAATCTCTTAACTATAAATACTTCATCAATTATCAAGATACTACCAAATAAACAAAAGAAGAAATATTATTTTTTGATAAAGGAATGTTGCTGCTATCATGCAGGTTTAAAGTCTGAATACCCTGAAACTCATAAAAGTGATTCAAGTTGTTTTTCAATAAACATTATAAACATTTATGAGCAAAAACTTGGCAAGCACTAGAGACAATAGTCAATTTTCAATCACATAGAGTAAAACTTAAGAAAAAAAACCAATCTTTATTGTTAAGATTAAACCTTTAGATTATGATTATGTGCATACCCATTAAATCCAGTGACAATTTTCAGTATTCTTTCCTTCATTTCATCAAAGGGAATATATTCAACATTAGGATTGGGAGGACCTCTTGGCTCAGGAGCTGAAGTTCTGAAATCATCCATCACTTTCTCCAGTTTAAAAATAAAATAGCCTTTGAACTGGGACCACTGGATCCTATAGAAAAAAGTCAGAAACCATTAACAATTATTTAACAATAAACATAAATACAAACATTTTAAAGATGCTTGTAATTTCCATGCTATAATGATTATGGAGACTAGAAAAGTCTCTTGCCATTAAAAGTACAGAACAAGCCAGGTTTGGTGGCACCTTTAACTCCAGCACTTGGGAGATTGAGGCAGGAGAATTTCTGTGAGTTTAAGGCCAGTTTTGTCTACAAAGTAAGTTCCAGGCCAATCATGGACCATATAAGTGAAATCTTGTCTCAAAAAAATAATATAAACAAATAACTAAAAAGCCTAAATAATTTTAACCCATACGGTAACTCACAGCTGCCCACAACTCCAGTTCCAAGAAATCTGACACACTCTTGTGGCCTACTTGGGTATGAGGCACTCACAAGGTACACAAGTAAGTACTCAGGCAAACCCCCATACACCCATACTGCTGACTTTTTAAGAAGTCAGCAGTTCTTACTGCTATATGAGCTTGGGAAAAGCAGGTTGCAGTGAGCTGGTCAATGTCAGGATTTCAGGGCTTGTGAAACAGCTGAGATGTTTACTGCCTGGGTCTCAAAGGGCATCCCTGTACAACATCCCGAGTGTTAATACCTTCCTGCAAAGATGGAGTATTTTTATCTTGGAGGAAACTGCCACACAACAATGAATAGAGATGAAAAATAAATAGGGTTCTTTTGTATATCTTTCTCATGCATGTTTGTATGCCTGTATGTATATATGGTCACCTGTGCAGGCAAAGGATGATGTTGGGCTTGATTTCTCCACAGTTGTTGAGTGGGGTCAGCGTCTCTTGTTGAACCCAGAACTTGCTGGTAAGGCCTGGCTGACTAGCCAGAGGGCTTTAAGGATCTCCTGTGTTTACCTTCTAAGTGCTGAAATTATAGGCAGGCCACCACACACACCTGGTACTTGACCCTGTGCTGTGGCGAGATGCCCTATGTGCTGCAGCATGGCCAACCTATCCACTTGTGGCAGCAGCACCAGCCACTCCTCAGAGGTAACAATCAAATGAACTGCCACCAGTTAAGAACCACTCCAATCCTTAATCCCTTCTGCTGAGGACTACAAAGACAAATGAAACAAGGAAATCCAGACCCTCAAACTGAAACCTCACAATGAGACATAAAACAACATACAGATGAAAATAAAAATTCTAAAGTATAGATGATTCATTTAAAAATGAATACTCCAGCACTGTGAGGTTTAAAAGGGCAAGGTAAACATCCAGCTTAGTCTTCCTGCTGTCTATGCTCTTGGTACCACCATGGGTGTGTTACTAAGACACTGTAGCCCAAACTAAATTTCTTCTCCTTTAAGTTGCTTTTGTCAGGATATTTTATCACAAAAAATGAGGTCACCAAAACAAGCAGCACATGGTAAGATGTCTGTAGTTTGAAGCTGAACGTAATATATATCAAGGTACTTGATCATCCAGAATTTGGTATCAGCAGGGTTTCTAAAACAATCCCTGAAGGATGCACTATCGCTTTGCATAAAGAATTCACAAGGGTAACTGAAAGTAGCCACCCTAAGAATTGACAAGACAGACCTGTATCAAAGCACAATATAAAATTCATAATAACAGAATTCAAGAAAACAACACTGTAAGATTTCATTGATGAAATACATCAGAGGATCTAGGACTTAAGAAGATCCCAAATAAACCATAATTATAAAGAGGAAGAGCCTTCATTATAAAAATTATCATCTTAATTGTAAGATAAAGATTCCTATCTTTATAATATGATAGAATTAAAAACCTACAGGCAACCAATTTGGAATAAATAATCAAGACTGGCTCTTTCTGGGCCAGCAAGATGGCTCAACAGGTCTGGAAGGAGCATGCTGCCAAGCCTAGTGACCTAAGTTCAATTTCTACAACCTACATGGTAGGTTCCTTGCAAGTTATCCTCTGACCTTCATATAAACAGCTACACTTATAGCCATTACCCCCACACAATCTAAACTTTAATAAGTCCCTTCATCACGGGGTACAAAGGCCCTTGCCTATAATTCTAGCAGAGGGAGTCCTGTCTCAGACATCTACAATGGGGCTTCGTGGGTCAGCCCTTCCAAAGGTCACAACACCCAAGGGATGATGCAGAAGCAGCATGTACACATGACATTGGCTAAGTGATCAAACATAGTTCCCACTCACATTCTGATTATATTTCTACCAGACAGAAGCATGTTTCACAAGAGTCATGTGTTAAAACAAAGAATGAGGAGATGTACTTAGCCCATCTGACAGAATACACTAAGACAGTGTTTCTCAACCTGTGAGTCACAAACCCTGGGGGGGGGGGGGGGTTCAAATGACCCTTTTCACAGGTGTTGCCTAAGATATTTACATTACAATTCCTAATAGTAGCAAAAATTAGTCATGAACTAATGACTAATGAGTAATTTTATGTTTGACAGTTACCACATAAGGAACTGTATTAAAGGGTCACAGCATTACGAAGGTTGAGAGCCACTTTCTAAGGAGACATATATGCTCCCCTCTTCAGGTGTCACACTTGCTGCTCTTGCAGAGGGCCTGGATTAAGTTTACATAATCCACACTGTGGGTGACAACCATCTATAAATCCAATTCCAGGATTGATGTTCTCTTCTGACCTCCAGGAGTACCAGGTATGCATGTTGTGTACATATATACATAAAATAAAAAATAAAGTAGAAAGAAATATAAGAACTTGGAAATGAGGGTAACATCCTGAGATGGCATTAATAAGAGAAAATCGGATCAGTTAATGAAGACATTTTGTTTGTTTTTCAAGACAGGGTTTCTCTGTTCCTGGAACTCACTCTGTAGACCAGGTTGTCCTCAAACTCAGAGATTCACCTGCCTCTGCCTTAGACTAGTATAGAAAAAAAGGGGGGAAAATATGCACTTAGCTTTGTCAAATTCTAGAGATTTACTTTTATAGTATTTGATGAGGGAAAGACATTTACGTATTTCACATTTCAAAAGTCCTACTCCACCAGGATTTTTCCAGTGCCCTGACCCTTATCTTCACCCTTCAATACTTCACTAACAACTCCCTTACCGTTGCATTCAATGACCTCACTTCCTGCCTGTTTTCTAAAAACGAAAGCAAACATTAGGGAGGGAATGCCCAGCTTTCTCAGGTACACCTGATGAATGATCTATGAATGATCATCTACAATAATGAACAATCTCCCCTCTTATCACTTACAGATATATTTCATTGGTAGATTATATCCCACCTTCATACTTCTTCCATCTTCATTTTCTCTCTTTACTGATCTTTCCTAGTTCCCACCTCATTTCTTCATTGTCCTATATAGTACTATTCCTGTAGTGGTATCTCCCAGTCAGGCTTTCAAGCTCTACCACTAAATCTAATTTGTCACTATCCAGATTATCAGTGACCTCCATGCCTGCTCTATGAGAAGCATCTGCAAGGGTACCATTCTTCCTCATTGTCAACTGCTCCATGCTGCACCACTCAACAGCTCAACCTACCTCTTCTTTATGCTGACAGTGGTTTCCCCTAGTGTAAAAACTACACAGGGGGAAACCACTATCAACTGGATCCATTTCCCAGACTTATGCATTCAACCATGTATTTCACATTTCCATTTTGCTAAAAGTACCCATTACCAAAACTGATTTTTCCCAATTATTCCTGCCAGAATTTTCTTCTCCATGTTATGAAATTTCTAAATTACTGACTCCTTTCCTTCTACTACATCTTCCTATCAATAAAAATCTTGTTATACCTTTAAATTATGAAGAGAATATAGCTGGGGGCCAGGAATGTTAGAGGCCAGAGGATTTCTGGAGTTCAAGGCCAGCCTAGACCACAAAGTTCTAATCCTGTCAGGGCTTTTGAGATCCTGTTTCAAAAATAAAACAGAAAGCTGGGTGTGGTGGTAAACACTTTTAAGCCCAGCACTCATGAGACAGAGGCAAGGCCTCCAAGACTTTGAGGACAGCCTGCTCTATACAGCAAGTTCCAGGCCAGCCAGGGTTACACAATGAGAACCTGTCTGAAAAATAAACAAATAAATATATATACAAACCAATCATTACAACCTCTGCTGTCATTTATTCAAAAGTAACACTATTCCTTAGCCTGAATTCAAGCCTTCATGAGGGTACAAGTACAGCTTAGTGGTAGAGCTGTGTAGAGAGTTGGATTAGCGCAAATAAAGGGGATTTAAAAAAAACAAATAAACACCCCCACATCTCCCTTACCATACCCAAAAGGGTTCAGC
Source organism: Psammomys obesus (assembly GCF_907164565.1). Taxonomy (NCBI): domain Eukaryota; kingdom Metazoa; phylum Chordata; class Mammalia; order Rodentia; family Muridae; genus Psammomys; species Psammomys obesus. Next base: position 13,186,327 of record NW_026596101.1, read on the forward strand.
ACAACCATTCACAGTACAATTCCTTCGATAATGTGGTCTAACATTACCTTTATCTGCATCAAACCTGGGTTTTCATGAAGGGTAAATACCCGTCTTCAAGAGGTCCACAATGAGGCACGGGGTATACATGTGATTCTGCCACTTCTTTCCTCCCTTGACCATCCCACTCCTGCTGCTCCCTAGTCTATGAAAATGCTGCACACCCTACTATTGTTTAACACTAAAACAAAACATTACCAAAAAAGTCTGTATCTGTACATTATTGTGTGACTATAGAACAGGTGAAAGGGTCTAAAAAGCTCCATGAAGCTCACACTCTAAGCCAAGTGTCAGCACAGCAAATTACACACATGACTAAGGAAGTCATCAAATGTCATGAGCACAACATGCTGAAGGGAGGTTTTCCTGAGGGGCCTTACCATGTCTTTTAAAGATCGGCACCCAGAAAGGAGGAACATGCAGTCATTGTGATGAGGGAGGAGGAAAATTAAGCAGGCACGTGTTCACAGACTCTTAAACTATTAAAAATTAGTAAGTAAATTAATTAGGTCAAGTTCCTGGGAAGGGATCAACCATTTTTAATGGTTAAAGCATTAGATACTCTGATGCTAAAAAGTATGGCATGAGCCAGCACTGTGCACACACATGTAATCCCAGAACTCAGGGAGGCCAGCCTGGTCTACAAACTGCGTCCAGAACAGCCAAGGCTGCAGAGAAACACTGTCTCAAAGGAACAAAACAAAAACAAAACCAACAACAAAAAAGTATAGCATGAGAAATGAATGGCTTTTCTTAGTATGGCTTAGTGGCACACAGCTTTCCCATTAAAATTAAAATTTTTATTTTTTTAATTTTTTTATATACATTAGTGTTTTGACTGCATGTATGACTCTGGGCTTATGTTGAATTTTCCCTGAGCAGGAATTACAGACAGTAGTGAGCTGGCCTGTGGGTGCTGGGAATTGAACCCAGGTCCTCTGAGCCGTGCTCAGAAACCATCTCTCCAGCCCAATTTTACTTCTGTTTTGTCTCCTGAGACAGGGTTTCTATGTTTGGCCTTGGCTGTCCTAGACTTGCTTTGTAGCCCAGGCTGGCCTTGAATATACAGAGATCTGCCTGCCTCTGCCTCCCTGAGTGCTGGGATTACAGGCATGTGCTACCACCTCTGGCTCAATTTAAAATTTTATTTCTTATAAATATTTAAAATATTATGAGAGTAGCATCTTAACTCAAGTCTTTGTGAACACTTCCAAATAAGCCATTTAAATATACACCCAGCAGATTACCTAATACTTGATGTTTCACCTCAACATTCACAGAATCTGGGCTTTAGTCTGTACAATCTTCAATTAGCCACAAATTAGGGAGATTATTGTTCTCATAAACACTATTAACACCAAATGGTATCCACATTTTGAACATTCCTGAACAACAAAGAGACAAACAAATAATCCTCTAAAAATCTGAAAAAAATAACTATCCTCCCAGGGCTCAAAACTTCAGATTTTGGAGGATTTGGACATTCAGATTAGGGAAGGTCAACTGGTAAATCCAGAAAATTTCTATTTTAGATATGGAATGTCATACTATATCAACTATCCATTAAAATGTCAAACTTTTTCATACTTAAAATAAGCCACAGTTTAAGGCCAAGGAGATGGCTAAGCAGCAAAGGCACCCACCCTACAAGCCTGACAACGTCAGTTCAATCACCAAGACCTACATATTGGAACCAACTCCTTAAAGTTATCTTCTGCGAGTGCATGCACAAGTGTGGCACACATGTGAGATTAAGTCCTGAGTGAATATGTCTGGCTGACATAGGTGTGGCCAGGGGGCAAGCCTTCCCAAGTCAGGCTCACCCCAAACACCAAAGCCTTTGACCTCTGACTAAAAGCAGTGTACCCATAGACTCTCAACTACAGTTCCTGGCTTCCCTACAGACACCTCCCACTGAGATTAGGTTAAACACTCACCTCACATGATCCCAGCTAGTTTTTTGTTTTGTTTTGTTTTGCAATGTTCAGTTTCCTTTAATGACCCCCATCACCCTTGAAGGGTGGGAGCAGGAAGCTAGGAAACTGCAAGACAATGATGCCTTGATTGATGGCTTTGCCCACAGGCTGGAAAGCCCCTCCCATGAAAAGTACTCTCAAACCAGGGTCTAGGGCTCCTCAATACCAGGATCCAGTTTCCACCACATATATGACTCATAGTCCCCCTGCCAATCTGGACTCAGCAGAAAGGCAAGCTCTTGGCCTAAGAAAACCCAAAGACCAGAAATGGAGCTGCTGTTGTTGGTTCGAAACACAATGACACTAGCAAAGGCATTCTTCCTCAGTTTGTCCTATCGCTGAAACATTCCAATGATGAGGCTACAACTCATGAAGGTCTGGGTGAGTTCTTCAGGGAAGCAGTACTTGGCATACCACAGGGACCATCCATCCTTATCAAAGTGCTCCCAAAAAACTAGCAGTGCCACTGAGGTGTCCTCATTGTAGTACTTTCACTTAAACTCATCCAACACAAAGGTGCTCTTGGGCAGGTTAGTGAAAGGGTCCTTGGCCCAGGGCTCAGCAGCCAGCGACTGTTCACACTCATCTATCTCCTCAGGAGCTGGGACACCTGCCTTTTCTCCTCTTTCGTTTGGCTTTGAGTTTGTTTCTCTTCTTATGAACCCTTTTCTTTCCTTGGGATGTCCCTTTTAGGCTGGCTCTGCAAATTTCTTAGCATCACATTGGACCATCTTCTCACACTGCTTCACTTCCCCCAGGACAGCCCTGGGGCTGGTTAACACAGGTAAGGAACCATCAGTTGGTATCGGGGAAGGCCTGGCGAAAAGGTGACTCTAAGACCTGTTTATACTATACAGCCACAACAGGTTACAAACAACTGCGATATCAGCCAGGGTCACCCGCTCACCCACCAGGAAAGTCCTTGTCTTCCAGTGAGTGTCCAGAAGCCCCAGGATTTGCTTCACCTCCTCTTTCACATTTTCAGTGGCTTGTTTGCTGTCGAGCATGATGCCTAAAGTGGGGTACACCCAGGTGGTGGCTAGAGGAACCATGTCACTGTCAGCAAAGCTGCACCACCTGATCTGCCGGTTCTGGCGTACTTCCCCAAAGCCCATTGTCGCTTACGTAGTAGGCGATGGCATTGCTCTCAAACACACAGAATTTGTCATCGCCCTCAAATGCTGGAACCTTGCCAGCAGGAAATTTTAGGAGAAATTCAAGGGTGCAGATGGTTTGGCCAAAGTGGGATGGTGCAGAGAGCACATGGACCTGAGCTCCACTGAGGGCCTTGAAGGCCCTACAGTTTTCAGAGTATGTGTACAGAGGGTCCCAGGCACCATGGTGATTCCGCAGAGAAAGGGCTAAGCTGGCTTTTCGTTATGCTTGTCAGTATGTCTATCCTTTCTTCATTCCCTAGTCAGGTTTCCAGGACCTAGTTCGTGGTACACACACAATAAATATCCTTTAAGAGTGAATGCTCTTCTAAGCTGCTAGAGCTATCAACCAATACATTTAAACATATGCTTCTCCTAAAACTTCAAACAGTTAAGACTAGGTATTAAATATAAGACTGTTTTACAGTAAAAAAAAAAAAAAAAAAAAAAAAAAAAAACAAAAAACCAACTTCCTGGGGGCTGGAGTACTAGACCTAACATTAAGATTCAATCCCCAGAGAGGGGAGGGGAAGGAGCAGGAGGGGGTAATTTAATTTACACATTAAAATGAAGGAGAGGGGTCTGAAAAGATGGCTAAGTAGTTAAGAGCTTGCTCTGACAGAGTTCTGCTCCTCTGGCCTGTATTGCCAATACACTCATGCTATGTATCCCCACCCCAAACACACACAATTCCAATTATTAAAATAAACCTTTTAAAACATGGGGATAAAGCACATATTGACAAAAAGCATATATATGTACATCTGTTTATATACATATATATTTAATTTCTAGCCAGCAAAGAGATCCCAGAATTAAGCCATTACTCAGATTAAGTTATAATTATGTCAAAACTGTAAAAGAATTTACATAAATAATAAACAGGAAAAAATGTTTAAGTGTAAATATTTATTTACATTTTTCTCTGTTATGTGTCACACATAGAGTGCTAGGCTAGTACAAACACTGAACAACAAACACTGGACAACTGGACAGTGAAACCTACTCACTGAGCTTCTCCCCAGCCTGCTAAGGTACTTGGGTACTTGCAACACAAGCATGAGAACCAACCTACCTGGTATTCGCAATGACAAAGAAACCCTGCATTCAAGGCAAAGGAGAAAACAGACATCTCTGACCATACTAACACACACACACTCACTACAGTCTTGTAAAAATTTTATCTCATAAATAGAAATGTGTAAGAAAACCAGTGGTCATTTGTTGACCTTCTTCTGGACCCAATTAGTCTTAAACTCATCTAAAGGACTACTTAACACATTTCTCTTAAAGAACTCCACTTTCAGTCAGGCCCAAAGGTACACATCCACTATAACAGTTTGCTTGAGAAGCTGAGGTAAGAGAAGCAAGGACTATGAAGTATCTCACATAAACAGAAAAAAACAGTTTATAGACCTTTCCTCTAGGCCGAATTTTAAAAATATTATAGTATGTCTGAGACAGTAAAATAACAAAATAAGTGAAATTTAATATTTACTATGAAAATACCACAAATGTTGTGTATAAGCTGTTCAAATACCTAACTAGCTTCACAGATTGTACTAAATAAATCTAAGCCCTTTCTTACACCTCCTTTAAACACAGCTGTAGGAATTAAAATGTTTCTGCAACTCAACATACACTTGCAAGTTATCTTCAACAATGCACCCACACTCTAAGTTAATCAGTAAACCTGAGGTTCATTTACTGTGCAAATCTGTGGCAAGTTTTAACTCAACATGAGATCTTACAATATACACAATTTGAAGCCCTAAAATTTCAATGCAATGACTTGTGCAGATGGTGCCTTTCACAGTAATTATGGCCAGATGAGGTCATCTTCACAGAACCTTCGTGATTAGGTTAGAGACATGAGAAGCTGACATTCTCTGAAGTATGATGAAATACTGGCAAGGGAGACAACTAAGTTTCACCACCACAGGATACCCTCACCTTAGACTTCCAATCTAAGAAACTAGGAGAAAAGACCTATTCACTCAGCCATGCAGCCTCTAAATTGTTACATCAGTCCCAAGCTAAAATAGTCGAGTCTACTATTTTAGAGAATAAATGATTCAAAATGCATGATCCCAGCTAGGTGTGGTAGTGTATATGCCTATGGTTCCAGCATTTGAGAAACAGCAACAAAATTTCTAGGCCAGACTGGCAGAAACCTAACAGGTGCCAGGAGTTCTGGGACTACAGAACAAGACCTAGTCCCACATAAATAAACAGAGCCAGGCCTATTATTTCACTATCTGGAAACTGAAGACAGACTACAGGTGCTAATAAGGATAGAGAATTCAGTGTCTTCCTGGGCTACAAGCAATTCATGTTCAACAAAAATTTAAAAAATAACAAGTACAGTCATGTATGTGTGAAGCAGAGACAGGAAGATCTCTGTGAGTTCCAGGCCATTCAGGACTAGAGACCCTGACTCCAAAATAATAATAATAACAATAAAAATGAAACACATACAAGAGAGAGAAATAATATGATCAGAGACTGGCTTGACACGAGACATGTTTTTAACAAAATATTTACAACACAGAATAGAAAACAGTAAAATAAGATTTTAAAGGGCACATATGAAAATACATTTATTTGTATATAGTAAAAAAAAAGATTTTAAAGGGCAAGATCACCATTTTCTTTGACAATCTAAGATCTAGGAAATGGATAAACTGAAGAAGAATGGACAGGTTCTGGATGTATGAAAATTGAAAGTAAACAGACAAACTTATCTCCAAATATTTACACACACACAGTCAAGGTTCAGATACTTTCTACTGTGTTCTAAAGTTAAAATATTGTCTTATGTCGGCATTAAAAAAAAAAAAAACCTAGTAATGGTGATGTGCATCTGCAATGTCAGTGTTGGATAAGAAAGTCAGGATTCCTAGGGCCTGTGGTCCTAAATAGTGAGCACTTACATAATTAATGAGTCCAGAGTCCAAGTGAGAAAGCTTGTTTCAAAAGTCAAGGTGGCCACATACTTTTAATACTGGGACTCAGAACACAGAGTCAAGTAGCTCTCTGTGAATTAGGCTAGCCTGGTATACATAGTAAGTTCCAGCCCAGGCTGAATACACATATACTCTCTCTCTTCACTTCCCCTTCCTTCCTCTTTTCCTCTCTCCCTCCCTCTCCCATCTAGTTGAGGTTAGATAGATATATGTGGAAAGCTACTGAAGACCAACACTCACCCCAACCCCTCCCCCTACTTCTCTACACTAACATCCACACAAAGTGAGTTTTTTTGTTGTAAATATTTAAAATTTTTCCTCTATCTTTTAACCTAGCTCTCTGTGTGGCACACCCGAGGCCAAGTCAAGTTCTGCCTGTAGAACCACGGGTAAAAATAATCTATCAATACATATATGAAACATGAACATTTCTATGAAGAAAGACAACCATGAATTTTTTTTTTTTTTTCATTTAAAAATTCAGTCATACACTGCATCTATGTTTTGGTCAACAGAATAGTAAAAGTATACAATGAAAATGAGAACTTCCTAATTGCCTCGTGTGATGGCAGAGCCACGTCATCAAAGTAATGTACTGCAGCAAACCCAACAGCATCTACAGTTACTACAATGCCTATTCTTGGTAAGAACATGTGCATCACCGGCCTACACACATTTTACTGCTAGAGAATTTCTAGCTAAGGCAAAGTTGACTGTGTAACAGCAAACTCCATGGTGTCAGCTGCCACATCAAACACCAAGAGGACCCACTGACTACCTACCACCTTTTTTGTTTGCAATCTCCAATGTTTGCAAATAGTATCAACTTTCATCAAGGTCATCAAGGTTCTCAGAAAGTATCCCCATCAAGTGATGCAGGACTGTTTGTAAGGAGCCTTTTGAAAAGTCTTAAATAACAAGGTGAAGTCATCCTATGTTGAAAACCTAAGGGGCTGGAGTAATGACTCAGAGGTAAAGAGCACTGGTTGCTCTTCCAGAGGTCCTGAGTTCAATTCCCAGCAACCAAATGGTGGCTCACAACCATCTATAATGAGATCTGGTGCCCTCTTCTAGTGCAGCCAGAACATTGTAATAAATAAATCTTTAAAAAAAAAAAAAAGGAAAACCTAAAATATGCTGGGTCATGGTGGCGCACACCTTTAGTCCTAGCGCTTGGGAGACAGAGGGAGGTGGATCTCTGAGTTTAAGGTCAGCCTGATCTAGAGCGTTCCAGGACAGTCAAGGCTACACAGAGTGACCTTGAGGTATGGGGGACTAAAATATTTTTTATTTCATAAAAGATTTATTTTGGGGCTAAAGAGATGGTTCAGCGGTAAAGAGCACTGACTGCTCTCCCAGAGGTCCTGAGTTCAATTCCCAGCAACTACATGGCAGGTCATAACTGTAACTCTAGTTGCACAGCATCTTACACCCTCACAGACAAAACACCAATGCACATAAAGGGTAATAAAAAAAAAAAAAAAAGATTTATTTTATCAGTATACCTGTTTTCTCTGCATGTGTTTATGTGTACCATGCAGTGCCCAAGGAGGTCAGAAGAGGATGTCAGCTCTCCTGGAACTGGAGTTACACAGATGTTTTTTGCGCCACAGTGTGGGTGCTGGGAAGCAAACACAAGTCCTCTGCAAGAATACATACTTTTAACCACTGAACCATCTCTCCAGAGTCATCAACAATGTTTTTAAAGTTGCCACATTTGGGCTGTGCCAGTGATTTCAATCATGTCCTAGAATGAGTGGGAGAGCAAGACCATACACCACAAAAAAAATACAAGAAAGCCAGGCAACAAAGTAATCTTAAACCTATTAAATGAACAGGAGCAAAGACTAAAAAATACCAAAATTGGTGATGAAGACAGGAAAGACAACAGCCCTGTGAACAATGTTGGTGTCATCAATAGTATCTACTCACTGACTCAGTAAATACTTATAAATGTAGGCCTGGGTGGCACCAACCTGTAATCCTAACACTAGAGGCAGAAGCAGTAGTATCAAATCTGGGGTTCAAGGCCATTCTTGGCTACATACAGAGTTCAAGGCCAGTATGAGCTACATATACTGTCTCTAAAATGAAAAATATTCACATTCTACCCACAGTCAAGATTGTTCCATGAAGAAACACTGTATAAAACCCTTAAAAAGTAAGACCAGTCTCTGTGCCAAGAACTGGTAGGAGACACAGAATGCAGAAATAACTCTGCCAGTCATCGTGGAAAGATCCCTTAAGTATAATCAGAATAAAATAATCTACAAAAACAAATTCCTTTTGGTATGCAAAACTTGACACAATCTGATAATGGTCAATAAGAAGCCATCTTATCTTCCCTTTTTATAGACACAAGAATAGTGCAAAACCTACAAGTGTCAGTAAAACCTCTCGGATCTCTTCAAATACTTACAAAATGTATGCCTTCTTCATATAATAAAAAGGCTAGGTTTATGTATTACAAACCAAAATAACAGATCAGTCTAATCAACAATGTCACATCAAATTTATGCCTCTACAAAAACTGTATTTACATAAGTGTTTAGCTTTTTTTTGAAACAGGGTTTTGTAGCACTGGCTACCCTGGACTTGCTCTGTAGACCAGGTTGGCCCTAAACTCAGAGATCCACCTACCTCTGTGGCCTGAGTGCTGGGATTAAAGGCATGCCATCACCACACCCGGCCTTTGAGGTTACCAGAAAATGTCAAAATGAGATATTAAGAGCACACAGCTCACCTATCTTACTGCCTTTCACTAAGTGCCTTGAAGTGTTCAAGCATCACCAAACACAATCTTCCAATACCTTCCCAAACACTTATCCCATCCACAAGGCTCAGGCATCAGGACATATACTGTATACAGTATCAAAAAGAAAGAAGAGCTGTGTAGCAGGAACATGAGATAATCAACAACAATCTCAAGTAAGGATGATAATGGAACCCTACACCTAACATTTAACTTTGAATTCGAATGGTGGTTTTAAGACTGCAGCAGTGGAGAAGGAAGGTGTCACACAAGTGAGCACAACACAAGCAGTACATAAAGTTCTGCCAGGACCTGAGTTATTGACCATGCCCAAGTATAACTGCAATGCTTACCATCCGTACATTCTTAACCTTTGTAAGCCTGCCCTATTTTAAACAGAATATATACTTCTCAGAAAACAGTCACAAAAAGTAAAGCAGAGTATGCATAGGAAATATTGATATCTTATACAAAATATTTCACAAAATCTCTTTCTTGAAATTTGTTGGGAGACAGTTAACAACCCAAAGCAGAGGTTCCAGTGTGAGCCAGGCATATGCTCATCAGTACTAAGGGGGCTAAAGCAGGAGGATCACAAGTCTAAGGGAAGCCTGGGCTAAAGGGCAAGGTTTATCTAAAAATAACTTTGCCAGGCAGCTACGGTGGTGCATGCCTTTAATCCCAGCACTTGGGGAAACTGAGAAGGCAGATCTCTTGAGTTCAAAGCCAGCCTAATCTATATAACTACTTCAGACCAGCCAGATCTACACTTCGAGACCCTACCTGTACAAAAACCTCATACTGAAACCCATTATGTATTAAGTAATATATGCTAATAAGAAAACTTTGGATGGAGGAGCTAGGGAGACAGTTCTGAGGGTAAGAATGTTTGAGAGACCTAAGTTTGACTTTTCAGTATCCAAATAAAAAGGAATGGCTTTGTATGCATGCAACCCCCAGTGTTGGGTGGAGACAGGTGGATCATGAGAGCTCCAACCAACCCAGCTTAGCCAAAAAAGGTGAGATTCCACCTTTCTGGCCTCCACGTGTGTATGCACAGGCGTTCCCCAAAGCTCATACACAAAACACAATAACACAAAAACAGTATGTATTCTAATGTTTAGAGATACAGACACTGAAAGTAACTTACAAAACTACAGCTCATTCAACAGACCAAGTTTTAGATGTTATACCCTTAAAATTAAAGGGAAAATTAACAGAAGTTAGACCTGAGGAAGGAAAAACAAAAAAACCCAAAGCCTTTAGTCTGCAGTTTCTTCCATGAAAACAAAAACTGGAGTTGGCAAGATGGAATACAACCTGATGACCCAAGTTTGATTCTGGGACCACATGGTGCAAAGAGATAGTGATTCTTGCAAGGTGTCCTTTGACTTCCACACTTCAATAAATGTGTTATAAAAAAACTCAGACTGAAAATCAATATGCCCCAGCATTTAGTAGTTACTAAAAGGTTAAAAGGGGGAGGAGCAGACAAAATTCATAAAAGCAAGACATGGTTGACATTTGACACAATTCTCAATTGTTTCAGTACTTATATCAGACAAAATAACATTCCCCACCTTAAAAAAATTATAAAAGAACCCAATAGCCTCATACTGTAATCATGCAGATCTTCCTAGCAACTAGTTTCTACCTTAAAGTTAATTAACTTTATTTCCTTCCTGAAGTAACAAATGTATAAACACAGGAGGGTCAGAAAGGACTGCCAGCTGGGGCCCCGACTATAAAGCAAGTTCCAGGCTAACCTGGACAACAGCTAGACCATCTCCAACTCCCACTATATCCACCACTTCAAACCTTTCCAGACAACTATCATTGATATAGCACCAAGCAGTAGGCTTAAGTTTTCACATATTATTTTCATACTGTTTGAGGTACTAGTCATGGCCTTATTTTAATAGGTTGTTGTATGACTGTTTCCTCCATGTTCAAAACATTCCCTCCTGAAGGCAAGCACCTTAAGCAGGGAGGCTAAATAAAGCAAGAATTCCCTGAAGCTGACCAGATTCACAAGGCCCCTCCCTGTCTGAATAACCTTTTACTAAAGCTCACAGTGAGTCCCTCTCAGGAGAGAAGCTGAGCTTCAAAGACTCTGAGAGGAGACCAACTGCCTGTAAGAAGAAAACAGAAGGGTTGCCTGGAAAAGGCTTAAACCAAATAAAATACAAAAAAAGGGCACTCTCCAACCTGTTGTGCTACCTGAAGGCTATGTAGTGTGCTCATGGTTTATCACATTTTGTGAGCTGTCACCTATGCTAAGGGCATGATGCAGCTGTCTTTGAGTCATTTCTGTTCCTGTAAGTAACCCCCAATAAAACTCATTGGTTCACCAAGCGGGACTCTGGTGGTATCTGTACTTTGGTCTATTGTGCATTCCCTATCTGAAGAAAAGTTTTGTTACACAATACTCGTCCAGCAAGGACAAAGTTTTCCTTAAAAAAGGAAACCAAGCCAGGCATGGTAGGGCAAGCCTGTAGTCCCAGCACGTGGGGAGGCAGAGGCAGGCAGATACCTGAGTCATCAGGACAGCCTGGTCTACAAAGACTCCAGGACAGCCAAGGCTACATACACAGAGAAATCCTGTCTCAAAAAATCAAGGGAAAAAGGAAACCAGAAAGAACAGCAATATTGGCTTTAGTTCATCTCTCAAAAGCCCCATGTCAGCCTAGACAGCGAAATAAAATGTCCAACAAACCCCAAAAGGGTAAGGAAAGCTGCCAAACGGTTGTATCCCTGGGACCTTCCTGTTCAAGAGGAAATAATGGTAGGTAGGTTAAGGCCCTGAACTAAGGAACATTACAGTGCACATACACACAAAGTCCAACTGGTATCGTCAGAAACCACAGCAGCCCAACTTGAGAGCAGCAGTCAAAAATGAAATACTCTTGGCCACTCCACCAGTGAGTGAAGATCTGAAGGGACTACTGGTGCTTACCGAGTTCCTAAATGTGGCATACAAAGCTCATGTCCAAAACCCAATCCCACATGAGGAGACTGCTATAGCTACATAGTGAGACACTATCTCAAAATGGGGGGAAGGGATGAGCACTCTAAACTGGGTACATTTTGTTAAAAAATAAAATAAAATAAAATTCTTGGGGCTGGAGAGATGCTTCAGCAATTAAGGGCACTTGTTGCTCTTCCACAGAAAGATTTATTTCCAAACACCCACAAGCAGCTCACAACTGTCTGTAACTCTACACTCTGCTGATCCTGGCAGGCACAGCATTCACATGACAATATGTGAATTCACATAGACAAATATGCAGGCAAAATACCTATCCGCATTAAAAATAAACTTTAAGGCCTGGTGCCTTTAATCCCAGCACTCGGGAAGCAGAGGCAGGAGGATCTCTGTGAGTTAGAGGCCAGCTGGGTCTGCAGAGAGTTTTCCAGGATAGCCAGGGCTACACAATGAAATCCTGTCTTTAAAAAACCAAAAAACAATAAACCTTTAAAATTTTAACAGTCTTGTTTCCTGGAAGTAACACTGGCATTATCTCCACCTTTTCTAGTGTGTAGTGGCAGATCCATGCAGTAACTGTGGGATATCCTGATCCAATCACTCTATCTCCAGAACCAGTTGTTGTTGACAAAGTTGATTAAAAAGCCCACAGTACTGGACTGGGGATGTAGCTCAGTGGTAACGCACCTGCCTGGCACACAGAAGGGTTTGATGTCACACCCAGCACCAGGAAAACAAAGTAATCACTATCTGGTTCTGCAGTTTTGGCTCAAGGGCTGAGCACTGGGCTAACTAACATATGCAAGCCCTAGGTTCCACCCCTAGGACCAGTGAGAAACAAGCAAGCAAACAAAGGCTACACCTATACTGTACAAAAACTACACCTAGTTTGGGGAAAAAAAAAATTAGTGTTCAAACTTCATCAGATCTAGTAAAAAAAATATAAAAGCATCAATCATTTTAATACAGAACATCTCCATATACAATATCCAAAATGCACAGCAAGTGGAGGATTTAATTCTTAAATCAGAGCAGATTAACTATCAAAAAGAAATCTGATGGGGTTCTCCAGCCACCAAGTGATCCAGCAGGTCAGGACAAGACATTAAAAGGTTATCTTGAGGGGCTAGAGAAATGGCTCAGAGGTTAAGAACAGTCGCTGTTCTTCCAAAGGTCCTGAGTTCAATCCCCAGCAACCACATGGTAGTTCACAACCATCTATAGTAAGACCTGGTATGCAGGCAGAATGGTATATAAATAATAAATAAATCTTTAAAAAAAAATAGTTATCTTGAAACTTCCATTCATAGGCATTGTGTTTATCAAAAAGTTAAGGCAGTTTGTATAGATGTGACTGATAAGCGCCACAGGCTAAGATATCTCCCCCCACACTCCCCAGACAGGGTTTCTCTGTATAGCTCTGGCTATCCTGGAACTCACCCTGTAGATCAGGCTGGCCTCAAACTCAGAGAACCGCCTGCCTCTGCCTCCCAAAAGCGGGCATCAAAGACAAGTACCATCACCACCCAGCCAAAGCAATCTTGTGTATCAACAAAAACTTCAGGAAGTATTTTTTTTTTCTGATACAGAAATAGCTTAGTTCAGTCAACAGCTCAAAAGAAAGAGGGGTAGTGTAAGCAATGGTATTTCAGTGACGAATTAGGGACTGTTTTTGAAAGATAGCACCTAGTGTAGCCTTGGCTATCCTGCACTCTGTAGACCAGGCTGGCCTCCAACTCACAGTAATCTGCCTGCCTCTGTCTCTCTGAGTGCTGGAACTAAAGGCGTGTACCACCACACCCAGCCGGTATAAAAGTATAACCAGTAATCTGCATTCATTTTGGGTGTTCATTTTGCTTGCATGTATAATGTGCACCAAATGTGTGTGTGATTTGCCCTTGGTGGCCAGAAGAACCCCCAGAACTAGAGTTCCAGAGAGTTGTGAACCTACCTAGGTCTTCTGGAAGAGCAGCCAATTAATTAGCCATGACTACAGCCTGATAATTTGTTCACTAAAGGTTCCTTTTATTCTTTCTTTTTCTGGTTGGGAGACAGGGTCTCACTACGTAGCCTTGGCTGTCTTAGAACTATGTAAACCAGGCTGTTTTTGAATTTACAAAGATCAGACTCTGCCTTTAGTCCTCTGATGAGATTAAAGGTGTACACCACCATGCCCTGAAAGAATTCCATTCTTAAAACTGACATGCACAGAGATATTAAGTGAATGTATCACTGTCACATTAGGTTGATGAATAGAATTTAGATATATTTAATAGACCATTGAAGAGGTTCTCTGCTAGTATAACTAATAAATTATGCACAACACCAGATACTTTTTCTTCCTAAGATCCAGCCAGTTATTAGAAAGCTAAACTACAACCATAAATAACCTTGTAAGAAATGAATATTTGTTGAAGACAAAGCTTAGCATGTTGGGGCATGCACGTAATCACAGTACTACAGAGGTGAAAGCAGAAGGACCCTAAGTTCAAAGACTGTGTGGGTACCTTAAAGAGACAGTAACTCAAAATATATATACATTTTTTTTTTCAAGACAGGGTTTCTCTGTGTATCCCTGGATGTCCTGGAACTCATTCTGTAGAGCAAGCTGGTCTTGTACTCAGAGATATGCCTGCCTCCAGTGTACTGGGATTAAAAATGTCACAATAAGTTTTTAAGGAGGCCAAGAATGTAGCTCAATGTCAGGGCTTTTATCTAGCACATGAGGTACTAGGTTCCAGCTCCAGTGCCACAGGTAGTAATAAGGTGATGGCAACAATAATGAGGAAAGCTTATGGCAGCTCACATCTGTAACCCCAGCACTTGGTGGCTGAGATAGGACTACCTAGACTTTGACATCAGTCTGGCCTACCTAATGAGTTCTAAGCCACCTGTGCTAGAGTGAGATCTCATATAAAAAAAAAAAAAGAAAGAAAGAAAGAAAGAAAGAAAGAAAGAAAGAAAGAAAGAAAGAAAGAAAGAAAGAAAAAGAAGAAGAAGAAGAAGAAGAAGAAGAAGAAGAAGAAGAAGAAGAAAAAAAAAAAAGCCTGGCTGGCTGCCTAAGACTTTAATCCCAGTGCCTGAGGGCAGGGGCAGTAAGGATCACTGAGTACAAATCCAGCCTGGTCTACACAGTAGGTCCAGGCCAGCCAGGGCTTCAGAATGAGACCCTATCTGAAATAAAATGAAAGAGAAGCTAAATAACCACTTGAATGTTATACTCAAACTAAGCAGGCAGCCCACTAACCCTGATCCCAAAATAACCTTTTTTTCCCCTGCCCCATGCCCTACACCACTCAGCAGTGTACAAAGATGGGTTACCTTACACAGAATAACTAAGCCAGCATGAAAGCAACTTCTACTACACAAACTACAGAACAATCAACCAGATTTTTCCTTTTGAAACAGACAACACTGGAAAAGAGCCTAGTAAGATGTTGGGCAAATGTAGTAAGTTAGCTACCCTAGAAGGTCAGTAGAGTGACAACTTCACCATCTGTAAGGTGTCAGATGATCACCCTAAGTTCTCAAGATAACAAATAAAAGTTAAACTTCAAACAACAACATGGATTAGTATGACAACAAAAGGCTAGATACAGACCAGTTTAAAAAAAAAAAAAGTCAACAACAAATCCCCCAAACAATATCAAAGCCAGGAAATTATGGGAATAAGTCTGTTTGCAATGATCAAGAAACACCATAATGGAACATTCTTTTCTACAGTTCTTTCAAACTAGTAGGTTCTCTTTGTGCCGAAGCACAGATACCCAGAAAAGTCTGATAAATTCCTAACAATCATTGTTATGCAACAAGTTGAAAGGATCCTCACCTTTACTGTGATCTCTAACTAAGACGATCTCCAATTTATTATTATTATATCCATGCAGTTATTTGCTCTGTGTAGGAGTCGGAGGACAACTTTTGGGAGTCAGCGCTCTCCTTCCACTATGCGGGACTCCAAGACCAAACTCAAATTCTCAGGCCTGGCACAAGCACCTTAACACACTGGGCTATCCCATCACTCCAGAGATCTCCAATTTTGACAGATTCCATGAGTGTTCTGAAATCCTCTTTCCCCCACTTTCCTAAGCAACTCTGGATGCCAGGCAGGCCTGTGACCATGAACCTGTATGTTCTACTTACATTGTTTCACCAGTTTTGGCTACATGACAGAGAAACTGATCCAGGACAGGACAAACTTCCTTTTTCCCTCTCTTCTCAAAATCTAGATAAGGAAAAGAAAGGAAAGGTTATCACTATGTTCTCTCCAAGAAAACTTTATTCAAAGTCTTTACATTTGGAAACAAGAAAATCAGCCTAGGCTGGACAACGGTGGGGCATGCCCTAATCCCAGCCCTGAGGAGGCAGAGGCAGGTGAAATGAGCTCGAGGCAAGCCTGGTCTAAATTCCAGGACGGCCAGGGTTAGACAGCGAAACCCTGTCAAAAAAAAAAAAAAAAAGAAAGAAAGAAACAAAATCAGCCTCTTACCCAAACACCCACATCCAGCCCCGAATCCCTTTTCCACCGACAGTGCGAATTCTCCTAAAGGGGGCACTCCACCTCACAGACCATCCTTACCAGTGTTTCCTAAGAGTGTTGCAGGGGAGACCCCGGCAACCGGTCGGAGCCCCGAGCCCCGCGGCGTGGATCTGAATGAACACCCCCCCCTCAAAGCACCCAACCACGCCGCCAACCCCAAACGCCCCTGGATGTCAAAGAGGGGGTCGTCAGAACACCGGGAGCCCGCGGTTCCAAGTTTGGGAAGCAGTGTCCTCGAGCCTGTTGCTCGCCGAGCCTCGGCCCCCAGCACGGGGAGGGCGAGCCTCCCCCGGCCCGGAGGCCGCCGCCGCCGCACGGCGAGGCCGCGCCGGTGCCAGGCGCTCCCCTCCCCCCGCGCCCGCGGCCCACACAAAGCCCGGCGCGGGCGACGGCGGCGAGGCGCGGGGCGGCCTCCGCCCGAGCGCGCGGCCGGCAGCGCGGCGACCCCCACCTTTCAGCGCCTCCTGCAGCCTCTCGACGTCCATGGCGCCGCGGAGTCCCTCGCCGCCGGCGCCTCCCTCGGCCGCCGTCCCGGGGGCCGCGGCGCCCGCCCCCGCCCCCCGGACGCCCGCCCCCGCCCTCGCACACACTCCGCCACACGCCGGCGACCGGGGAGGGGGGGTCCCGAAGGGAGCCGGGGGGGAAGCGAGAGACGGAGCGAGACGGACGGAGCGAGAACCTCCCCGAGCCGCTACCACCAGCCCTCCAACATGGCGCCCGGCACGTCAGCGCGCGCACGCTCTCCTCCTCCCCCCTCCCCTGCCCCCAGCTGTCGTCCTCGCTCCCGCCGCGCGCGCCGCCGCGCGCACTCACACACGCCCAAGAGCGCGCCTGGCCCGGCTCGGCCCAGTGCGCGTGCGCCGCGGAGGCTCGAGGGCAGGACCTCGCGAGTTCGGAGCCCGAGGCTGCCGGTGTGCTAACTGCAGACGCCGCTGGGCACGGGAGAGTGTAGGCGGTGTGCACGCTCGGCCTCTCTGAGCCTCCGTTTTCCCATCCGTACACTGAAGGCGCCGCGGCCGGCCACCGGGTACTGTTGCTGTGATCACTAGGGCTCAAAAACTACATTTTAAATGTTTGGGTTTCTTTTAGTTCTAAATGTCCGAGGATTTTATGTTTCCCAAGCTGGAGGGTGATCTTATGCTTCTCATTCTTCTGATTTCATCTCCCAAGCGCTGGGATGATACGGGTGTGCCACCATTCCTGTTTTTTATGGATGCTGGGCTACAAACCCAGTACTTGGCAAGCATTTTACCAACTGAGACCCATTCTAGCCCGGTATGCCTTTACTTCTTTAAAATATCTACATCTATTTACTTATGTAACGGGGGAGGGGGTACCACATGTGCACGTGAAGGTCAATGGACAACTTTGGGGAATTGGTTCTTTGCCCCTTGTGGATTTCATGGAAGGAAACACAGACCCCTCAGGTGTCCTGGTAAATGTCTTTACCTGCTGAGGCATCTCCCTGGCCCCTATGCATTTTCAGAACAAAACACGCTTACTGATATTTGCCTGGACTCAACTTTGATATAGACAGCTAAGTGACTAAGAGCCTGAAAATCGATAATCAATTGAGTTCTTATCTCCTCTCCCCTGGATGAGGGCTAGTGACCTAACCGCAAGAAACTCCCGTAACTTCGCTATGTGTGTGAGTACCCCAAAGCCACTGAGCTGCATCCTCAGCCCTTAAAGCCTCACTTTGCTCATTGCTGAACTGGGGAG
This sequence comes from Psammomys obesus, assembly GCF_907164565.1. Taxonomy (NCBI): domain Eukaryota; kingdom Metazoa; phylum Chordata; class Mammalia; order Rodentia; family Muridae; genus Psammomys; species Psammomys obesus. Next base: position 13,204,462 of record NW_026596101.1, read on the forward strand.
GGGAATCCTTCAAAACAGACATGAGGTCAGGCAGATGGCTCAGGAGGCAGGGACCCTTGCTATCAAGGTAGGACCAGAGTTCACTCCCTGGGGTCCCATGGGAGGGAAGGAGAGAACTGACTCCCGATGAGTTGTCCCTGGTCCTTAGACATGCCCACCCCACCCCACCCCACACACACACAATGTAAATGCAGAAACCTTTAAGTAGATGTAAGGAAAGAATGAAATAGAGGCTATGAAACATTCAGTAGACTGGCTATGATTCTGGAGCGGTATTTTATCACTTCCCTCTGGTTGTCCTTTGACTCCCATTATGCGTACGCGAAGACGGACACAAACACACCCACTCGCAAAGTGATTTTAAAAGAGAAAAAAGGAAAACCATCGCTTGTTCCACCTTCTCTTCCCAAGGCCCACCTACCGTGTCAACGAAGAAGGGATGAGTTCTGTTGTTTGACCCGTCTGAGATGGTTAAGAATCTGGACACAGCCATTACAAAGTTGACTTTAAAAGATCGTGGTTCTAACTCCAACCCTACGCAGTAGATTCAAGCAAAATTCTCCCATGCCCAAAATATCTCTGCCAAATTTTGCTGAGAACCAGTTGTCTGTCTTTAGGCCACCTCTGATCGGGAAGGTTTCAGGGGAGGACAATGTCATAAAGCCATGGACCATCACTGCCATGTGCTGGGGTCTGAATGGACCTACTAACTCCACAACAAAGCTTACCATCTCCTCTCTGCTACCCAAGCCACCACAGGGTCCGGTCTCTTACACAGAGCAATCTGTGCTGCACAATACAGCCCCACTAGCAAAGTGCAGCCATTTAGATCTGAAGAAAAAAAATTCAGTAAAAGTTAAAAAGAACTCAGTTCCTGGATTCTTCACTGAAAAACCAGTCCCTTGGGCACAAGCCCCCGTTTCAAGTGCTAAGAACCGAAAGTGGCTGGTAGCTCTCCTATTCCATTGTTACAGGACTTGAAGGCATTCTATTGGAACCTTCCACTAGAGAACAAGCCCAGGTCATTCCTATCACGCTGCTTTGTCCCTTGTGTCACTCTCAGCTTGGGTCAAATTGAATTTCTTCTGGCTTATTCAGAATCCACCTAGCTCTTTCTTTCCTGTGTGTTGGGAGTCAAACCCAAGGCCTCTTACATGCTAGGTAAGTGGGTAGCACTGAGCCCCACCCTACACTTATCTGATTCCCCCCATTCCTTTCTCTTTCTCCTCTCTCTCCTCTCTCCCCCTCTCCTTTCCCCCTCTTTCTCCTTCCTTCTGTCTGTCCTTATCTTCTCTCTCCACTTTTCCTCTACCTCCTTTTTCTCTCTCCCTCCCCTTTTCTTCTCTTCCTTTCTCTCTCTACTTCCATCTTCTCTTTCCTCTTTCCCCCTCTGTTCTTCTCTCCTGTCCCTTCCTCTCCCCTCCTCTCATCCCTTTTCTCCCCTCTTCTTCCTCCTTTCTCTCTTCACCTTCTTCCCTTTCTGCCTTCTCCTTTTTCTCCCTCTCCTCCCTCTTTTTCTCTTCCTTCTTCCCTCTCTCACATGTCCTGTTCTCTCCTTTTCCCTTTTCTCCCTCAACACCTCTAATTTTTACAGACACAATTGTACTATGTAGGCCAGGCTGGCCTGGAACTGGCCATATAGCCCATACTGACCTATAACTCAACTCACCATCCTCCTGCCTAGGCCTCCTAAGTGTTGAGATTGTAGGCATTGATTGACTACAATGGCCAGCCATCTCTTGAGCCTTCTCATTTAAAGGTTCCTGCACTTAGGATTTTCTGCTTGAAAGCTCCTCCCCTGCAGAGCACTGAGGGACCTTCCTCACACATTTATGGTCTCAGGTTACCCACCACTTCCTCTGAGAAGCCTGTTCCCTTACCTGGCATTGCTGTGGGCACTTCTCTCCTGTCTTGTATCTTTTTTTTTTTCCTTTAGAATTATTTTATTAAATCATAAATGCACAACAGCTTCTTAACTCTACACACTGTCTTGTATCTTATCTGGTATTTGGAGATCAGGCTTACAGAGAGAGTAGAAGCAAAGAGGAGTCCGAGAACTGGGGTTTTGCTTTGTTTCCTACTTCCTCTTAGAATTCTTAACTGGCCAGCTTCCTGCTAAACCTTGTGTTAATCCCAAAGATGGGAAGAGAACAACCACCTGCCCAAATCATCAAGATCAAATTAATTAAATAAAACAGTTCATTAAAGCAAGATGTTTTTTATTCATGCGCAGAGGCTACCTCTCCCTAAGGTGGGGTGTGAGGGAGACAAAGTTTTCACAGCTCAGGGTTAGTGCAGCATTCCAAATGGGGAGCTGGCAGACGAAATAAGTAGATTACAGGAACAGAACGTAAGACTACACATTAGTCCTAATGACCTCCTGAAACAAAGCCGTGATTGCAAGGTGGTGGTAACAACAGGTAGCCAAAACAAGGTAGCCATAACAACCCTTTTGAAACAAAGGTAAGGCCGAAAGATGTTTATTAACTTTTTGAAACAAAGACATGATTGCCATTCCTGGGACAGGCAGCACAGAGCCATTTGTAGTTAAGGTTCCAGGTGGGGCATAGCCCATTTCTTGAGAAAAAGAGATTTAATCATCAACAGGAATGAACCTAGTTTGTCTTTATTATAAGATGGCTTTTGAGCCTAACATGGAGGCGGTCTGCTTCTTCACGTGCCAGTTCCCTGCGAGGAAAGGAAAACAGGATCAAGATGGGGTGTCGAGCCCGAGAACTCCCCATAATGACTTGTGAGATTCTTGCCCATGTCTGCTCTCTCCCTACACTGAATCAGAGAAGTCCACGGTGGAAGGAACGGCTGGATCATAGAAGACCCTGGGGCTTCTGCCTTGGGGACTTGATGGCAGAAGTCAGCTGCCACTCATGAGAACGCTGGCTAGCCCAAAGGAAAGAGCTTGATGGAGAAAGGCAGAGGAGACCTTAGGTTGGGGGACTCTTTCAGTGACTGCAGGGACAGTTGATGCTAGGGTTGCAGCTAAGGTGAGATCAACTAGAACAGTCCATCCGAACTACTTCCCAATTACTGATAAAAAGGGGCATGAGAGAAGGCAATGGTTAGAATAGTTCCACGCCTAAAACTTCAGGATAATTTTTATATGTAATAAAAAGACTAATGCAAACAAAATTAAACAGTGACCAAAATTAAGTTTTGTTTTGTTTGGACACGATCTCATGGTGGTGTGACCTGTCAGAACTGACCAGATTGGAACTCACTTTATAGATCATGCTGGCGTCAAATCTGCAGAGAGCCACCTAGCTCTGCATCCCAAGGGCTGGGATTAAAGGATAACTTCACCCTTCCAGTTCCACTCTCCCAGGGGGAGAAGTCTCAGGGTTCTGGCAGGGACTAGCGGGGCCAGGAAGCATGGAGTTTGGGACTAACGGGCTGGCGTGTACCAATGTCTCAGCTTTCTCCTAACTGACCAAATGCATGACAGAAAAAGGAAGAGAGATTTATTTAACTCATGGTTTCAGAGGGCTCATTTCATCCTGGCGGGGAAGGCATAGTGGAACTACCCAGGGCTTGGTGTGGGAGCTTGTGTTAGGCATTGTTCACGTCACAACAGACAGGGAAGCAGAGAGAGCATGGCAGGAGCCAGGAGCCAGGAATAAGCCTCAAAGGTCTGTCCTTGTCAACCCACTCCACCGCACTCCAGATCCCATTTCCTAAAGGTTCCACAGTGTCCCAAAGCATTGCCCCTGCTAGGACCAAGCATTACAAACTGAGCCAGTGGGGACATTTCAGATTTAAGCCAAAACAGAGAAGGACCTTCAGCCACTGGAAAGACCGACTGGAAGGCTGTAGCCTCACTGCACTCTTTACATATTGAGGAAAAGACCCAAGTATGGAAAAGGCAGAGAGTAGGAGGCACAAGATGGAGACAAAAAAAGAGAACAGAGAAACAGCCAGGATTTCTTTGGAGAACATGTGGGAGGATCTTTTCATAGGCCAATGGGGACTTACAGGAGTCTGGCTGTCCTCCTGAGCTCAGTCTGTGGAAAAAGACAAGAAGAGATTCAGGAAAAATAGAGAAAAACCATCATCCAGTCTCTATAGGATGGAGACTAGCAAGCAGGTCTGGGTTAAAATATCAGTGTATTACTGCCTAGCAAAAAAAGCAACCAACAGAAAGGAAGACATACAGAATGGGAGGATATGTTTATAAACTTTTTCTGAAAGGGGGTTAATATATTCAGAATACACAAGGAGCTGACAAATTCAGTAACAACAAATCAGTTTAAAAATGAGCATTATGTGGGGATGGAGAGATGGTTCCATAGCTAAAAGGACTTGCTGTACTTGCAGAGGACCCTGGTTCAGTTCCCAGCACCCACACAGCAGATCACAACTGCCTGTACCTCCAGTTTTCAACGCCGCCTTCTGGCCTATTTGAGTACCTGCAGGCATGTGAGACACATACAAGCAGGCATGCGCATACATAAACATAAGTAAAAATAAAAATTTTAAATGAGAATTAGACTTAACTGTACATTTTTTTGTGTGCATGTGTATATTCATGTTTTTATGTTTGTGTGCATGTGTATATTCATGTTTTTATGATTGTGTGCATGTCTGTTCAAGTTTATATATGTGTACATGAATTTGGAGATCATATCATGTAAGGCAATCTGAAGAATCCCCTTTTATGACATGTCATTCTATCTGCTATATAACAGGAGGTCTCAGTGTGTACTTCACAATGGGATATCCATATACAATGACATCACTGTATATATTTTACAAAGCTGAAAAAAGGTGACCAAGGTGGACGATTCCTATAATCCCAGTACTCAGGAAGCAGAGACATAAGGATTCTGTGATTTCAAGGCCAGCCCAGTCCACATAATGAGAGCTCCAGGGCAGCCAGAACTACATAGAGAGAGGCCCTGTTTCAAATACGTACATATACAAACAAACATACATACATAAATCTACAAAAAGGACTTTTTACCATAAAGAAATGATAAATGTTTGTGAAGACTGGTAAGCTTACCTTGATTTAAGTATCACACAAAAGCCAGGCAAGGTGGCACTCACCTTTAATCCTAGCATTTGGGAGGTAGAGGCAGTTGGATCCGAGTTCAAAGCCAACATTGGCTACATAATGACTTCCTGGACAGCCAGCTCTAAATAAAGAATCCTGTCTCAAAAAAAAAAATCAAAATAAATTAAATAAAGCACATGATACATAGATTATACCCATAAATGTAGGCAAATTTTAGATATTTATGAATCTGTTAAAATAAATTTAAATTAAAATGTACTATATAAAGGCTTGGAAGTTCTGTGATTCCTGTGGTCTTTTATTTATGCCCTTGAGTCCTTACTTGTATACCACAAAGGATATGAACAGAGAGGTGAGGTGGACAGAATAAACTAGTTATAACATTCTAACAGTATGAAGGCTGCTTCACAAGTCCACTGGGTTTCATGTCTTCCTCACCCTCCCCCAGACTCTCAAAAGCTAATAGGTTTTTAGTGAAAATACAGATAACTTACTCTTAAAGACCAGGGTTGTTTCCTGTGGTGTCATGACCATCACAATCAATGATGGCTGTGACATGCTGGTTTCAAGCAAATTGAGAAGAGATGGACAGGCTAGATCAATGTCTACCTTCATTCAGCCTGACCACCATTGTGGAAGTGAACTTCCAGAAATTTGGAAAAACAAAACAGGAGGCTGTCGGGGAAGTGCAGTGCGCTCAGGACTTCTGTGATACCGACTGCCATTCATTGCCCCATCCCTGTCCCTCTTGTTCCTCTTTTTCATTCTCTCTGAATCACCCTCAGCTGCTTAGGAGTACACATCTTCATTCTAATTAGCTCGATAAGAACAATTGAACTGTACTGTTCCCTTACAAAGTATCTGATTGGCTGGCTCAGGCCAAGTGTCCATGCCATTAAACCTTGGAGCCAAGCTTTTGTACAAATCTGACTGTTGCTGGCCATAAAGGCAGAGAGGCCAGGTAATGGAAATGCTCAGAGAAGGGAGGAGGATGGTAGAAGTTGGTCAGATTTGAGCACATCTGTAAGCATGTTTCTGCATAGAATAAGCATCTGAATCAGAAGCCTAATGAGAACAGTTGGCCTTCCTAAATGTGGGTTGGCTTTACTCTTCCCCAAAGTGATGGTAACTGCCTCCTGTCTGGGTGGCTCCATCAGGGAGGTGGCTAGTCAAGCGTTCTTGTAGATCTTAGACCTTTCGGCCTGCATGATATGAGCCAATGTTCTGACAACACTTATAGGAATTTTCAACCTTTCTCTTCCCCTCCTTCTCATCCTCTCACCCTTTCACACAGCGCATTCCCCTCTGATGTCTGTGTGTCTATATGCACCACACTATGAGGCACAGAGTGTGGGTGTATTATCCTAGTGCTGCAGAGGTGGAAAGAAAGATTTCTGGGGCTCTCTGGACTCACTGGGTTCCAATGAGAGAACTTGCATCAAAAATAAACAGTCTCTCTGTCCCATATATACTATTTCTGTTTCTTTGGAAAACATCAGATACATAATAAACATAAAGAAACAGCCAGGAACAGTGGCGCAAGCCTGTAATCCCAGAACTTGGGGAGATAGAGGCAGGTGGATCTCTGTGAGTTTGAGGCCAGCCTGGTCTACAAAGTGAGCCCAAAACAGCCAAAGCTACACAGAGAAATCCTGTCTCAAAAAACAAAAACAAACAAACAAACAAAAAACAAGAAAGAAACATATACACTATCAGTAACTGAATGTAATAAAATTGAATGTTCTTCTGGTCTAAAATCTGACGTCTGGGTTTAACTCCCAGTTCCGACTTCCTCATTGTTGCGAGCTCAGGTAAATCATTAATGTCTAAAATACCTGTTTCTTCAGCTATGACCTGAAGCTAACAGAGGTAACTTAACTAGGTAAGCCAGCAACTTGCCTCAGTGACTGGTGTTTTCACTTAGGCTGGCTGACAAAAATATCTGTAAGTTTGCTACCTTTTGAATAATTTCAAATGTAGAGTCACAACATTAATATAGGAACACTTTCTCTGAGCTTCTTGATACTAACTAAGGTGCTGAAAACCTTAGTGTAAATTCCTACCACAAGGACAACCTCGTTCCTATTCATTCTATCAAGAAATGGGCACAGATATACTACCTCTGTCTGACACAGAGTCCATTTTAAGAATGGACCCAGTTCAGCATCACTGAGTAGTGCCGGGCAGGAATGGCATGAAGAGATGTGTTCTCTTTCCACCCCATTGCGTGGTATACTGCTAAGTGTGCTCTATCATTAAAGACAGTCACTTTAATCATGTCAACAAGAGAGTATGTCAGATTTCTCCTGCATGCATTCCCTTGTTTTCTGCAAACTGCAGTGACAATTTACTACTAAATCAGTTGCTTAAACTAATGGAAATGCATCCTCCTGCAGCTCTGGAGACAGACAGGGATCTGAAGTCAAGGTGCAGGGTTGCTGACTCCTCTGAAAGCTCTCTGGCCAGTTCAGGCCCTGTCTCCTATTCTGCCAAACATTGTCTGTCTCTATCATTTCTCACTGTCTCTGTGTCTGTCTGACTCTCTGATTCTCTCTCTCATTTTTTTTTAAGATTTATTTATTATGTGTACAGTGCTCTGTGTGCATAAATGCCTGCATGCCAGAAGAGAACATTAGATTACATTATAGATGGTTGTGAACCACCATGCTGGGAATCAAACTCAGGACCTCTGGAAGAGCAATCAGTGCTCTTAACCTCTGAGTCATCTCTCCAGCCCTTCTCTCTTTTCTTGTAGCTCAGGCTAGCCTCAGGCTCTTGTATGAGAGGATGACCTTGAACTCCTGATTATTCTAATTCCACCTCCAGCTGATTGAGATGATAGCTGTGGGAGCACACACCTTCCTCGGTTTATGCATAGTGGTTGGGGCCTGAACCCAGGGTTTCATGAACGCAAGCACTTCACCAACTGAGCTAAACCCTTACCCCTCTTTTGATTATTTTGGACAGACTTGTGTAACCCAAGCTGGCCTCAGAGTAAGTAGACAAGGATCCTTGATCCTTGATCCTTCTGTCACCACTTCCTCACAGGCATTCCCCACCTTGTTTGGCAAACTTTACCCTTGATCTTAAAAATAAAAACAAACATTAGAAATATTTTGTTTGTGTGTGTGTGTGTGTGTATAAGAGTAGCATACAAATACCACCAAGTGCCTTGGTGATTAGAGCACAGTTTGCGTACATCTGAAATTGTCTGTCCACCACGTGAGCCCTGGGGGGGATGGATCTCAGTTTGTCAGGTTTGGCAGCAAGAGTGTTTACCTGTTGAGTAATCTCACCAGCCCCACCCTTATTTAGCCTTAAAAGAACACTAATTGGGGGCGGAGGATAAGGTTCGGTTACTAAAACTAAACTGTTATGGCCACGGAGGTGGGAAGAGGGCTGGTGGCTGAGGTGTGAGAGGAAAGAGGAGGGGGTGCTGCTAGGCCTGTGGGGCGCCCTAAAGAATTATGTTCTCAGCTCTCACAAGGGCCCTAAACGGAAACATTTGCTGAGGTTTTAGTTTAGTTGTGTGTATATTGTGAATGAGTGCCTGCACCCATGAGGCCAGGGCATAGAACGGAGTGGTTTTTTTTGATCATTCTCTGCCTTTGACTTGAGACAAGGTCTCTCTCACTGAACTGCAAGCTGAGTGTGGACGAGACTGGCCGGGCAGTGTGCTCAGGAGGCATGACTGTCCTCACCTCCATGCTGAGGTTACAACACAGGCAACCATGCCTGGCTTTTGTCATGAGTGTTGGGAAATTTGATTTTAGGTCCTTGTAGTTGCCGAGACAAGGCTCTTAGCCACCAAACTGTCGCTATCCCCTACAGCAGAACGGGTTTTTGTGCTGATTGTGTGGTTGTTTGTTTTTTAGACAAGATCTAACCATGTATCCTGGTTGCCCTGGAACTCACTCAGTAGACCAGGCTGGCCTTGAACTCCTGGAGATTTGCTTGCCTCTCCCTCCTGAGTTCTGGGATTAAAAGGCACATGCCTCCATGTCTAGTGACAGTGAAATGTTTTATGAACCCAAATGACAGACACTGATTTATGTTTGTCAAAATCCTCAGTGTTTTGGCCAGGTGTGGTAACACACGCCTTTAGTCCCAGCACTCAGGGAGGCCAAGGCAGGCCCATCTCTGTGTAAGAGGCCTGCCTGGTGAACAAAGCAAGCCCAGGACAGGCAAGGCTACACTGAGAAACCCTGTCTCAATCTCAAACAAACAAACAAACAAACAACAAAAAGCAACAACCAAAAATTCCAGAGTGTTCTTGTCTTCTTTTCTTGGACTCACAGGCCAGCCTGGATTTACAAATGGTTGTGAGCTGACATGTGGGTGCTGAGAATCAGATCCGGGTGCTCTGGAAGAACAACCAGCATTCTTAACCACTGAGCCATCTCTCTGGCCCTCTTAAATCTTGACTTGAAATGTTTTTCCACTGGAACACATCTTAGTTTTGTTAACTAATGCCTCTGTCACCAGGAATGTGAGCAATAGCAAGCCAACATATGTCCTTGCTTGTCTAATGACTGATCGGGTTTCAAATACCCAGCGTGCCCAATCTTGAATGATTTCCTTCTTTTTTCATCTTAATTTTTTTAAATGATTTTTTTAAATATGCATTGGTGGGGTTTTTCATTTGTTTGCTTCTTTGTTTGTTTTGGTTCTTTTGCCTGCACGTATGTCTGTGTGAGGGTGTCAGATCCCTCGAACTGGAGTTACAGACAGTTGTGAGTTTCCTTGTGGATCTGAAAATTGAACCTGGGACTTCTGAAAGAGCTGCCAGCGCTCTTAACTGCTGAGCCGTCTCTCCAGCACCTGGTATGATTCCTTAATTTTTTCTTTTAACTCTGTATTCTTGAAATGATTCCTAATAATAACTTAAATGAAAAATCCCATTTCTGAACAAGTGAGATGCCTCAGCATGTACGGGCACTTGCTGTTAAACCTGATGGCTTGAATTTGATCTCTGGGACCCATATGGTAGAAGGAGAAAACGGAATCCTACCAGTTTACCTCTCTCCACACGTGTTCCGTAACACACACACGTTTGTGTGTTACACACAAATAAAAATAAATCTTTGAAAAAGAATCCGATTTTTGCCTGGTGGCGGTGGTCCATGCCTTGAATCCCAGCACAGGCAGAGGCAGGTGGATCTCTGTGAGTGTGAAGCCAGCCTGGTCTACAGAGTGAGCTCTAGGACAGCCAGAGCTACACAGAGACATCCTGTCTCAGAAAAACAAAAATTCAAATTTCTAACTTGGCATATATACTTCCTTTGTCATTTAACCCAGCATGGAGATCCCCGAGAGCGGGAATATTATTGTTTTGATAAGTCCAATATATCCAGTAAGAACAAGTGTTCTCACCAGGCCCTTGTCAGTCACACTTCACGTCATAAATGACACACATACTATAGAAGCATGGCAGATACATTTCCACTCTCATGAATTTGCCTGCTGTATTGTACTGCTGAATTACTCTTGCCCAACAGATTGGGCTTATCACAAGTTCCCTCCAACTGCCTATTTGGTTAGATTATGGAATTATTTCTGGTGGGGGCTTTAGGTGGCCAATAGTTGTTTACCACCCAGGGAAAATGAATATTGTAATAATTTTAAAACAAACATTAGGAGAATAATTGTCATGATGTTTTTTGGCCTAGCTTGGAAGTGTCATTTTTCCTCTGGACATGAAGACAATGTGTTTCTGCAGATGGAAAGATACTATTGAAATGACATGAAAATTTTATGGCTGGGTTCCTAGAAGAATGTCCAATTATTTGCAATAAAATATTCATGACAAAAGCACTGTGAAAGAGATATGTTTCCCTTGGCATCATCTGAACCGTTGAATATACACAGATTTTTTTTGGGGGGTAAGGGTAGGGTGGGTACATTTTCACTTTCATGAGCCAATCCATGTTTATATTCTATATCTCTTCGTTTCTTATCTGTCTGTCTCTGTATTTCTCTGTTTCACACACACACACACACACACACACACACACACACACCCCTGACAGGGTCTCACTACAGTAGTCAAGCTAGTTTCCTACACCTGATCATCCAACTTCAGCCTCCTGAGTGCTGGAATTACAGGCATGCACTGTGGTGCCTGGCTTAGAACCATTATTATTATTTTTTTAACCCTTATTATTTTTTTCCTATCTATCATAAAGGCTTACTCTCTTTCCTTCTTTTCTTTTCCTCCTTCCTCTCCCCTTCCTTTCTTTTTTATTTGGTGGGCCTGGTTTGGGGATTGAACCAAGGAAATGCATGCTAGGAAAGTTGTCCTACCCTTAATTACATCTCTACTTTCAAGAAGCACCATATTTAATGTAGCTTCCAAATCTTCCGAAGGATACCTTGGGGAGACATGCAAGACTTGTTCCATGGTCAGGACTTCCACCTCCTTTCTAGTTGTATAAAGCCATAAGGCATAAGTTCTCAACCTGTGGGTTGCAACCCCTTTGGGGATCAAATATCAGATCTTTACTTTATGATTCATAACAGTAGCAAAATTACAGTTATGAAGCAGCAATGGAGTAATTTGATGATTGGGGCTCACCACAACATGAGGAACTACATTAAGGGTCATAATATCAGGAAGGTTGAGAACCACTGGCAGGGAAACACACACACACACACACATACACACACACACACACACACACACACACACACACACACACACTTGAAAACATTCACTCATTCAATATACACTAAGAACAATATATGTATCGCTGTGGTCCTTCATGCGAGATGAACGTAAATCGGTATCCCACCCAGTGCTGCATTGGTGAGGGCCAAGGCAGACAAGCTTTGTTTGAATTTACATTGGTACAGTCCAACTGGGCTTAATGTACCACAAGTTCCTGCTTAGGTAGACAGGTCCCTGGTGACAACAGTAGCTGGTGTGGGCATATAAACTGTTTATCCTGACTATCAAACATTTAATGTGTATTTCTTCAGTTATTCCTCAGCATGTTACATGAGGAGACTCACAGCACAGTCCCATAACACAGAGGGCTAGTGAGGTGGGGAGGGTTCTGTTCTACCAGACAAAGGTGGCAGTAGGACTGAAATTTAATTTTGAGGAGTTGAAGAGATAGCTCCCCTATTAAGAACAGGTACTGCTCTTGGAGAATACTGTGTTTGGCTCCCACTGGGAAACATATGCTCACAGCAGCATATAGCTCCAGCTTCAAGGGATTCGACGCCCTTTTCTGGCCTCCTTGGGTACTGCACTTATATGCACATACCTACATCTGTATATACACATACCCATAATTAAACTTAAAAAAAAAAACACTTACAGCATAGTCTTAAATATGAGGAGAAAATCAAGTAGATGAACTGATCATCTTGTGCTGATGTTTAAAAGAGGTGCTAGGAAAAATATTTCTATCAGCTTGAAATCTTTGAAGCAGTTATTTTTGTATGTGCTGTGGCCAACAAGTCAAGCGCGATTTTCCTAAACACAACAAGTGATTATGGAGAGCCTTTTCACACTCTCCAAATTCTCTTTATTCTTCCTTGGACGGAGAAGACTACTAGAAACAAATAACTTATTATGACACTATTATAAGCAAGGTAAAAAAATTTTTAATGATTTTTAAAAAATAAACTATGCTACGTATTAAATACTCTTTACTAGTTTACATACTTAAGATACACTTTTAGGCTTAAAATTTTATAAAGAGAAACATACATACACACATACATAATTCAAAAGTAATACAAATAACACATATTTAAAGCTTTTAAGTTTAAAAAAAAGGTAAAACAGGAGGTGACATTTAAAAAGATGAGACAATCATTTCATCTTGGTACTTGCCTCCCAGTTTATGCTCTGTAATAATTCCTTTTCTTTGGGTTATTGTTTTTTAATGCATTTCTTTGCAAACAAAATCACAGCAACAAAAACATCAATGTTTTCTGATAAAAAAACAACAACGATGTCCCACCCCACATGCAGGGACTCTTAGGAGCTCCAAACAATGGACATGCTTTTTCAATGACAATGCAAACGTCAGCCCAGTGAAGCAAGCACTGCGCCTGGTTCTCATGTGCCCACATACATGGTGACACACACAAAAGTTTTATATTGGGGATTCAAGAGGATGTTTCCAGTTTTGACCTGTGAAAAACAAAAACTAGAACAAAGCACTTTCTCTTTTGCTGGAGAAATCTTGTCAGAGGTAAATGCCAGCAAGGGTTATTGTGAAATGAATGACCTAAGGGTTAACCATGTGTAATTCTTCAACTCACAGGTACAGTAAAAGTTGGCGTCTCTTTTGAAAGGCATATGACGTGGGTGGATGAGTGTGTGCAGGTGTTAGCCTTTTAAAATGTCTGAAACAGTCCCACCATGAAAGATTGGCTCTAAGGTCTAGTTAGAGCTCCCTTCTAGCTACACGGGGGTCCCCAAGTTCTGTCACCTGGGTCACTAAAGCCCAGGTTCCTGTGCTACCCACAAGTTTCTATCACAGGCAGAATGGAGAAGGCAAAAACAAAAAAATATGAAAATGCAGCAGGAAACAACAGCAGAAGAGTTGCCTGCCACTCTCTTAAATGACACTATTACACTCAGTGAGTTTCTGAATGTGATCAAGAAACGATATCCATTTGAGTTCACTGAGCATACGGCATTTATCCTTTGAGTAAATGTCAAATGTATTTCCTATAATTTTACAGTTATGTGGCTGGTGTCCTGTCTGCAGGGCAGGCTATAGTGATTTTTAACATTCGGAGTCACTATTTTATGATCAATCACGGTAACTTTTCGTTTTTTCTCAGACAGGTGTGCGTGTGTTTGTTTTTGAGAAAGGGTCTCACTATGTAGCCCTCCCTGGCCTGGAACTCACTCTGTAACCCCGGCTGGCCTCCAACTTAAGAGATCCACTTGCCTCTGTCTCCCAAGTGCTGGGATTAAAGGCATGTGTCATGCTTGAATGTTTTTAAATTTTTAAAATTATAGGTACGGGCATTTTGTTTGCACGTGTGTCTGTGCGTCACGTGCAGGCCTTTTATCCTAAGAAGCCACAGGAGCGCATTAGATTCCTCTGGAACTGGAGTTATAGATGGTTGTAAACCACCATGTAGGTGTTAGGAATTAAACCCTGATCCCTTGGAAAGAGCAGCAGTCAGTGCTCATAACCACTGATCCGTCACCCCAGCCTCCCCTTCACCTTTTTTTTTTTAAGGCCTGGATCACCTGGTACTCACCAGGAGGTCCAGGCTGGCCCTAACTGGCAGTGTCTTCCTAAATTCTGGGATTGCAGATGTGAGCCGTGATGCCCAGAGCTGTGGCTGTGAATTGTAATTTGATTATTCTTTCTTTTTTTTTTTTTTTTTTTAACTTTTGCTTATGGACACTACAAATTCAATCTGAGATACTGACTCCGGAAGTGAGCAAATGCTCATTTCAGAGACAGACAGTGAAAAGTACAGAGGGCTCACAAGAGGCACAGCACTGAGCATGAACTCCAAATGTTACAAAAAAACTGAAGTTCAGAGCGTGTGCCCCAATGCTAAAATGTCAAAGTCAAGGAGACACTCAAGTTGATTCTGTAGATGGGCCACGTTCAAGTATTAGAATTTTCATGGAAGTCATAATTTCTCAGATTTACATTGGAAATAAACAGCAAGAGGTAATGTCAAGGCTTTCTACAAATCCTCCCAGTGTAGCCTCGCTTCTGATGCAGGCAAAAGCATGGTCACCGCTATTAGAGAGTGCTCTGACACTCTACACAGAACTCCACAGCTACATCTGTGAAGCAAGTTATTATTATTTTAAATGAGAAGAGAGAGGAGGCAGGAGAGGGGTGGGGTGGTGGTCTCAATCAGAATGTCCCCCATAGGCTCATATATTTGCATGCTTAGCCCCTAGCTGATGGAGGCCTGTCCTCCTTGGAGTGAGCCACTGTAAACAAGCCCTCAATTAAATGCTTTCTTTTACTAGAGTTGCCTAGGTCAGGGCGTCTCTTCACAGCAATAGAAACACAATTAAGACAAGAGGCAAGAGAGGAGGAGAGGGAAAAAAAAAAAAAAAGGGCAGAACAGGAGAAGATGAGAGAAGAAGCCTTCGCCCTTCCTGGTATAGATTCAGTGCCACCTAAGTTGCTGAAAGGCAGCCGGCAAGTTCCTACTGCAGATCACATGTTTTAGAAGTTCATTGAATGAATGCATGTGGCTCTCAGATTTCAAAGGTGTTTGCCTGGAAATACCAAGGGCGGGGAAAACCCTGCCTCATCCTAATATCTTAGCATAGAAAATAATTGCTGGGTGGTGGCACATGCCTTTAATCCCAGCCCTGGGGAGGCAGAGGCAGGTGGATCTCTGTGAGTTGGAGGCCAGCCTGGTCTACTAAACTAGTCCAGGATAGTCAGGGTTTGTTACACAGAGAAACCCTGTACATTCTGGCTCCATCACTAAAAACCCAGTTTGTTGTTATTTACCCCACTTCCCCGCCCACAGCCAGAAAGACCCAAAATAAGATGTCCTGTCTGCTAGTGAGAACAGGAAACGGTAGTAAAAAGAACGAGAGTAGCGCATCACAGGGTGATTCCCCTAACAACAGCAGGTGGTAGGCACAAGGGGAGAATGGCCGTGGCATTTCAGTTTTACATCTGTGGCGACAATAACTGTGCCACACACCAACTGCTACCCCGGTGCTCCGTTGTAGTGCTGAGGCTTCCTACCACCTCCTCAGGATGAGACATTTCCCCTCCTACTTCTCTAGGCTGCAGGAAACATCAAAAATGTCACTTATGCAAAAGTCATTTGAGATAAATAAAGCATTATGCAAAATGTCCCTGCGCTGACAGCCAACCTTGAGAGCAACTAGGGATTAAGTCTGATCCCTCTTGGGGGCAAGATAAGAGCTTCCTCTCCTATAGCTAGGTGCTAGGATTGTAAAGCCTCTAAGCTAAGAGCTGGCTAAGCACAGTGAAAAAGAAAAGAAAAACAGAGATCTGAGGCTGCTAGGAATTGCATTTTCTTGCCAATGAAATTATCAAAAATATTTACTTTGAGCAAATTAAATCTGAAACTGGAGCTGGGTGTGGTGGCACACACCTGCAAATCCAGGGCTGACTTGGAAGTGGAGGCAGGCAGGTTGTAAAACCCTGTCTTAAAAATGTAAAACAAAACAAAAGGGCTCAGTCGTTAAGAGCACTTGCTGCTCTTGCAGGGAATCCAAGCTCAGTGGCCAGCGCCTAAGTCAGGGGCCTCACTTGTAACTCAAGCCCAAGAGGATTAACTCCTTCATCTTCTGGTCTCCATCAGCACCTGCACTCACATGCCCGTACACAAACACAGACACAGACAGACACAGACACACAAACATAGTTAAAAATACAATTAAAACAACGAAAACCAAACAAACATCTGAATTGTCCTTTGATTTCTGCCCGCTGCCCAGGAGTCTAGTCAAGTGCTTTTGTCTGTGGAGAAACTCATACTTCTTTGCTAAAGAGATCCCTTGGGCTTTCTTTCAGAAGCTTTTGTTGCATAGAGATTTCTCATGATTGAGCCCTCCACGGAGCTCAGCAATCCTTCTGAGATGTACTCTCAGACACATGCTTCATCTTGAAACGCAGCCCAATTAGCTGGTCTGAAAGCCTCTCTCCGACACGGCAGTGCCTGTAATTATCTCGTCTGACTTTTTAGTCTCCTCTATGAAAGCTCAGCATAGAGGCTGGTCTTTACTGAGGTTGCACATTTGAAACGTGTTACAGTGGGAAATGCAGAAGTCAGTGGGGGTTTTAAGGAGTCTGGAAGGAAATGCATTAAAATGGGCACAACCTTTTCAAGTGGTTGGTAGGAATATGTCCAATCTAACCTCGATTGTGGTTCACTGACCTATACTCTCCCCGAGTTTGCCTGTCTCATAACATATATTGTTATTTTTTAATTTCTAAAAAGTTTATAATTTTTTTTTTCTGTGTAAGGTATTTTGCCTGTGTGTGTGTCTGTGCACACTACTTACGTGCCTCATGGCTGTGATGGACAGAGGAGAGCACTGGATCCCTGGACCTGGAGTTACAGCTGGTTTTGAACCATTACGTAGGTGCTGGAGATGAAGCCCAGGTCCTCTGGAAGAGCGGTCAGTGCTCTCAACTACTGAGCCGTCGAATCAGCCTCTATTATTATTAGTTCTTAATATTACATTACATTTTTTTATTCGTGGATGTGAGTGTGGGCACACATGGAGGTCAGGGGATAACTTGGTAGAATTAATTCTCATCTTCCACCTAGGGAACTGTACGCAGGCCAGCAGGCTTGGTGGCAGATGTTTTTATCAGCTGAGCCATCTTGCCAGCCCCAACAGGTATTAGTTTTTAACAGGGTGTGAGAGAGCAAGTTGAATAGGGAGAGTCTCAAGAACACCAGATAATTATGATACCTGCATACAGCAACAGGGTCTCATATTTGAAGGCTAGAAAAAGTCTCCTTTCCTCTCTCAACCCACTGGAACAATATTAAGTTCATGATAAAAACTCTTTTTTAAAGATAAATAGGATTTCAGAAGAAAATAAAGGAAAGCTCATTCTCTTTCAGGAATAACTAACTCAGCAACATATAACCTCGACAGTCACAGAGCACCATTAAATATTCACACACACACACAAATGTCCAGGCAGCGTAAGGATCCGTGCCCTTGCTGGCAGACCCCAGGCTGACTTAGGGCAAGAGGACACTCAGCTCATGGAGTTGGGGCCCATGTGGATGATGACGTGCTTCTCGTAAGCCCTTCTCATCGTTTTCTCGATCTGTTTGAGAAAAACCTGGGGGATCCGTCCACACAGGGTGTGCACCGTCTCCAGGAACTTCAGCTGCAGGGGGTAGTACATGGATTGAAAGAGATTGTCCTGAAAGGGAAACTGAAAGACGCCAAAGAAGAAAAACAGAAAATGCTTGTTATTCAAGTGATGTGCAAAACACAAAACACTCTTATTAAAACATACAACACAATGTCAGGTTACTAAGTTTTGACCCAGGGGGACAGCCCCATGGGATCATATAGCTCTCCGGCCCTTCAATACACACACACACACACACACACACACACACACACACACACACGTGTGTGTGTGTGTGTGTGTATGTATATGTATGTATATATAATTCCATATGTATACACACTATATACATAAATATCTATGTATATTGTATATATCACTCTGAGTAAAACACAAGCCTAAAGCAGATAATCACTTGACATCTACAACAAAACACTGAATTTTTTTTATTATTTTTCAAAAAGTTTATTCTTATTATATGATTATGCATGAATGTACATGCTCTACCTGCATGCTTAGTACCCACATTGGTCAGAGGAGAGTACTAGATTCCCTGACACTAGAATTACAGCTATGAGCCACTATGTGGGTGCTGAGATTCAAACCAGAGTCCTCTGCAAGAGCAGCAACTGCTTTGAGTCACATCTCTACCCCTAATCAATTAATGAATTAGCCATTCAAGAAACTTAAGGCCATGTCTATAGGGCCTACAGAGGGCCAAGAGTTTGGCAATTGCAAATTAAACGTATTGGCAACATATTCTGGTCGCCAGGCTGCGGATGTGGTTCACTAGTGGGGCATTTGCCTGGCACTCTAAAATCCTGGGTTTGATCCTCAGCACAGGGTTGGGCATGGAAAGCTAGGGGAAAAGGAACCAAGAGGCCAAATGCCGGTGATAATTTTGAGTTTTTAAAAAATTCACTCAGTATTGAACATTTGAAGATTTGACTTGTTTAATGTCTCTTATTTTCCCATGGGATACATGACTGAGCAGTGTTTTCCAAAATAAACCTTTTGGGCTACTTAGAAACTAGCATGTGCCAAGCTTTATCGTCATCCTATTGAAAGAGAAAGGGCAGCTGGTAGAGCAAGTCAGGATTTAATTCTTGCCAATGAAAAGCCTAGGGAGAAAAGAGGGAGGAGCAGAAAGGTGAACTGACAGGCCAGTCTAGCCCCAGAGCAGAGTGGATGGGTATCTGCTTTCTTAGAACAAGTCCCCTAGTCTTTCAAGGTCATCAGAAACATCGCCTCAGCGTGTGGGTTGGCACGGTGATGAGGTCATTTGAAAATGAGCAGCTCCAGCTCAGGCTTGGGACACTGTTGCTCCCTCCCACAGCCTTCAGCCAGACAGTCCTAAGTCTCACGGAGTCTATCCTCACAGCCCTTCCCCCTACCTTTCCACTTCCACACTCACTCCTGATAGCTTAACTCTCATCTGTATGGCTGCTATCAACCTCAACAGTCCACTCCACCCCCCACCCCCTTGCCTCCCTCTTGCAAGTCTGCAATTAGTTGACATAAGCCACCATAAATCATAGCTGTCACTTTTCTGCCCAGACTTCTCACTACAGTCTAAATCTTGCTTCAAAAGCTCTGGGTGATCTGCGGCCCTGCTTCATCTTCTTCCCTACCATTATCTCTCCATGACAGTTGAGGTGACTTTCCTCGAGTGCTCTGGGCACACGGACTTCATTCCCACCTGGTTATATCATCTGGTTGATTATATCTTTCCTGATTACATCTTCCAGTCTACAGGATCTTCCCTGGGTTTCCCTGTGAATGCCCCCATCTGAGCGAGTCCCAGGCCGACACAGGCTTTCCCGGAGAACCTGGCTGGTGAAACATCCTTCTCCACACCCACCACCCCGTTCCTCTTAGAACTTTGACACTTTTCACTTCAGATAGGATCATTCTTTGTTAAGAAAAACTTTTATAATATCTGGCTTCCTCTACTGAAACAGAAATTTCGTTTGTTTGTTTGTTTGTTTGTTTGTTTTCCGAGACAGGGTTTCTTTGTAGAACCCTGGCTGTCCTGGAACTCACTTTGTAGACCAGGCTGGCTTCAGAAATTCACCTGCCTCTGCCTCCCTAGTGCTGGGATTAAAGACATGCAACACCACTGCCTTGCTAGAACAGAGATCTTGACCACAGGGTTTGATCTAAACTGCTAGCTTCCAAATACCAGGCAACTGGAATTATTCTTGCCAAAATGAGGCTTTGTAGATGAAGGAATTACTGAAGAGTAATCTATCTCATGACTTTTCAGAGGGTCCTGATGGGCGCTGTTATACCAGCCCACTACACACACACACACACACACACACACACACACACACACACACACACA